>NC_036847.1:30418417-30424167 GCF_002910315.2 Salvelinus sp. IW2-2015 | reverse complement strand
GGAAGATGAGGGGAATTCATGCTTGTCTGGGGAAGTTTCACTGAGCTTCTTTTTGTCCACTTTGCATAATACTGTAGTACAGGGTTCACCAACTGTTGGCTGAATTTGGCCCGTGGATCATTTTAAAACGTTTTTTAATCCTGGTAGAACTCTATTGGGTTCCATGCAGAACCTTCTGTGGAAAGGAATCTATGTAGAACTCAACAGGGTTCTACCTGGAACCAGAAGGTTTCTACTTGGAATCTAAAAGGGTTCTCCTATGGGGACAGCCGAAGAACCCTTTCAGGTTCTAGATAGCACTTTATTTTCTAAGAGTGTATCAATCTGAATGATTATACACTACATGGCCAGAAGTATGTGGACATGTACTCATCGAACATCTCTTTCCAAAATCATGGGCATTAATATGGAGTTGGTCCCCCCTTTGCTGCTATAACAGCCTCCACTCTTCTGGGAACCTTTTCCACTAGATATTGGAACATTGCTGCAGGGATTTGCTTCAATTCAGCCACAAGAGAATTAGTGAGGTCAGGGACTCATGTTGGGCAATTAGGCCTGGCTGGCAGTCAGCGTTCCAATTCATCCCAATCTTGGCAATTACAATTGGCACTATGCATTCGGGCAGGTAGAGGTATCCTGACATCGGCCAAACCCAGATTCATCCATCAAATTGCCAGATGGTGAAGTGTGATTCATCACACCAGATAACGTGTTTGCACTGCTCCAGAGTCCAATGGCTGTGAGCTTTACAYCACTGCAGCTGACGCTTGGCATTGCGCATGGTGATCTTAGTCTTGTGTGCGGCTGCTCGGCCATGGAAACACATTTCATGAAGCTCCAGACGAACAGTTATTGTGCTGAAGTTGCTTCCAGAGGCAGTTTGGAATTCTGTGTGAGTGTTGCAACCGAGGACAGACGGTTTTTACACGTTRCGCGCTTCAGCACTCGGAGGTCCCATTCACAATAACAGCACTTACAGTTGACCGGGGCAGCTCTAGCAGGGCAGACATTTGACAAACTGACTTGTTGGAAAGGTGGCATCCTATGACGGTGCCACGTTGAATGTCACTGAGCTCTTCAGTACTGGCCATTCTACTGCCAATGTTTGTCCATGGAGATTGCATGGCTGTGTGCTCGATTTTATACACCTGACAGCAACGGGTGTGGCTGAAATATCTGAATCCATTAATTTGGCCATGTAGTGTTGTGTGTGTTTAATGTAGTGTATAATAATCTCTGATGAAATGATAGCAGCTAGAGTGTGTGTTAACTGTGTATGTAGCTGGTTATTATGCCCCCGTAGCAAAATGTGTCCCCCCAAACATCAGAGTCGCTCCTACACCCATTCTCTCTCTCTCTCTCTCTCTCTCTCTCTCTCTCTCTCTCTCTCTCTCTATTCCCTCTCCTTCTCCTCTCCCTCTCTCTCTCTCTCTCTCTCTCATCTCTCTTCTGCCTCTCTCTCTCGCTCCTCTCTCTCTCTCTCTCTCTCTCTCTCTCTCTCTCTCTTCTCTCTCTCTCTCTTCTCTCTCTCTCTCTCTCTCTCTCTCTCTCTCTCTCTCTCTCTCTCTCTCTCTCTCTCTCTCTCTCTCTCTCTCTCTCTTCTCTCTCTACTCTCCTCTCTCTCTCTCTCGTCTCCTCTCTCTGCTCTCTCTCTCTCTCTCTCTCCTCCTCTCTCTCTCTCTCTCTCTCTCTCTCTCTCTCTCTCTCTCTCCCTCTCTCTCTCTCTCTCTCTCTCTCTCTCTCTCCTCTCTCTCTCTCTCCCTCTCTCTCTCTCTCTCCTCTCTCTCTCTCTCTCTCTCTCTCTCTCCTCTCTCTCTCTCTCTCTCTCTCTCCTCTCTCTCTTCTCTCTCTCTCTCTCTCTCTCTCCTCTCTCTCTCTCTCTCTCTCTCTCTCTCTCTCTCTCTCTCTCTCTCTCTCTCTCTCTCTCTCTCTCTACCTCTCTCCTCTCTCCTTCTCTCTCTCTCTCTCATCTCTCTCTCTCTCTCTCTCTCTCTTCTCTCTTCCTCTCTCTCTCTCTCTCTCTCTCTCTCTCTCCTCTCTCTCTCTCTCTCTCTCTCTCTCTCTCTCTCCTCCCTCTCTCTCCTCTCTCTCTCTCTCATCTCTCTCTCTCATCCATCTCTCTACTCTCTCTCTCGCCTCATTCACACACACACACATACACTTTCTCGCTCAGGCAGCAAATTCAGGAATTTCCAATGAAGCTGTCTGATCATGAGAGCCATGCGCAGACTTGTTGATTCTTACCTGCTGCAGCCCCCACCTGCACCTCCTCTTTCTCTCTCTGTCTCTCTCTCTAAGTTATGATCATTAAATATTTTAAAGAAAATCTAACATTTATTAAATACATTGTTCTGACTTGATTCTATTATGTTTCGTGTCTTTAGTAGTCAGACGTTGATATTTGAGTAAAAAACACTTGATTTATCTGTGTTGTTCTGATATAGAATTATTACATTTTTTGTAAGTTATGAATACCTAAGAGTGGCACATGCCTCTGTTTTCATACATTTACACAATGTTGTATGCATGTTTGATGAATGAAAAGTATATTTCTAAAACAGTATTAAGTAGTTTGTTGTGCTATGAGGTGTAATTGAGGAACGGATATCAAATCCGTCAGGTAAATTGACGTTCAATAATGAGACAAGTCATTCCCACCATCAACAAGGTGTGTACCACGCTTAATGATAGAGGCTAATGCAGCTTCCTGTAATGATTACCGGCCTCTCTCCAGTTACTGCTAGAGGAATGAGCACTGTGCTCAACAATGCATGCTATAAAGTGGGATAAAATGACAAGTTGTCAAATACATAAAACAATGTTAAACATTAAGACAAGACCACTGAAAATGACTAATCAGAACTACTTACACTTGAAAAAAATTGTGATGAAGGTTAATAATTGAAGTAGAAGAGACCCTAAATGTTTATGTTCACTACAACAAATATCAATGTTCAAGTATCTTCAGTCGTTATAGTTCAGAATACATGATGCAACTTTGTGTCAAAAGGTTCATAAAACTCAAAACAGTTAAGTATTTCTACTGCCAATGTTTGTCCATGGAGATTGCATGGCTGTGTGCTCGATTTTATACACCTGTCAGCAACGGGTGTGGCTGAAATATTTGAATCCATTCATTTGGCCATGTAGTGTTTAATGATCTAATGAAATGATAGCAGCTAGAGTGTAAGATAACCATATGGGGGCCTTTAAGTATTGAACACTGAAACACTTGGAGTTGGGTTACTCGAATGGTTCTAGGCACACGGGTTTCCACAAATAAAACATTAGTTAGCAGAACAAATGACTTTTTACAGTGTATTCAGCCAATCGCTGGCCTTCCATGCCTTCTAGAACATTCTATGTAGCCAACCGCTGGCCTGCCATGCCTTCTAGAACAGTATATCCGTCTAGGAGTCATAAGACATCCCCTACAGCCAGTATTTGTATTTATTATGGATTCCCATTAGTTCCTGCCATGGCAGCAGCTACTCTTCCTGGGTCCAGCAACATTAAGGCAGTTACAGTGTATTCATACCCCTTTTACTTTTAATCACATTTTGTTACGTAACAGCCTCATTGTAAAATGGATTAAAGAAAAAAACATCTTAGCAATCTACACACAACACCTCATAAAGACAAAGTGAAGTTTTGCAAATTTGCTATGAGACTCAAAMTTGAGCTCAGGTGCATCCTGTTTCCATTGATCATCCTTGAGATGTTTTTACAACTTGATTGGAGTTCACCTGTGGTAAATTCAATTGATTAGACATGATCTGGAAAGGAATATACCTGTCTATATAAGGTTCCGCAGTTGACAGTGCATGTCAGAGCAACAACCAAGACATGAGGTCGAAGGAATTGTCCATAGAGCCCCGCGACAGGATTGTGTCGAGGCACAGATCTGGGGAAGGGTACCAAAAAAGATCTGCAGCATTGAAGGTCCCCAAGAACACAGTGGCCTCCATCATTCTTAAATGGAAGAACTTTGGAACCACCAAGACTCTTCCTAGAGCWGGCCGCCCGGCCAAACTAAGCATTCAGGGGAGAAGAGTCTTGGTCAGGGAGGTGAGCCACTCCTCAGTAAAAGGCACATGACAGCCCGCTTGGAGTTTGCCAAAAAGCACCTAAAGACTCTCAAACCATGAGAAACAAGATTCTCTGATCTGATGAAACCAAGAATGAACTCTTTGGCCTGAATGCCAAGCGTCACATCTGGAAGAAACCTTGCACCATCCCTACGGTGAAGGATGGTGGTGGCAGAATCATGCTGTGGGGATGTTTTTCAGCGGCAGGGACTCGGAGACTAGTCAGGATCGAGGCAAAGATGAATGTAGCAAAGTACAGCGAGATCCTTGATGAAAACCTGTTCCAGAGCACTCAGGACCTCAGACTGGGGTCGACGGTTCAACAGGACAATGACCCTAAGCACACAGCCAAGACAATGCAGGACTGGCCCGGCCAGAGCCTGGACTTGAACCCGATTGAACATCTCTGGAGAGACCTGAAAATAGCTGTGCAGCGATGCTCCCCATCCAACCTGACAGAGCTTGAGAGGATCTGCAGAGAAGAATGGGAGAAACTCCACAAATACAGATGTGCCAAGCTTGTAGTGTCATACCCAAGAAGACTCCATGCTGTAATCGCTGCCAAAGGTGCTTCAACAAAGTATCGCTTCAACAAAGTACCGAGTAAAGGGTCTGAATACTTATGTAAATGTGATATTTCAGTTTTTTATTTTTAATAAATTAGCAAAAACGTTTAAACCTGTTTTTGCTTTGTCATTATGTAGTATTGTGTGTATTATGATGAGGGGAAAAAAACAGTTGAATCAATTTTAGAATAAGGCTGTAACATAATAAAATGTGGAAAAGTCAAGGGGTCTGAATTCTTTCTGAAGGCATACAATTACAAATATTACATGACATTACATTTCATTACACTTTTCGTAACACATTGAGTGTGTTCCCTCAGGCCACTACTCTACTACCACATATCTACAATACAAAATCCATGTGTACGTGTGTGTAGAGTTCGTGTCTTATGATGTGTATGTGTGAGCGTGTGTCAGGTCCTATTTGTGTCTCTTCACAGTCCCTGCTGTTCCATAAGGTGTATTTTTTWATCTGTTTTTTAAAATCTGATTCTACTGCTTGCATCAGTTATCTGATATGGAATAGATGGAGGAATCTGCTGTTGTCATCCAATACCACTTTTTGTCGAGACATATAAGGGCAATAACATGTTTAACTATTCTTGTGGGGATCAGAAGTCCCCACAATAATAGTAAACAAAAAAAAMAAAAAACAACTGGGGACATTTTGTTAGTCCCCACGAGGTCAAGTGCTATTTCTAGTGGGTTTAGGATTAAGGTTAGAATTAGAATTAGTGTTAGGGTTGGAGGCTTAGGCTTAGGAGATAGGGTTTGGTTTAGGGTTAGGGTTAGGAGCTAGGGTTTGGTTTAGGGTTAGGCTTAGGAGCTAGGGTTTGGTTTAGGCTTAGGCTTAGGAGCTAGGGTTTGGTTTAGGCTTAGGGTTAGGAGGTAGGGTTAGGTTTAGGGTTAGGGTTAGGAGGTAGGGTTAGGGTTTTAGCTTTAGTTAGGAGTAGGGTTCAGGTTTTAGGGTAGGTTAGGAGGGTAGAGGTTAAGTGTAGGTTAGGAGCTAGAGTTTGGTTTAGGCTTAGGTTAGAAAGCGTAGGTTTAGGTAGAGCTAGGGTAGCTATCTATGTTAGGATTAGGACTAGGCTTAGGA
>NC_036847.1:30412436-30418392 GCF_002910315.2 Salvelinus sp. IW2-2015 | reverse complement strand
TTTAGGGGTTAGGGTTAGGTAGGGTTAGGTTTAGGCTTAGGGTTAGGAGCTAGGTTTAGGTTTAGGGTTCGGGTTAAGTTTAGGTTAAGGTTATGGATAAGGGTAAGGGTTTTGGGTTGAGAGTATGGGTTAGGGTTAGGTGTAGGGTTAGGGTTAAGAGCTAGTGTTTGGTTTAGGCTTAGGCTTAGGAGCTAGGGTTTTGGTTTAGGGCTCAGGGTTAGGAGCTGGTTGTTTGGTTTAGGCTTAGGGTTAGGTTAGGAGCTAGGGTTAGGTTAGGTTATGGGTTAGGAGGTAGGGTTAGGTTAGGCTTAGGGTTAGGAGCTAGGTTAGGCTTAGGGTTTAGGTTTAGGAGCTAGGGTTTAGGTTTTAGGGTTAGGGGTTAGGAGGTAGAGTTTAGGTTTAGGGTTTAGGAGCTAGAGTTTGGTTTAGGCTTTAGGGTTAGGAGCTAGGGTTAGGGTTAGGAGCTAGGTGTAGGTTTATGGTTTAGGATTAGAGCTAGGCTTAGTATAGGGTTAGGAGGTAGGGTTAGGTTTTAGGCTTAGGGTTAGGAGCTAGGGTTAGGTTTAGGCTTAGGGTTAGGAGCTAGGGTTAGGTTTAGGGTTAGGGTTAAGTTTAGGTTAGGTTATGGATAAGGGTAGGGTTGGGTGAGCAGTATGTGGTTAGGTTAGGGTTAGGAGCTAGGGTTAGGTTTAGGCTTAGGGTTAGGAGCTAGGGTTAGGTTTAGGGTTAGGGTTAAGTTTAGGTTAAGGTTATGGATAAGGGTAGGGTTTGGGTGAGAGTATGGGTTAGGGTTAGGTGTAGGGTTAGGGGTTAGGGAAAATATGATTTTGAATGGGACTGAATTATGTCCAAGGTTGGCTGTACAATATTGTGTGTGTSTGTGTCTCTGCCAGCCTGTCCCTTTTGATTAGAGGTGACAGCTTTATGTCTGTCATTTTGACCTCAAAACAGCACAAACACTCATCGTGTACACACACACATAAACACACACACATACACAGGCTACTACTGTAGGCTACAGTATTTATAACCTTGATATACTATATGTACTTGTAATGTGGAAATGAGTACTCAACACTGACACTGGAATGTTTGACTACTGATGCCAATTGAAACAGATGTGGTTATGAATGATTTCCTAAATGAGGTTTGATGCTACAACACGTGTCTCCTGTTCTCCTCTAGTACCATAATAATTCCTACAGACGTTTTCAACTAACGTGAAATCAATGAGAAATAATTCTAACCTAAACAGGTGAATTACAGTTAAGAGTAACTGTGTTTGGGTTATAAATGTAAAGAGATTTAGGATGTGAATTGGATTGGAATTTAATATTTTTATGTGTAAATGTATGTATTTTTTATATGTTTATGAAATAATATGTCAGGGATTTATGAGACAAATTATTAAATACACTTTAAAGAAAAAAAAAGAAAAAACATTGAAATACAATGAAAAGACAGAAAAAGACGATTTGCACTTCAGAGAATGTTGAATAAAATAATTGATATAACCTTTGAAAGAGAAGCCACGATCTCCTGTTTCATTATTTATCCTGTGTTACGGGAACTATTATCTGCTGCACCAGTTCCAAACATGGACGTGTAACACATGCTCACTGGGAAGTTGACTTAGCACCAAGGTGCTTTACATTGCTGCAAAATGTATTGAAATGAGGTGAGGCTCCTAGTGCTCCTAGTGCTCCTAGTGCTGCTAGTGCTAAGCACCTAAAGGACGTCTCAAACCGATGAAGAAATCAAGAATTATTCTCTGATCTGATAAACCAAGAATGAACTCTTTGGCCTGATGCCAAGCGGCACATCTGGAAGAAAACCTTGCACCATCCCTCGGGTTGAAGGGATTGTGGTGCGTGGCAGACATCATGCTGTGGGTACGATGTTTTTCACAGCGGCCAGGGACAGTCGGAGACTACGTCAGGATCGACTGGCAAAATACATGAATTGTAGCAAAGATACAGGGCTGATCCATTGATGAAAACCTGTTCCAGAAGACACTCAGGACCTCGACTGGGGTCGACGGTTTCAACAGGACAAGACCTAAGCACACAGCCCAAAGGACAATGCAGAGGACTGCGGCCGCCCAGAGCCTGGACTTAACGCGATGAACATCTCATCTGGGAGACCTGAAATAGCTGTGCAGCGGATGTCCCCATCTCCAACCTGACCAGAGCTTGAGAAGGATTGCAGAGAAGAATGGAAGGAAACTCCACAAATACAGATGTGCCAAGCTTGTAGTGTGATACCAAAGAAGACTCCCATGCTGTATCGCATTTGCCAAAGTGCTTCAAAACAAAGTATCGCTTCAACAAAGTACCGAGTAAAGGGTCTGAATAGTTATGTAAATGTGAATATATTCAGTTTTTTATTTTTAATAAATGGTAGCAAAACGTTATTTTAAACCTGGTTTTTGCTTTGGCATTAGTGTAGTGATTGTGTGTATTATGAATAGAAGGGGAAAAAAACAGTTGAACTCAATTTTAGAATAAGGGCTGTAACATAATAACATGTGGACAGTCCAAGGGGTCTGAATTCATTTCGAAGGCAATACGATTACAAATATTACATGACATTACATTTCATTCACTTTTCGTAACACCATTGAGTGTCGTATCCCTCAGGCCACTACTCTACCTTACCACATCTCTTACATACAAGAATCCAGATGTACGGTGTGTGTGAGTGTCGTGTCTTATGATGTGTAGTGTGAGGCGTGTGTCAGTCCTATTTGTGTCTCTTCACATCCCTGTGTTCCATAAGGCTGTATTTTTTATCTTGTTTTTTAAAATCATGATGTCTACTGTCTGCAATCAGTTTTTCTGATATGGACTAGATGGCAGGAATCTGCTGTGTGTCATCCGCCAATACCACTTTTTTGCGAGACAATTATACAGAGGCTACATGTCTTAACTATGTCTTGTGGGGATCATCCAGAAGTCCCACAATAATAGTAAACAAAAAAAAAAGAAAACAAACGGGGGGACATTTTGGTTTAGTCCCCACCGAGGTCAAGTGCTATTTCTAGATGGGTTTTAGGATTAGGTTAGAATTAGAATATAGTGTTAGGGTTGGAATGGGGCTTAGGCTTAGAGATTAGGGTTTGGTTAGGGTTAGGGTATACGGAGCTAGGGTTTGGTTTAGGTTAGGCTTAGGAGCCTAGGGTTTGGTTTAGGCTTAGGCTTAGGAGCTAGGGTTGGTTTGGCTTAGGGTTAGGAGTTCTGGGTTAGTTGATAGGGTTGGGTGTAGGCGGTAGGTTAGGTTTAGGGGTTTAGGGTTAGGAGTGGGTAGGTTAGGCTTAGGGTAGGAGCTAGGCGTTAGGTTTAGGTTCGGGTTTTAACGGTTTAGCGTTAAGGTTGATGGATAAGTAGGTTTGGGGTGAGAGTAGGGTTAGGGTTAGGCTGTAGGGGTTAGCGGTTAAGGCTAGTGTTTGGTTTAGGCTTAGGCGTTAGGACGCGGGAGGGTTTGGTTTAGGTTACGGGTATAGGAGGTAGGGTTTGGTATTAGGCTTTAGGGTTAGGCAAGTTAGGAGCTAGGTTAGGGTGGTAGGGTTAGGGAGGGGAGGTAGGTATAGTTTAGAGCTTAGGCGATTAGGAGCTAGGGTTGGCTTAGGGTTAGGGTAGGGCTAGGGTTGGTTTAGGGTAGGGTAGGAAGTGTAGTTGTAGGGTTTGGGTAGCGAGCTAGAGTTGGTTTAGGCTGTAGGTGGTTGAGGCATCAGGGTTAGGGTTAGTGAAGCTGGGGTTAGGTATATGGTTGGATTAGAGGCTAGGCTGGGAGTGTAGGTGGTAGAGGATAGGGTGTGAGGTGAGGGCTAGTAGGGGTTAGGAAGCTAGGTTAGGTTTTAGGCTGGGTTAGGAGCTAGGGTTAGGTGTTTTAGGGTTAGGTTAGTTAGGTAAGGGTGTAGTGGATAAGGGTGAGGGTTGGGGTGAGGATATAGGAGTTAGGGTTAGGTTGTCAGGGTTATGGTTTAAAGCTTATGGTTCTTGGTTTAGGCTTTAGCTTAGGGCTAGGGGGTTGGTAGGCTTAAGGGTTAGGAGCGGTGGGTTGTTCTAGGCTTCAGGGTCTAGGAGCCTAGGGTTAGGTTTTAGGGGGGGGGGTTAGAGGTAGGGTTAGGTTTAGGCGGGGGTAGGGTTAGGGCTAGGGTTACGGTTTAGGGTTTAGGGTTAAGGTAGATTGAGGTTTTTAGGGTTAGGAGCTAGGGAGTTTGGTATTAGGTATAGAGGTAGGAGCTAGGGTTAGGGTTAGGAGCGTAGGTTGGGGCTTAATGGTGGGGTAGGGATGTAGGAGAGCATAGCGTTAGGATTGAGGGTTGGTAGGGGAGGGGATAGGGTTAGGAGTTTGTGCTAGGCTTAGGATTAGGGTTAGGAGTAGTTAGGTTTAAGCTTAGGGTTAGGAGGCTGGTGGGGGTTAGGTTTAGGGGTTGGGGGGTTAAGTTTAGGTTAAGGTTATGGATAAGGGTGAGGTTGGGTGAGAGTATGGGTTAGGGGGTAGGTGTAGGGGTAGGGGTTAGGGAAATATGATTTTGGATGGGACTGAATTATGTCCAAGGTTGGCGTACATATTGAGTGGGGGGTGTGCGGTGTGTCACTGCCAGCCTGTCCCTTTGATTAAGGGGGGTGACAGCTTTATGTCTGTCATTTTGACCTCAAAACAGCACAACACATCGGGTACACACACATAAACACACACACATCACACAGCTCACTACTGAGGCTACAGTATTTATAACCTTGATATACTATATGTACTGTGTAATGTGGAATGAGTACTCAACACTGACACGCTGAATGTTTGACGATGAGCCAATTGAAAACAGATGTGGTGTTATTGAATGATTTCCTATAATGAGGTTTGATGCTACAACACGTGTCTCCTGTTCTTCCCTCTAGTACCGATAATAATTCCTACAGACGTTTTCAACTAACGTGAAATCAATGAGAAATAATCTATACCTAAACAGGTGAATTACAGTTAAGAGTAACTTGTGTTGGGTTATAAATGTAAAGAGATTTAGGATGTGAATTGGAGGAATTAATATTTTTATGTGTAAATGTATGATTTTTTATAGTTTATGAAAATAATATGTCAGGGATTTATGAGACAAATTATTAAATACACTTTAAAGAAAAAAAAAGAAAAAACATTGAAATACAATGAAAAGACAGAAAAAGACGATTTGCACTTCAGAGAATGTTGAATAAAATAATTGATTAACCTTTGAAAGAGAAGCCACGATCTCCTTTCATTATTTATCCTGTGTTACGGGAACTATTATCTGCTGCACCAGTTCCAAACATGGACGTGTAACACATGCTCACTGGGAAGTTGACTTAGCACCAAGGTGCTTTACATTGCTGCAAAATGTATTGAAATGAGGTGAGGCTCCTAGTGCTCCTAGTGCTCCTAGTGCTGCTAGTGCTGCTAGTTAATTTAGTGCTCCTAGTTCCTAGTTGCTGCTAGTGTATAGTGCTCTAGTGCTTACCTAGTGCTGCTAGTGCTCCTAGTGCTTGCTAGTGCTTGCTAGTGATTTAGTGCTCCTAGTGCTCATGTGCTGCTAGTTCTAGTGCTGCTAGTGCTGCTAGTGTTTGCTAGTGGAATTTATGCTCTAGTGCTCCGTAGTGCTCCTAGTGTCCTAGTGCTGCTAGTCTGCTAGTGAATTTAGTGCTCCTAGTGCCTCCTAGTGCTGCTCAGCTGCTTCCTAGTGCTGCTATTGCTCGCTCTATCTGCTGCTCCGCCTAGTGAATTTTAGTGCTCCTAGTGCTGCTAGTTCTTGCTAGCGCTCCTAGTGCCCATAGTACTGCTAGTGCTCCTAGTGGCCCATAGTTGCTGCTAGTGCTTCTAGTGCTGCTAGTCGTACCTAGTGCTCTTATGCTCCTAGTGCTTCTAGTGCTGCCTAGTGCTCCTTTCTCTATGTCCTTGTACTCCTAGTGCTGCTGAGTGT
>NC_036847.1:30382915-30409828 GCF_002910315.2 Salvelinus sp. IW2-2015 | reverse complement strand
TGAATTTAGTGCTCCTAGTGCTCCTTAGTGCTGCTAGTGCTTCCTAGTGCTGCTAGTGTCTGCTAGTGAATTTAGTGGCTCCTTAGTGCTCCTAGGCTTGCTAGTGCTCCTAGTGCTCCTTGTACTCCTAGTGCTCCTACTACTCCTAGTGCTGCTGATGCTGCTAGTGCTCCTAGTGCTCCTTGTACTCCTAGTGCTCGAGCATCTGAAACAAGAGGAGAATGGAATCATACAGGATTGTCCTTTGCTGTGTCTGTGTGTCCCAAAAAGCTCTCTTCCCTATATGGTGCACTGCTTTTGAGGTGCCCTTATCAAAAGTAGTGCACCACATAGGCAATAGGGTAGCATGTTGGACACAGACTATGTGAATATAAGGGAGGGAGGGGGAGTGGGAGAGAGAGAGAATCTGTATATCTTTAACAAATTAGAGTATCTTTGATTCAGGGAGGTTTTCTCTGTAAGAGATACGGAGGAAGATGAGGGGAATTCATGCTTGTCTGGGGAAGTTTCACTGAGCTTCTTTTTGTCCACTTTGCATAATACTGTAGTACAGGGTTCACCAACTGGTGGCTGAATTTAGCCCACGGATGTATTTATTTGGCCCTCCAAGTTTTCTGAGCCCCAAAAAATAATGCTTTAAAAAAATAATTGTTGGACCTGAAAGACTGTAAAAACACCAGGCTATCAGCTCCAAGTGATTTTCATTTTGAAAATCCATTCCAAAGTATTCCCACGCATAACACCTTCCTAATGTTGAGTTGCACCCCCTTTTGCCCTCAGATCAGCCCCAATTTGTCTGGGCATAGATTCTACATGGTGTTGAAAGCATTCCACAGGGATCCTGGCCCCTGTTGATTCCAATGCTTCCCACAGTTGTGTCCTTTTGGTGGTGGACCATTCTTGATACACACGGGACACATTTGCGCGTGAAAAACCCAACAGCATTGCAGTTCTTGACTCAAAGAAAAAAATGGCTGTATTAGAGCAGATTAATTCATTTGTATTGACTGTGTGGTGTATGTTGGTACTGTGTGGTGAATATTGAATTAAGTTATGGGAATTGTCTGGGATGTTGAAAGAGTATTCTTTTGATATTCACATATTGTAGGACGCACAGAATATTCCCACAATTTCCCAGTAAGTCAGTTGTTATGCCTTTCAGAGTGTATTTGTTTTAGGTTTAACATAATATTCTGTTGATATTCACACAATATACATTTGCCCTTGTCTTGGAGGCCCTCAGAACACTTGAGGAATATTAAGAACATTTTATATTTAAGCAATAAGTCCCAAGGAGGTGTGGTATATAATGCTTCTTTAAATGTGTTATAGTAAAGTTATTGCACCCTAAAATAAACATTGTAGAACAGTGGGCACCAACCGGTGGATCACGATCGACTGGTCAATCGTCAAGGCATCCCTAGTCGATCACCAAACCTTTCAAACTCCACCTACCTAGCAGACCAGGAGATGTATGGCTAAATCGAGTGTGCCTTTATTTAGCACTGTCAACACTGTTTGAATTCAACACTATTACAAAAAATGAAATGGCTTCTCTCTACTTCCACTCGTGCTGCAGCTGCAATGAATGAGTAGCCAAGTGTATCGATAGCCCTGCATTTGTAGTATTATTAGCAACTCGTCGTGTCTATTTTAATATTGAGGAATATTTCACTTTCTCTGGTCATAGGAACAACATGACTTTGTGCATGAGGCAGATGCGGATGTGGTGTGACTTGAGTTTCGCCATCAGGTGGAAGACTGAAGACTGAAATGAAGCAGAGAGAAGGGACGGTGAGAGGCTCTGCTGCTTCCTCCCTCCCAGCGCTCAGACTAATGCTGTGTTCCAAACAACTGGGAACTCGGAAATCTCAGACTTCTGACTTCAGTGCTTTCAAGACTACAAGGAACTCTGAGTAAAACGAGATGCAACTAAGGAAAAATAATTTTGAATTGTCATCCAACTCATTCAAAGTCGGGACATTTTCCGACCTGAAGATTACTGACGTCATGATTTGACCTTTTTTTCCCGAGTTCACAGTTGCCTTGAAAGCACCATGACCATCAGATGCAGGTACCATCAGTCCAGTAAAATAAACAGCTAATTATTTAAATTTATGATCAGCTGTGCCATTTCTGACTGCAGCCTTGGTTACAGCTGTGTACAGAGCCTGGTCCCTGAATGTGTCACGACTTCCGTAGTACCTTGCTCACTCATTTTGCTCTCCTGCGCCTGACTTCATGCACCAGCTACTCTCACCTTCTGACAGAATGATAGGCTAAAGGGATGAGAGAGGGAGGGAGAGAGAGGGAGGGAGAGAGAGGGAGGGAGAGAGAGACAGAACTACATCATCATATCTGTTATCAAAAGGCATCATCTGCTCATTTTAGTTTAGCTTGGCTAGAAAGTCATAATAACTATCAGATACCATATTTACCTCTAAAACGTCTTGCTAGAGCCACATCACTCGCTGTGATGCTGATTTATTTTATCAATGTACTGTATGCATTGAGAAGACTTGGTCCCGTCAGCTAAATTCCCAGTGAAAGCATTGTCCTGTGTTAAACACCATTATTGCTCACAACTTATTAAGTGACTTGTTAAGCAATCCGAATAATGGCGCCGGAGGGGATGGCTGCCGAACCAACTGTGCTATACTGCATTGTTGGTTAGGGGCTTGTAAGTAAACATTTCACGGTAAGGTCTACACCTGCTGTATTCGGCGCATGTGACAAATAACAATACAATGTGATTTGATTTATGTACAGTGCCTTCAGAAAGTATTCATACCACTTGACTTACAGWATTCCACATTTTGTTGTGTTACAGCCTGAATTCACATTGCTGACATTTATTTTTTCTCACACATCTACACAAAATACGCCATATTGACAAATYGAAAACATGTGTTTAGAAATGTTTGCAAATGTATTGAAAATGAAATATAGAAATATCTCATTTACATAAGCATTCACACCCCTGAGTTAATACTTTGCAGAAGCACCTTTGGCAGCGATTGCAGCGTTGAATCTTTCTAGGTAAGTCTCTAAGAGATTTCCACACCTGGATTGTGGAACAGCTGTCCCTTATTCTTTTCAAAATTCTTCAAGCTCTGTCAAATTGATTGTTGATCCTTGCTAGACAACCATTTTCAGGTCTTGCAATAGATTTTCAAGTAGATTTACGTCAAAACTGTAACTCGGCCGCTCAGGAACATTCACTGTCTTCTTGGTAAGCAACTCCAGTGTAGATTTGGCCTTGTGTTTTAGGTTATTGTCCTGCTGAAAGGTGAATTAATCTCCCAGTGTATGGTGGAAAGCAGACTGAACCAGGTTTTCCTCTAGGACTTTGCCTATGCTTATCTCCATTCCGTTTATTTTTTATCTGGAAAAACTCACCCGTCCTTAACGATTACAAGCATACCTATAACATGATGCAGCCACCACTATGCTTGAAAATATGGATGGTGGTACTCAGTAATGTGTTGTGTTGGATTTGCCCCAAACATAACACTTTGTGTTCAGGACAAACAGTGAATTGCTTTGCCACATTTTTTGCAGTATTACCTTAGTGCCTTCTTGCAAACAGGATGCATGTTTCAGAATATTATTCTGTACAGACTTCCTTTTTTTCACTCTGTCAGTTAGGTTAGGATTGTGGAGTAACTACAATGTTGTTGATCAATCCTCAGTTTTCTCCTCCGCCATTCAACTGTGGTTGATTCTGTGTTTGAAATCCACTGTTCGACTGAGGGACCTTACAGATAATTGTATATGTGGGGTACAGAGATCAGWTGTCATTAAAKAATCATATTAAACACCATTATTGCACACTACTTATTATGTGACTTGTTATGCAATTTTTTACTCTAACTTATCTAGCCTTCCCATTACAAAGGGGTTGAATACTTATTGACTCAAGACATTTCAGCTTTACRTTTTTTATCAATTTGTAAACATTTCGAAAATCTTAATTCCTATTTGAAATTATTGGATATTGTGTGTAGGCCAGTGACCAAAAAAACGAAATTGTATCCATTTTAAATTCAGGCTGTAACACAACAAAATGTGAAAAAAGTCAAGGGGTGTGAACACTTTCTGAAGGCACTGCATCATCATCATCATCATCATCATCATCATCATCATCATCATCATCATCATCATATCCACACACATAAAAACACAATTAGAAAGCTTAGCTTCAATCAACACTGTGCATGTCAGCTTTTTCACAGATAATATTTCTTCCAGCAGATTTCACGCTATCTGGCTTATCTGCAGGGCGGGTGCCCGCTTAGGGGCTTAATGGAGGGGGGTGCTGGCCCTAGTGGAGGGGGTGCTGCAACCTAGGGAGGGGAGCTGCTCGCCTGACTGGGAGGGGAGTGCCTGAGTGAGAGGAGCCTGGGCCCTGATAGGAGGGGGAAGCCTGGCCCTAGTGAGGGCGGAGCTGCCCTAGTGGATGGGGAGCATGGCCCTAGTGGAGGGGGACCTGGCCCTAGTGGACGGGGGGAGCTGCGCCTAGTGGAGGGAGCTGGCCCACTAGGTGGAGGGGGAGCTGGACCCGAGGTGGAGGGGACTGCCCCTAGTGAGGGGGGAGCTCTGAGCCCGAGATGGGAGCGGACGCTGCGACATCCGGTTGAGAGGGAGTCTGGCCCGATGGGATGGAGAGGGAGCTGCCCGATGTGGAGAGGGAGTGCCCCGAGGGCAGGGGGGAGCTGCCCGTCACGGTGGCCAAGGGGTGGAGGCTGTGCCCCGAGTGGAGGGTGGAGCTGGCCCTAGTGGTGAGCGGAGGGAGCTGGCCCTAGTGGAGGGGGGAGCTGGCCCTGAGTGGAGGGAGCTGGCCTGAGTGCGGGCGGAGCCTGCCCCTGCAGTGGAGGGGGAGCGCTGCCCTGAGGGAGGGGGAAGCTGCCCCTGAGGGGGACTGGCCCCTAGTGGAGGGAGCTCCCCTAGTGGAGCGGGAGCTGCGCCCCTAGGGGGAGCTGGCCCTATGGAGGGAGCTGGCCCCTATGGGAGGGGAGGCCCCAGTGACATGGGGAGCTGCCTAGTGGGAGGAGTGGTCCGTAGTGGAGGGGGAGCGGGTGCTAGTGGATGAGGGGAGCTGGCCCGAGTGGAGAGGGAGGCCCGAGTGGAAGGGGACTGTGCGAGTGGTCAGAAGGTGAGCTGCCCACGAGTGGAGGGGGAGCTGGACCCTACTGAGGGGGGAGCTGGGCGCTATGAGGGGGAGCTGCCCCTAGTGGAGGGGAGCTGGGCTCCTCTCCTCCAATCCTCATTTCTTTCTTTGTCCCTCCTCTCTCTGAATGTCCATGGAGCAGCTGTTCCTGTTCTGTAGCGTGTGCGACCAGTATGGAACTGCATCCTACCGGCGTTAAACATTATTATGTATTTCAGGGGATAAACAGACACTCTGATATCCCTAGACCTGGTAATCTCTGTTTGTCATATTGATGATATGAGGTTTGACACTACTAGTATGATATCTTGTATACACATAAGGAAAAGACCAAGGTCAATTCAACTCTCTCTCCCTAACTGTTTGATCCTAGCTGCAGTTTGTCATTGACTCCAGTAAGCGTATAGCCTGGGAGAAGCAAAAAAGTTACTCCTAATCTCCTATCACTGATGAGTCACTAAAGGGAGAGGTGGAAATCCTGGTTCACTCACCAACACCACCACACACCACCACACACACACACACAACACACAACACACACACACACCACACACACACACACAACACACACACAACGACACACACCACACACACACACACCACACAACCACACACACACACACACACCACACCCATCGACACACACACACACCACCACACCACAACAATCAATCCACACACATGCAACCTCACACCACACACCAACCCACACACACCGACCCACACACACACACGCACGTTACGTTCTTCTATCCTCGTGGGGCCCTAAAATGTATTTCCATTCAAAATCCTATTTTCCCTAGCCCTGAAACCTAACCCTGACTCCTAACCCTCACCATAAACCTAACCCTGACTCCTAACCCTCACCATAAACCTAACCCTGACTCCTAACCCTCACCCTAAACCTAACCCTAACCCTAACCGTAATTCTAACCCTAACCCTAATTGTTACCCTAAACCTTACCCCTGAGCTTAAAATAGCTTTTGTCCTCATGGGGATGTGGGAAATGTCCCCACGAGGGATAATTGTCTTGTTTTACTATCCTTGTGGCAACTTTTGGGAAATTTAGGTCCCCACAAGGATAGAAGAACCAACACACACAGACAAACCCTTATTGTTGCAGACCATTTCAAATAAAATGTATTTGTTACATGTCCCTCTTTAGATATCAAACCGTATCTCATCTCAGCCTCCCGTCCTTATCTGTAGTTATTTCTTCCAGCACACCAAAAACCCGCACGCACGCACGCACACACACACATATTCTTTAACCCTAGGCAATAGTGTGGTCTACTCCAGACGGTGCCCCACTGCTAAAGGATTGTGGGATATTTACAGTGACAGGGAGGTCGAGAGGGCATTGTGGGCTGATGGAAGATTTATCAGTCACAAACACTCACTGGCCATTCATTTCGAATGGCTGAATGTTTCTCTTGCCTTTGATCCGTCCTTGTTGCCCTTCTTTCTGTTATTAACCAGTCCCCCTCTCTCCCCCTCTTCACTGTCAAATTGACATGGTCAATACACCACCACCAACAACACCACCTCTTCTTATAAGCTTTCCTCAATTTTCTCACCCAAATCCATCTGCAGAACCACTCTCTTTTCCCTGGTAGTAAATCACACTGGCCCATAGTGGAGGGGGGAGTGGTACTGCCATTCTGTCTACTGCATCCTCTCTGTGACCCTCTTATTGCTGTGTGTCTGTGTGTGTACTGCATCCTCTCTGTGACCCTCTTATCGCTGTGTGTCTGTGTGTGTACTTCATCCTCTCTGTGACCCTCTTATTGCTGTGTGTCTGTGTGTGTGTACTTCATCCTCTCTGTGACCCTCTTATTGCTGTGTGTCTGTGTGTGTACTTCATCCTCTCTGTGACCCTCTTATTGCTGTGTGTCTGTGTGTGTGTTGCGACCTGTGCGTTGTGACCAGTTTAAGATGGCTGATGTGTGTGCCACCCCAGGCCGGATAGTGTAGTTTTACTAGCTGTAAAGGCAGGCCCGTTGGTGGCGTGGCAGTGTTTCAGAGGCCTAATTACTACCTCAGAGCGTGGTATGGATTCCTGGCGTGACGCAGGATTTAACGACATCCAAATGGTTGCTCCCGCCCTCTCATCTCTTGCTCTCTCTCTCTGTCCCACACACACACCCGTTTCTGTGACATACACACACATCCTGACAGTGTGATTTACTATGTGCATTAGCCTCCAAAGGTAGCTTTAATTTAATGGCGTAATTATACACTGGGGGCAGGAAGCAGACACACTCTGATTTACACACACTAGCTGTGGTGTTGTGTGTGTGTGTGTGTGTGTGTGTGTGTCCATGTCTCTCTCTGTTTGTCTGTCTCTCTTTCTCCCTCTCTCTCTGAGACTGGGAATAGGAAGTCTCTTTAGTCCAACTGTCCCCTGTTCTCTGTCCCCCCAGAACACTGTACTTCCTATTGTGTAGACTAGGGCTGTTGTGTAGACTAGGGCTATTGTGTAGACTAGGGCTGTGGCTGTCAAGCAAATAACTGTCGGTCTCACGGTAATTCACCGTTAATTAATATAAACACATTTAGCATCTCCTGGCTTCCACAAGCCATTGATGCTGACCTTTGGAACATCTACATTTTAAAAAGTCTAATAAATCCATGTTATATAGCCTACACCATCACAATAATCCATGCTTTATTTTAGACAGGTCTAAAGAAACATGATATGAAGAAAATGTAGTTTATTTCAGAATAGCTTACTCTGAGTTGTCCTTATGTTAGGTCCTGATCTGGCTATGCCAAATGGCTGTGGGCTACACTAGTTCATTTAGCAGACAAGATTTGCTTAGAATTCCGTGGCATTATTTTATATTATGAAGAATCCAATTGAACAAAGCTGAATAAAATATAAATATTTTCTCCAAACGATTTGAGGGAGTGCACACATGCAGATATTCTGTGTTGAGCGGTTAACAAAGAAATAGGTACTCCTATATGCTCAATTTACAGTTATTGATGTAACTTTAGTTGTTCTACAAATATTGGCCTGTATGTTTTGATTTGTAACATTGTAAGGCTGCATCATGAGACTAATGATGATTTGAAAAATGTCGCTTGAA
Organism: Salvelinus sp. IW2-2015; assembly: GCF_002910315.2. Lineage (NCBI taxonomy): Eukaryota > Metazoa > Chordata > Actinopteri > Salmoniformes > Salmonidae > Salvelinus > Salvelinus sp. IW2-2015. Next base: position 30,401,565 of record NC_036847.1, on the reverse strand, counting down.
AGGCATGATCTCTGCTTTGTTTTCTGCGCAGGCTGTAGACACTACATCAGTTACTCATTCACAATTTGACAAGCACCTGATAATGCCTCAAATTTCACGGAGGCATCCCCTTTGTGTGGCCGTAATGCACTCTAAAAAAATCAATGCCTTCTGCAGCCAGGGGCCATTGTGTCCTTCACCCTGAGTGCTGTGCTCTCCGAATCACCTCTCACTCAAACAGCTCTCCATCACCTGACCGGGTCTTTCTCACAGGCTACAAGTGGAGATAGACACATCAGGGACGCAACTGAGCGCATCCTTATACAATTCCGAGGTGCATATTGAAGATATTGGAAGAACTGTCCACATTTACTTTTTGTCAGCCAACAAGATAAGTAGGCCTAATGAACAGCAAAACCACTAGCCTATGTCAATCTACTATCCCCCATAGTACAAATGTTGACCTATTCTATTCTGTGCAAGAAATAAATATTACAAACATAGTCTGGGACACTAGCATCTAAAAACCTTTTTTACGCAGTGTGACTGACGTAACAGATCAGAACGTTTACCTTGATAAACTATTAGGCTATTTCTTCACATTATAAGCGCAGCAATGCTCACATGGTAGTAGGCTGTAAGTGTGAATGTTCCATTAGCGGAAAACACCATTATCAAGTGACCGCAAATGCAATTATGCATGTAATACTTTAATTTTTTTGGGGGGGGGGGTGGATCAGCTTAATATGCGGAAAGAATGTTGCTTCCATCAATGTAATTGTCTGCATCATTTCCAATCCCCCATATATTTTTGGGGTAAATATATCCATATATATACACGCATGCATACATATACACATATATACATACCTATATAGATATACATACTTTTTTTAGAATATACCTTTATTATTCCCCACAAACCCTACCACCCTTCCCCCAATTGGAGTAAACTAATAAACAACACTTAGGCTTCTACCTTCAGTTTACACATCTTATACACATTTTACAGACACAATCTATTTTACAATAGTTATATGTTATTTGTTCTTAGTCCTTCCTCTATTTCTGATGTCCATCCAGTTTGATTTATATTTGTATCTGTGCTATTTCACAAGAGTTCTGAACCTACATACATTTTACAGACCCCGTATGTTTTACATTGGTTATCTTGTTATTAGTCGCATCCTTCAGCTCCATTCAACCCCTCCCATCTATCTCTCAACTTCATCCATTTTGGATTTATATTTGCCATATATTTTTCAACTGTGCTGTGATGCTTCACAAAAGTACTGAGCCTTTCTATTCTCATAGCTTTTACAGATTATACATTTAAAACATTTTTTTTTGCTAAAATAATTATTATATAATTGATTGATTGACTGGCTTTTCAAATCACCCAGTATTGCTATCTGCAGCGTTAGTTCTAGGCAAATGTTGCATTTCTTCAGCCATTCCTGGACCTGTGACCAAAAACGAGCTACATATGGACAATGCCAAAATAAATGATCTAATGCCTCTGCCTCCTCACAGCAGAATCTGCAGAGCTGGGAAGATTGTATCCCCCATATATATAACATTCTATTAGTTGCAAGAATTTTGTATAGTAATTTAAATAGAAAAATGGTGTAATGCTGTTATTATAAAGGTGCATTTTTATGGTGGAAATTATCTTCCCCAATCTAGAAACTCACGCGCTGCTTATACAGTATATGCCAGTTAGGCTCTACACGCCTTGTCAAGCGGATTAATGTGCTTCATTTAAAAAAGTTATTTGGCCACTTTAGCTGTGATACAAACCTTATCAAAACATATAGGCCTATGGGCTAGACTACATGAGGTGTGATGCTGACCTTATTAAACAATAGGCCTATGGGCTAGACTACATACGGTGTGATGCTTGACCTTATTAAACATATAGGCCTATGGGCTAGGCTACATGAGGGTGATGTACCTTTATTAAAACATATAGCGCTATGGCAGCTACATGAGTGTGATACTGACCTTATTAAAACATATAGGCCTATTGGGCTAGGCTACATGAGGTGTGATGCTGACCTTATTAAACATATAGGCCTAGTGGGCTAGGGTACATGAGGTTGATACTGACTTATTAAACATATAGGCCTATGTGGACTACATAGTTGTGAGTGACTAGCCGTGTTATGTGAAACATTTAATAGCGAATGGGCTGGATACATGAGTGTGTGATACTGACCTTATTAAACATATAGGCCTATGGGCTGGACTACATGAGGTGTGTGATGCTTGACCTTATTTAAACATATTGATGGCCTATGGGCTGACTACATGAGGTGGATACTGAACTATTAATAACATATAGGCCATGGGCTAGTGACATGAGGTGATACTACCTTATTAAAACATATAGGCCTATGGGCTGGACTACATGAGGTGTGATGCTGACTTATTAAACATATAGGCTATGGCTGACTACATGAAGTGTGAGACTGACCTTATTAAAACATATAGGCCTATGGCGTACTACATGAGGTGTGTGATACTGACCTTATCAAAATATAGGCCTATGCTGGTATACATGAAGTTACTGACCTATTAAAACATATAGCCTATGGGACTACATGAGGTGTGAAACTGACCTTATTAAAACATATAGCCTATGGGCTGGACTACATGAGGTGTGATGCTGACCTTATTCAAACATATAGGCCTATGGGCTAGGCTACATGAGGTGTGATACTGACCTTATAAAACATATAGGCCTATGGGCTGGACTACATGAGGTGTGATACTGACCTTATTAAAACATATAGGCCTATGGGCTAGGCTACATGAGGTGTGATACTACCTATTAAAACATATAGGCCTATGGCTGGACTACATGAGGTGTGATGCTGACCTTATTAAACATATAGGCCTATGGGCTAGGACTACATGAGGTGTGATACTGACCTTATAAAACATATAGGCCTAGGGCTGACTACATGAGTGTGATCTGACCTTATTAAACATATAGGCCTATGGGCTAGGCTACTGAGGTGTGATGCTGACCTTATTAAAACATAAGGCCTATGGGCTGACTACATGAGGTGTGATGCTGACCTTATAAAACATATAGGCCTATGGGCTGGACTACATGAGGTGTGATACTGACCTTATTAAAAACATATAGCGCTATGGGCTAGGCTACATGAGGTGTGATCTGACCTTATTAAACATATAGGCCTATGGGCTGACTACATGAGGTGTGATACTGACCTTATTAAAACATATAGGCCTATGGGCGGACTACATGAGGTGTGATACTGACCTTATTAAAACATATAGGCCTATGGCTAGACTACATGAGTGTGATGCTGACCTTATTAAAACATATAGCTATGGGCTGGACTACATGAGGTGTGAACTGACCTTATTAAAACATATAGGCCTATGGGCGACTACATGAGGTGTGATACTGACCTTATTAAAACATATAGGCCTATGGGCTGGACTACATGAGTGTGATTGACCTTATTAAACATATAGGCCTATGGGCTGGACTACATGAGGTGTGATACTGACCTTATAAAACATATAGCCTATGGCTAGGGTACATGAGGTGTGATACTGACCTTATTAAAACATATAGGCCTATGGGCTAGACTACATGAGGTGTGATCTGACCTTATTAAAACATATAGGCTATGGGCTGGACTACATGAGGTGTGATGCTGACCTTATTAAAACATATAGGCCTATGGGCTGGACTACATGAGGTGTTGATACTGACCTTATTTAAACATATAGGCCTATGGGCTAGACTACATGAGGTGTGATACTGACCTTATTAAAACATATAGGCCTATGGGCTGACTAACATGAGGTGTGATACTGACCTTATTAAAAACATATAGGCCTATGGGCTGGACTACATGAGGTGTGATACTGACCTTATTAAAACATATAGGCCTATGGGCTGGACTACATGAGGTGTTGATCTGACCTTATTAAAACATATAGGCCTATGGGCTAGGCACATGAGGTGTGATACTAACCTTATTAAAACATATAGGCCTATGGGCTGGACTACATGAGGTGTGACTGACCTTATTAAACATATAGGCCTATGGGCTGGACTACATGAGGTGTGATACTGACCTTATTAAAACATATAGGCCTATGGGCTAGGCTACATGAGGTGTGATACTAACCTTATTAAAACATATAGCCTATGGGCTAGGTACATGAGGTGTGATACTAACCTTATTAAAACATATAGGCCTATGGCTAGGTACATGAGGTGGATACTAACCTTATTAAAACATATAGCCTATGGGCTGGACTACATGAGGTGTGATACTGACCTTATTAAACATATAGGCCTATGGTAGCAGGTACATGAGTGTGAACTAACCTTATTAAAACATAGGCATAGCCTATGTGGCAGGGTACATGAGGTGTTATGACAACCTACTTAAAACATATAGGCCTATGGTAGGCTACATGAGGTGTGATACTGACCTTATAATACATATAGAGCCTCATGGCTAGGCTACATGAGTGTGTAAACCTTATTAAAACAATATAGGCCTATGGGCTGGACTACATGAGGTGTTATACTCCTTTTTATAACAATAGATAGGCTGGCTAGGCTACATGAGGTTGATACTACCTTATTAAACATATAGGCCTATGGTCCTGAACTACATGAGTGTGATAATGACCTTATTTAAAACATATGATAACTAATGGGCTTAGGCATGACATGAGGTGATAGCTTACCTTATAAACATATAGGCCTATGGGCTAGGTAACATGAGGTGTGATATGACCTTATTAAAACATATAGCCTATGGCTAGGTACAGAGGTGTTGAGCTACCTTATTTCAATACAATATAGGCCTATGGGCTAGGGACATAGAGATGTGTGATACTGACCTTATTAAACAACATATAGGCCTAAGGCGGCTAGCTACATGAGGTGTGATACTGAACCTTATTAAAACATTATAGGCCTATGGGCTAGGGTACATGAGGTGTGATACTGACCTTACTTCAAAACATATGCGACTATAGGTTCAGACTACATGAGTAATGCAGATTGATCTGACCATTACCTTATAAAACATATAGCCTTATTAGGGAGTCACTGACTACTATAGGAGGTGCTGATGTGTGACCCTTATTAAAACTATATAGCCCTATGGCTAGACGTACATGAGGTGTGATGCTGACCTTATTCAAAACATAATAGGCCTATGAGGACTGGACTACATGAGAGGGCAGGTATAGTATGCAAAACGTGACCCTTATTATAAACATATAGATGCTATGAGGGCTGGAACTAGCATGTATTGGGTGTGCTACTGTCTGACCTTATTTAAAAATTCAGATATAGCGCCCTATGGGCTAGGACTACATGAGGTGTGATACTGACCTATTAAAACATAAGGCTATGGGCTGGACTACATGAGTGTGATACTGACCTTATTAAAGATCATATAGAGGCCTATGGGCTTGTGGACATTTCACATTGAGTGTGCATGCTTTGACCTTTTATTCTATAACATATCGGGCCTATGGGCTAGCACCGCTACATGAAGGTGTGATACGCGACCTTATCTAAAACATATGCCTATGGCTGGACTACATGAGAGTGTTGTGATTGCTGAGCTTATTAAACATATGGGCCTATGGGCCTAGGCTACATGAGGTGTTGACTCGACCTGACACATAACATTAAAAACCCAGACAATACACGACCTCAATGGGCCTGGAACTATCATGAAACACAGTGGATTGTCTTGACTCATGAAAAAGACATAATAGGCCCCTAAGCGTTGCGACTACGTGCGCACATGGTCATGGATTCCAGACGATGTGATGCTAGACCAATAAGTCTCACAAGAACAATGATAGGCCATATAATGGTCTCGACTACATCGACTGTGTAGATGATCTGAACCCATTAGTCTAAAAACTTGAGTAGCCTATGGCCATTGCGCACACAAATACGCATGAGGAGTGCGTGTGATACTGACCTTATAAAACAGTGCTTACGCCTATAGGCGTGGACTATCATGAGCCGTAAGATATCCTGAGCGCTCTATTAACTGTACAATATAGGCCTACTGTGCTGGACTACCCATTCGTAGCGTGTTATTGACTGGACCCTTATAAAAACATTAAGGCGCCCATGAGGGCGTCTAATGAGGCTTTGTGTGATACTTACTTGGTACTTAACACAACACTAGTACCGTCGATTGGCGCCCTAATGTGATAACATGACGGGCGTGCTGCAATACTACAACTCCACTCATTTACAGACATTATAGGCCTATCGGCTGGAACTACATGCAGGTCGTGGATATTACCCTTATAAAACACTACTTAGGCCTAGTTGGGCTTAGACTACCAGTGGTGTTTTCAACGTATCTCACACTGACCTTATAGTATTAAACTCTCCAATCAGTCTACCAGGCCCTGACTCTCGTCCCGTCTTCTGGTACATCTCGAACTGGCTTGATGCTGACCCCTAAACAGTTATTAGGGGAACTGCATTGCGGCCTAGCTAATGGCCGCTACTGTGATACTACACAGTATAAAACAATAGCATAGGCCCTATGAGTCTTGGACTACATGAGGTTGTGATCTGACCGTTATAAAACTTGCCATTATAACGGGGGCCTAGTGCTGCTGAGGTACGTGAGTTGAGTGATGCTGACCTTATTAAAAGACGAACTATAGAGCTATTCGAGCGTCTCGAACCTTGGCTACCTCGATTGTAAGTCAAGGGCCCTTACACCTCGACATGCTGAACCCTAAATCTAAAACATAAATAGGCCTTGTGGGCTGACGATCGCATTGCGAAGGTCTCGAGCGTGCATTTATGCAGCCTTCATTTAAAATATTATCCCTTCATGGCTCATGGTTACATGAGGTGTGATGCCTGACCTTTATTAACAACAATAGGCCTATGGCTAGGCTACATGACTGGTGCACCTCTGTCACTGAACGCTGTATTTAAAACAAGTATTAGGACACTCAAGGGCTAGGGTATCATGAGGGATGCTGACAACTTATTAAAACATAATAGGCGCTATGAGCTAGGGTACATGAGGTGTGATACTGACCTTATTAAAACTAAGGCCATGGGCTGACTACATGAGTGTGATTTTGACCTGTATTAAAATATATAGGCCTATGGGCTAGACTACATGAGGTGTGATTACCTGACCTATCAAGACACTATAGCCTTATGGGCTAGGCTACATGAGGTTATACTACCTTATTTAAAACATATAGGCTATGGCTCGACTCACATTGAGGTGTATTTTGACCTTATTAAAAATATTCGGCACATATGCAGCAATAGACTACATGAGGTGTGATACTGACCTTATTAAAACATATAGGCCTATGGGCTAGGCTACATGAGGTGTGTGACTATGATTTGAAAAAGTCCCCCCAAAAAAGGCATTGCTTCTTATGCTGGGCATCACTCACAAGTGATAATATATAATTCCCAAGTGATAGGCTAATATTGTCACCCATCAGACTATTCTTGATTTAATCTTGTCTTTACATATACTAAATAATATATGTGTGACATTTGTTTCGATTTACATTGGACCATTATCAAATCAAATCAAAATCAAATCAAATTCTATTTGTCACATACACATGGTTAGCAGATGTTAATGCGAGTGTAGCGAAATGCTTGTGCTTGTATCGAAACATGGGCAGCGGGAAAAAATACATGTCATCTATGCACTTAAATAGTGAATGGAGGATGCTTTTCCCCATGGTTTATTGTCATGCCAGCCAGGTAGGCTATACCCTTGTTGTAAAGAGAAGCAATGTGCTTAATATTAGGATAGAGAAATAAATATAGTAGGCCTAGCCTATAGAAAGCTAATGAAATCCTCTTCTTTTTATTAGTGGCCATCACTCTGTTTTCTCACACAATTCCATAGCCTATAGAAATGTTGCACAACATGAGCTCATAGGCTCTCATTAAGTTTTTGATATTCGATTTTCATTGATGTCAGAGTGATTAGCGACAATAGAGTGCTGGGTTCCAGGCAGTTAGCAAGTTTGGTAGGCTACTAATGACCAGCATCAGAGCTTGGAGAAGCCTAATTGCCGTGGAATTTGACTGCCTTCATGACTGGTGATGGCTGGTATGGTGGTAATACGGTCACCGCAACAGCACTAGCATAGACACTATTCCCTCAACAAGCTCTCATAGTCTCACTTCAGAAATTGATGTTTGTCCATAAACTTAACATTTCTAAGGTTAAGTTTAGGCATTCATTCTGGCATTCATTACAAACAACTCTGTTGTTGTGCTCACTGAGAGACTCAGTGAAGAGGATGATTATGRGAGCACCAGCAGTGTCTACAACCAGAGAGAGACTGATTGTGTCTCTAACACCAGTAACTCATGGAGAAAACTCTGTCTGAATGTGAGTGCTTGAGTGATTTGAAGTGTGTGTGCGTGTGCACGCAGGTGTGTGTTTGTTGTGTTCTGTGTGTGTGTTAGAGAACAGCCACGCATGCCTAATGGGAGGCAATGAGGCAGGCCTCAGCAGCTCAGCCCTAGGGTTTACAGATGCACCGAGGGCCCAGGTGGACACGGAGCAAAGAGCAGAGGCAAGCAGCAGCTGGGCTTTGGCTGAGACAGCACATTCCCAAAGTCTCACAGTCCTTTTCAAAGGAGCCCCAACTCTCTCTCACTTTTACACTAATCTCTCGCTCTCTCTTTCTTTCTCTTTGGCACTTTCTCTCACTTAATTAAATTCAATTTAAAGGCTTTACTGGCATGGGAAACATATGTTTACATTGCCAAAGCATGTAAAATTGATAATAAACAAAACTGAAATGAACAATGAAAAAATTAACAGTGAACATTACATTACACTCAGTGTTCACATAGCCTGTCTTCTCTTGAGAGCCAGGTCTACCTCTATCAATAGCAAGGCTATGCTCACTGAGTCTGTACAGAGTCAAATCTTTCCTTAAGTTTGGGTCAGTCACAGTGGTCAGGTATTCTGCCACSGTGTACTCTCTGTTTAGGGCAAAATRGCATTCTAGTTTGCTCTGTTTTTTGGTTCATTCTTTCCAATGTGTCAAGAAATTATCATTTTGTTTTCTCATGTTTTGGTTGGGTCAAATTGTGTTACTGTCCTGGGGCTCTGTGGGGTGTGTTTGTGTTTGTGAACAGAGCCCCATGACCAGCTTGCTTAGGGGACTCTTCTCCAGGTTCATCTCTCTGTAGGTGATGGCTTTGTTATGGAAGGTTTGGGAATTGCTTCGTTTTAGGAGGTTGTAGAATTTAACGTCTCTTTTCTGTATTTTGATGCCTAGCTTGTATCGGCCTATTACTGCTCTGCATGCATTATTTGGTGTTTTACACTGAGGATATTTTTTGCAGAATTCTGCATGTAGAGTCTCAATTTGGTGTTTTTCCCATTTTGTGAATTTTTGGTAGGTGAGCAGACCCCAGACCTCACAACCATAAAGGGCAATAGGTTCTTTAAATAACTGATTCAAGTATTTTTAGCCAGATCCTAATTGGTAGGTCGAATTTTATGTTCCTTTAGATGGCATCGAAAGCCCTTCTTGCCTTGTCACTCAGATCATTCACAGCTTTGTGGAAGTTACCTGTGGCTCTGAGGTATATATAGTTTTTTGTGTGCTCTAGGGCAACCGTGTCTAGATGGAATTTGTATTTGTGGTCCTGGCAACTGGACCTTTTTTGGAACACAATTATTTTTGTCTTACTAAGATGTTCCACTTCCGTTCAAAAGTTTGGGGACACTTAGAAATGTCCTTGTTTTTTAAAGAAAATAAAATGTTTTGTCCATTAAAATAACATCAAATTGATCAGAAATACAGTGTAGACGTTAATGTTGTAAATGACTATTGTAGCTGGAAACGGCAGATTTTTTTGTGGAATATCTACATAGGCGTACAGAGGCCCATTATCAGCCACCATCACTCCTGTGTTCCAATGGCACGTTGTGTTAGTTAATCCAAGTTTATMATTTTAAAAGGCTAATTGATCATTAGAAAACACTTTTGCAATTATGTTAGCACAGCTGAAAACTGTGCTAACATATTTGTGTTCGATTACATTTGTGGGTTCAATTACAGGCTCAAAATTGCCAGAAACAAAAAACGTTCTTCTGAAACTCATCAGTCTATTCTTGTTCTGAGAAATAAAGGCTATTCCATGTGAGAAATTGCCAAGAAACGGAATATCTCGTACAACGCTGTGTCCTATGCCCCTCACAGAACAGCGCAAACTGGCAGCTAACTAACCAGCACAAACTAACCAGAAAAGAAAGAGAAGTGGGAGGCCCCGGTGCACAACTGAGCACGAGGACAAGTACATTAGAGTGTCTAGTTTGCGAAACAGATGCCTCACAAGTCCTCAACTGGCAGCTTCTTTAAATAGTACCCGCAAAACACCAGTCTCAACGTCAATAGTGAAGCGGCGACTCCGGAATGCTGGTTATCAGAAAAAAAGAAAACACAATTGTGCCGTCTGGTTTGCTTAATATAAGTGATTTTAAATATTTTGATGAATTTCAGCTGCATTGGAAGAGCAGCCCAAAGTGGCCTCTGTCTGTTTAGGGGAATGTGATGTGACGGATGTTAAGCCCAGGCCCAAGCCCAGGCTTCTCTGTTCTCTGACTGTCTCCCAGTCAGAGAACAGGGTTAGAGAGAGGGGAGGGAGAGAGAGAAAGAGAGAGAGAGTTAATGGCATGTACTAGATAGGCTCTGCTCACACTTACTGGTCTGACTAACAACATTGAACACTTTATGGAACACAAAGCCTTCAYTATTTMATCCTGGAATATCCMAGGCCTGAGGTCATCTGTCTTTGGCCTAAAGAGCAGGWACCTGGACYTCACCAAAGAAATTAGAAACACAGACATTGTCATCCTACAAGAAACATGGTATAGATGAGACGGACCCACTGGTTGCCCTCTAGGTTACAGCGAGCTGATAGTCCCATCCACCAAACTACCCAGTGTGAAACAGGGAAGGGACTCCGGGGGTATGCTAATTTGRTAYAGAGCAGACCTAACTCACTCTATTAAATTAATCAAATCTGGAAAATTTTACATTTGGCTAATTCTAAAGGAAATTATATCAACAGAAAAAAATGTCCTCCTGTGTGCCACCTATATCCCCCCACTAGAATCCCCATACTTTAATGAAGACAGCTTCTCCTCAAYCCTGGAGGGGGAAATCAATCATTTCCAGGCCCAGGGACATGTACTAGTCTGTGGCGACCTAAATGCCAGAACTGGACAAGAACCTGACACCCTCAGCACACAGGGGGACAAACACCTACCCGGAGGTGTCAGCATTCCCTCCCCCATATGCCCACCTAGGTACAACTACGACAACATAACCAACAAAAACGTGTCACTACTCCTGCAGCTCTATTACACGCTTGGCATGTACATAGTTAATGGTAGGCTTTGAAGGGACTCCTATGGTAGGTACACCTATAGCTCATCTCTTGACAGTAGTATTGTATACTACTTTATCACTGACCTCAACCCAGAGTCTCTCAGAGCGTTCACAGTCTGACACACATATCAGATCACAGCAAAATCACAGTCTACTTGAACAGAGCAATACTCAGTCATGAGGCATCAAAGCCAAAGGAACTGAACAATATTAAGAAATGCTATAGATGGAAGGAATATAGTTTGGAAACCAAACCAAACAAAAAACAATTAGGCAACAACAAATTCAAACCTTTTAGACAACTTCCTGGACAAAACGTTCCACTGTAATAGTGAAAGTGTAAACCTGGCAGTAGAAAATCTTAACAGTTTATTTGACCTCTCAGCTTCCCTATCAAATCTAAAAAATCTCAAATAGAAAACCGAAGAAAATGAAAAACAATGACAAATAGTTTGATGAAGAATGCAAAAATCAAAGAAAGAAATAGAGAAACCTGTCCAACCAAAAACATAGAGACGAGGAGAAACCTGAGTCTACGCCTTCACTATGGTGAATCACTAAAACAATACAGAAATACACTACGGAAAAAGAAGGACTCTAATCACTTCTGTTAAAATTGGAAAACACTAAACAAACAACAACACAAATAATTATCCGTCCAAAATGGAGATGTATGGGTAAACGATTTCTCCAATCTTTCTGGCTCTATAACAAAAAACAAACAGCAAAAACATATACAGTACATGATCAAATACAAATCTTAGAATCAACAATTAAAAACTACCAGAACCCACTGAATTCTCCAATTACCTTGAATGAACTACAGGACAAAATAAAAACACTCCAACCCAAAAAGGTCTGYGGTGTTGATGGCATCCTCAATGAAATGATCAARAATATAGACAACAAATTCCAAATGGCTATACTTAAACTCTTTAACATCGTCCTTAGCTCTGGCATGTTCCCCAATATTTGGAAACAAGGACTGATCACCCCAATCCACAAAAGTGGAGAGAAATCTGACCACAATAACTACCGTKGGATATGCGTCAACAGCAACCTTGGGAAAATCCTCTGCATTATCATTAACAGGAGACTCGTACATTTCCTCWGTGAAAACAACGTACCTAGCAAATGTCAAATTGGCATTTTACCATATTATCGTACAACAGACCACGTATTCAYCCTGCACACTCTAATTGACAAACAAACCAACCAAAAAAAAGGCAAAGTCTTCTCATGCYTTGTTGTTTTCAAAAAAGCCTTTGACTCAATTTGGCATGAGAGTCTGCTATWCAAATKTATGGAAAGTGATGTTGGGGGGAAAACATACGACATTATAAAATCCATGTACACAAACAAGTGTGTGGTTAAAATAGGCAAAAAATGCACACATTTCTTCCCCCAGGGCCGTGGGGTGAGACAGGGATGCAGCTTAAGCCCCACCCTCTTCAACATATATATCAACGAATTGGCGAGGACACTAGAACAGTCTGCAGCACCCGGTMTCACCCTACTAGAATCTAAAGTCAAATGTCTACTGTTTGCTGATGATCTGGTGCTTCTGTCCCCAACCAAGGAGGGCCTRCAGCAGAACCTAGATATTCTGCACAGATTCTGCCAGACCTGGGCCCTGACAGTAAATCTCAGTAAGACTAGTAATGGTGTTCCAAAAAGGTTCAGTCGCCAGGATCACAAATACAAATGTCATCTAGACACCATTGCCATAGAGCACACAAAAAACRACATATACCTTGGTCTAAACATCTGAGCCACAGGTAATGCCCACAAAGCTGTGAAYGATCTGAGAGACAAGGCAAGAAGGGCATTCTATGCTATCAAAARGAACATAACATTTGACATACCAATTAGGAATTGGCTAAAATTACTTGTAACATTTATAGAACTCATTGCCATTTATGATTGTTAGGTCTGGGGACCGGTCACCAACCAAGAACTCACAAAATGGGACAAACACCAAATTGAGACTCTGCATGCAGAATTCCGCAAAAACGTCCTCCGTGTACAATGCAGAACACCGAAGAATGCATGCAGAGCAGAATTAGGCCGATACCCGCTAATTATCAAAATCCAGAAAAGAGACATTAAATTCTACAACCACCTAAAATGAAGCGATTCCCAAACCTTCTATAACAAAGCCATCACCTACAGAGAGATGAACCTGGAGAAGTGTCCCCTAAGCAAGCTGGTCCTGGGGCTCTGTTCACAAACAGACCCCACAGAGCGCCAGGACAGCAAGACAATTAGACCCAACCAAATCATGAGAAAACAAAAAGATAATTTCTTGACACATCGGAAATAATTAACCAAAAAACAGAGCAAACTAGAATGCTATTTGGTCCTAGACGGGAGAGTACACAGTGGCAGAATACCTGACCAGTGTGACTGACCCAAACTTAAGAAAAGCTTTGACTATGTACAGACTCAGTGAGCATAGCCTTGCTATTGAGAAAGGCCGCCGTAGGCAGACCTGGCTCTCAAGACAAGACAGGCTATGTGCACACTCCGTACCAAATGAGGTAGAAACTGAGCTGCACTTCTTAACCTCCTGCCCAATGTATGACCATATTAGAGACACATATTTCCCTCAGATTACACAGATCCACAGAGAATTCGAAAACAAACCAGATTTTCATAAACTCCCATATCTTTTGGGTGAAATACCACAGTGTGCATCACAGCAGCAAGATGTGTGACCTGTTGCCACAAGAAAAGGTCAACCAGTGAAGAGCAAACACCATTGTAAATACAACCCATATTTATGCTTATTTATTTTCCCTTTTGTACTTTAMCCATTTGTACATCGTTACAACACTGYATATATACATAATATGACATTTGTAATGTCTTTATTATTTTGGAAATTCTGTGAGTGTAATGTTTACTGTTAATWTTTATTGTTTATTTCACTTTTGTATATTATCTACTTCACTTGCTTTGGCAATCTTAACATATGTTTCCCATGCCAATGAAGCCCATTGAATTGAATTGAACTGAGAGGCAGARAAAGAGAGAGAGATAGGCAGAGAAGGGTGTAGACAGATTAAGAGAGGTGCAGAGAGAGAGAGAGTGGCAGAGAGAGAGAKAGATAGGAACAATGATGTAGACAGAAGATGTTTCATAACCACTGCCTGACACTGGCAGCCCCTTCAAATGAAACACTGACTTGTCCTCACAAGATATGCTGGCTTCGTTTCTCTCCCCACTTTTTCCACTGGAAAGGTTTTAGAGGACAATCCCTAATGTGACATGTGACTGTTATCCACAAATGTGTGCCTGTGTGTTTCCCCTTATTCTATCATAGTGAGTGAGTTATTATAGCCCACTATTTTSTTTGCTGCAGTTGATGGAGATTCTCGTCATGTTTGGGAGAATGAATCCCAGGACACTTTCAAGGACATACAAGAGCCTACTGCCTGTACTATTCAGTGTGTGTATTTTGACCATGTCCCTCCCTCTCTGTAGGAGGTATAAACCGTGCAGGGGCGGTGCCTGCGTTCCTGCGGACCCCCACCATGATCCAGCCACACCTGGATATGAAGCCCTTCCTGCAGTTCCCCATGGACACAGCTCCACYACAACACAGCATGGGCCTGTTTCACAACTTCAACACTGTGAGTACTGTATACAACATTGTGAGTACACACACACACACAATACATACTCAACACACGAGCACAGCATACACATACAAACACACACCCAACAGATACTAACACAGAATATGCAGATACATATGCACAAACACACACACACACACACAGACACTCAAAAGACAACATGTACACATGGATGTAAACTCCAAATAACTTCACAGATCTTCATTGTAAAGGGTTTAAACACTGTTTCCCATGCTTGTTCAATGAACCATAAACAATTACAGCTGCAATTCTACAAAAAGTAGTGTTGCAGTTACAAAACATATTCATGCGAGACAATACATACAGTGATTAACTTTACAAATGTCTATGAAACAGCTGCATATAGTGTAGTACAGTAAATTTGCAATTACAAAAATACAGTAGTATACTGTACCTGTTCTCTGAATGTCCTTACTATGGTGGACACAGGAAAATCGGCTCAAATTGGGTTGTCCTGCTTCCCTCATTGTCAGTCCATGGACAAGAACATGGTCTATAACTGTTGCTCGAATTTCATCAGATATTTTCCACTCTTTGTCTTCCTCTTCCCCTTCGTCCTCCTCTTCCTCTTTCTTTGCCCTCCTCTTCATCGCCCACCTCGCATACGCACTCTCCTCGTCCTCTCACATTGTTTCTTCTATCCATTCTCAGACTTTCTCCTTCCCACCTTCAACAACCTGTTTGCTCTCTGAACTGGCTTATAATGGTTGTGTCGCATCATTTGAAACAGGTGAAATCAATTTTGAGTGGTTGTGTTCAATCAATGACATGTGTTCTCTATTTGCATTTGATTGTTGCCAGTTGTGTTTACCAGTATGGATGACATGTGCATTAGAGTGCAGAATGTGTGTTTGAGAATGAGAATGTGTTTAGAGTTTTGCTCAAAAGTCTAAGTGAGATCTGCAAATTGTGTTTTACCATGTGAAATGGTTTAAGGTATTGACAACAGACTGCATAATTAGCTAAATGAGTCCAGGCAACTGAGAACGTTGTACAGCCAATGGGTTTTAGTGTTTTAGCAATTGAGAAAAACTGTAAGGTCACAGTTATGAAAACTTAGGCACTAAAGAAGCCTTTCTACTGACTTTGAAAACACCAAAAGAAAGATGCCCAGGTCCCTGCTCATCTGCGTGAACATGACTTAGGCATGCTGCAAGGAGACATGAGGACTGCAGATGTGGCCAGGGCAATAAATGACAATGTCCGTACTGTGAGATGCCTAAGACAGCGCTACAGGGGGACAAGACGGACAGGGAGATCATCCTCCCAGTGGCAGACCACGTGTACCAACACCTGCACAGGATCGGTACATCCGAACATCACACCTGCGGGACAGGTACAGGATGGCAACAACAACTGCCCGAGTTACACAGGAACGCACAATCCTTCCATCAGTGCTCAGACTGTCCGCAATAGTCTGAGAGAGGCTGGACTGAGGGCTTGTAGGCCTGTTGTAAGGCAGGTCCTCACCAGACATCACTGGCAACAACGTCACCTATGGGCACAAACCACCGTCGCTCGACCAGACAGGACTGGCAAAAAGTGCTCTTCACTGACGAGTCGCGGTTTTGTCTCGCCAGGGGTGATGGTCGGAGTCGCGTTTATCGTCGAAGGAATGAGCGTTACACCGAGGCCTGCACTCTGGAGCGGGATCGATTTGGAGGTGGAGGCGTCCGTCATGGTCTGGGGCGGTGTGTCACAGCATCATCGGACTGAGCTTGTTGTCATTGCAGACAATCTCAACGCTGTGCGTTACAAGGAAGACATCCTCCTCCCTCATGTGATACCCTTCCTGCAGGCTCATCCTGACACGACCCTCCAGCATGACAATGCACCAGCCATACTGCTTGTTCTGTGTGATTTCCTGCAAGGCAGGAATGTCAGTGTTCTGCCATGGCCAGCGATGAGCCCGGATCTCAATCCCATTAACACGTCTGGGACCTGTTGGATCGGAGGGTCAGGGCTAGGGCCATTCCTCCCAGAAATGTACGGGAACTTGCAAGTGCCTTGGTGGAAGAGTGGGGTAACATCTCACAGAAAGAACTGGAAAATCTGGTGAAGTCCATGAGGAGGAGATGCACTGCAGTACTTAATGCAGCTGTTGGCAACACCAGCTACTGACTGTTACTTTTGATTTTGACTCCCCCTTTGTTCAGGGACACATTATTCCATTTCTGTTAGTCACATGTCTGTGGAACTTGTTCAGTTTATGTCTCAGTTGTTGAATCTTGTTATGTTCATACAAATATTTACACATGTTAAGTTTGCTGAAAATAAACGCAGTTGATAGTGAGAGTGTAACGATCGTCTGTGGTGGAAGAAGGATCGGACCAAAGTGCAGCGTGGTAAGTTTCATGTCTTTTTAATAAACAACACTGAACACTGGAAAAAACAATAAACGAAGTGAACAAACGAAACAGTACCGTGTGGTAGACAAACGGAAGACAAACACCCACAAACCAAAAGACAAAACAGGCTACCTAAATATGGTTCCCAATCAGAGAAAATGACAAACACCTGCCTCTGATTGAGAACCATATCAGGCCAAACGACAAACCCAACATAGAAACACAAAAACATAGATAACCCACCCAACTCACGCCCTGACCACACTAAAACAAAGAAAACACAAAAGAACTATGGTCAGAACGTGACAGAGAGAACGTTTCTTTTTTGCTGAGTTTACTATGCTGTAGTTACTGGCTCCCTTGAGATACCCTGTTAACTATCTTTCAAACTAACTGGACTGAAGAGCATCTTCCTTTATAGTCCTGTACTTACACTTCAGCAGCCACACACACACACACACACACAACACACACACACACACACACCACACACACACACACACACACACACACACACACACACACACACACACACACACACACACACACACACACACACACACACACACACACACACCCACACACACACACACACACACACACACACACTGACGACAGCTTTGTTCATGTGTGAGGGTTTACATATGCATTTGGTGGCAGTGGTGTTGTTTATTTGCAGGGTACATGGCTATGAAACAGGATTAGTTTAGAGCTGAGGTTTTTGTTCTCTTAATACACGTTTATAGAGCATTTACCAATGAACAATTTGCTTCAATTCAGCCACAAGATTAGGCGATTAGGCCTGCCTTCGCAGTTGGCGTTCCAATTCATCCAAAGGTGTTCAATGGGGTTGAGGTCAGGGCTCAGTCAAGTTCTTTCCACGGCGATCTCAACAAACCTTTCTGTATGGACCTAACTTTGTGCACGGGGGCATTGTCATGCTGAAACAGGAATGGCCTTCCCCAAACTTTTGCACCAAAGTTGGAATTACAGAATCGTCTAGAATGTCATTCTATGCTGTTAGCGTTGAGATTATCCCTTCACTGAACTAAGGGGCCTAGCCCGAACCACGAATTACAGCCCTAGACCATTATTCTGCCTCCACCAAACTTTACAGTTGGCACTATGCATTGGGGCCAGGTAGCATTTTCCTGCATCGCCTAACACAGATTCATCGCCGGACTACCAGATGTTAACGTGCTTCATT
>NC_036847.1:30375929-30382890 GCF_002910315.2 Salvelinus sp. IW2-2015 | reverse complement strand
TTTTTTCCAACTGCTGTACACATGTTTTTAAAACTGTCCTTTTTTCAAAACTCTACACACAATTCCCAAAACTGCACACACAAAATGCAAAATGCCTCACATCTCCTTCAAAATGAACACTGCATTCAAAATGCCATAAACACATGTCAGAATGAAGCATTTGCATCAAATGGCAAACACTGCTTCATATAGTATATTTTGGATATACCATGTAAACACTGTTGTTCTAAATTAAAGCTCTTTGGTCTTTCATAGGCTTATATTCTACATTTCAATACAATGTTCTACAGTGAAAGTAATCTGCTGAGAGGTAACAAGTACACTGTAAACACCAATGCAATGTAGAAACAGAAAATATTTATAGGCCAAACATTACTGTTGTATACAGTAGCATGCAACAAAACCATATAACATATGTAAACCAAAAGTATATTCTTTAGAATACAGTAAAGAACACAATTGTGTGTGTGGGGTCCCGGGGGGGCAGTCCAGGAATTGGTAGGGGGGGGGGCAGTCACCAGTGCTAAGCTACGCTTCATCTCTTCTCGGCCTTGGTCTGGCACAATACTTTGTCCACATCACAAGATACGTTTCTCTTGCCAAACATCGAGGAAGGTATCTCCTAGCAGGCGTACCAACCTTGGACAGAGGAACCTCTATGTCCCCACATGCGTCTCCATTGCCTGGAGAAGCGGCATGCGGGCATAGGGTTGGCGATCATACACTTTCCAGCGCCAGGCTGAGAAGAATCCTCTATGGGATTTAGAAAAGGTGAATATGGGGGTAGGTACAAAACTACAAATTGTGGATGGGTGGCAAACCAGTTTTGGACCAGAACAGCCCGGTGAAAACTAACATTGTCCCATAAAACCACAAATCTAGCAGGCTCCTGCATCCAGAAAAGTGAGCATATGGCCGTGTTGAACAGTGTGCATTGTGATGGAGGACCCCGTTTTATATAAATTTATTATAATTTTACCCCCATCGCTGTCCAGAGACATGTAATTGCCCTCTTGTCCTATTACATTTCTTCCGCGGCGCCTGGTTTTTGGTGAGTTGAAGCCAAACCTCATCCACATAAATAAATTCAAATGGCACCTCTTAAAGTTGTTTCATCGTCACTCGGTGCCGGTTGAGATGCGTTGTATGGTCGACAGGCTTACAGCATTGATGTTGTTAAATATGTGTCATTATTCAAGATATGCTCTCTTATCTCTCGAATCCTAATTGGCATTGTTGGCCAAAACCATATTTATAATTGCAGTCTCTTGTACATCTGTAAACAAGCGTCCGTTGTCCATGATGTCTTTGCCTTTCCACTCTGTACAGAATTCAAACACAGTATGTGTTCAGCATAGGAACTGTAAAACAATGTACAAAAAAATGTAGTACAGCATGATAACCAACCTCATTCATCAATGCAGTGCAGTAAATGGATGGATTCGAGTTACAAATGTTATGCAATACTATGCAGTCATAACGTATTTTACAGTACATTACTGTAATGCTAAAATATCATTAGATAGTGGCCATACCTGTTCTCATTCTGAAGGTCGAATGTATGGACGCCACTGTAATCGACTCAATTGGGCTGGACTCTCAGTCCAGCCTCTCTCATGGTCAAACCATGGTGATCACATGATCAACAAGTTTGCCTAATCTCATCAGAGATGGCTCTCCTTCCTTCTCTTCTTTGCCTCCATTTCTCCTCTTCCTCTCCCTCCTTACTCCTCTGCTCTCTGTCCATTGTTGGCATCCATTGTTGAAAACAGGTAATCTGACCTTTGACCTATTTATAGGCCTATACTACAGTAAAGCAGTGATTGGTTAGTGATCAGTTAAGCTATTAGTTTTTGCCACATGTGAGGAGTGTGTGTGTGACCTGGAATAAGTGTAGCATTTTGATGGTTGTGTTTGGAAAAGGAAAGCAAGTCACTTCCTGTTAAATGTTTGTGTTTTAGTAGAGAATTGGTGTGTAGTGTTTGAAAAAGTGTTTTATGCAATTGACAACTGAGTCAAAGCTGAGAAAATAGCTTATGTTTTGGATGATTAGTGTGTAGTTTTGCACTTTGAGTGAGAGGTTTCAAAAAATCGTGTGACATGAAAAGATTTGTGTGTAAGCAACAGTTTTACAGACGGTAGGCAATTACAGTTTTCTCAATTCTAAAAACACAATTTCTGAAACCTTGCCATTTCCTGAAAACACAAAACCTCTCTTCAAGCACTATTTAATAACCTCTGACTCCTCTCGCAAAATGAAACATTCGCCTCAAAACAGTTTTACCTTGTTCAAAATCAAACACTGCTCTCAAATCATAAACAAAGTGATCAAAATGAATACACTCTCAAGACAGTAGTAAACATACACCGAAAAATAGAAAACACATTGTTCAAAACATACAATTCTCAGGAAAGTACATTTATCTAAAAAAATATTCATATTTTCCGTCATTGTCTTTTGATGAACGAAAACATGTTCTATCATAGTAGCTCAAAATTGATTAGAAATTACTACTCTGCTTTGCTCTTCGCAATTTTGTTTTTTGTTCTTCCTCCTCCTTGTACCCCATTTTTTACAGTACTGTACCCTGGTCTCACAAACTTGTCTTTGTCTCTGTGATACTGTAATTCTTGTTCTTTGTGATATGAACCTGCAACCAGTCAAAATCTATGAGCAGTCAGTACTGTTAATAAATGGAAAGCACAATGTTCAGGGCCATACAATTTGTCCATTGTACAGTATACAGCCTACAATGCACTGTACTACAGTATACAACACTAAAAGGGACACAAATCAAAGGAGTAAACATGTGATCAATGTGCTTCTTCTTGTCTTTGGGCTGGGTCAGGCAGAGCACTTCGTCGACATCACAAGCAATATGTCCCTCCTGAGGCCAAAATTGTCCCTCCTCCCTCCATTGGATGTTAAACCATTCCCTTTACCTGAGCAGCCGGTGGAAACTGACATTGTCCCACACTATCACATAGGTGAGAATGGATTCTCATTTAGCTCTTGACCCTGCTGCTCTTGAACCTGGCTGCTCAAATAAAATATATTTTAGATTGCAAAAAATCTTAGAAGGTGCTGAGTGTTATATGGCCCAAGTGTAACATGGTGATGTAGAACACCATGGTTGCTGATAGAGCCACAGATTGTGACATTGCCACCTCATTGACCAGGGACTTCAACAATGGCCCGCTGTCCAATCATGTTTCGGCCTCTCCTTTTCCCCTTTGTAGATTGAAGCCTGCGTCATCGACAAAGATGAACCATGAGGTCTGTCAAGGATTCCAAGTCAAAAATTGTCTGTGTAGAAATACAATATACTGTATGTAGGATTTTGTAAGTCGTACAGAAGACAGTGCTATACTGTAGAGTACAATTAGGCTTCTGATTCAACTACATTGTATGTACTGAAGAGTAATGTCATTCACATAGTATGTGTTAGTACTGTAGACAATCTGGATTACAGTAAATGTTTCTGAATGACACTTACTTGCACATACTGGCTCACAGTTCTTTCACCCTTGGTGAGTTGCGCTCAAAAGGTACTCTATATACTTGTCATTCGCATCCTGTTACGATGGATGACACGGTCAATTGTGGAAATGCTCACACTGCGATTCCCTGGAAGTGTGTGTTGTCTTTATCACTCGTTCCTGGATTTCTGAGCTGAGTTGAAGGACCATGCCAACTATAATGGCCTCTTGCTCCCCGAGTGAATATAGCTGTCCTTCCACCTGCATGTGGCAGCCTTGCAATTCTACAAAAAGTAGTTGTGCAGTTACAAAACATATTCATGCAGTACAATACATACAGTGATTAACTTTACAAATGTCTATTGAAACAGCTGCATATAGTGTAGTACAGTAAATTTGCAATTACAAAAATACAGTAGTATACTGTACCTGTTCTCTGAATGTCCTTACTATGGGTGACACAGAAAATCGGCTCAAATTGGGTTGTCCTGCTTCCCTCATTGTTCAGTCCATGGACAAGAACATGGTCTATAACTGTTGCTCGAATTTCATCAGATATTTCCACTCTTTGTCTTCCTCTTCCCCTTCGTCCTCCTCTTCCTCTTCTTTGCTCCTCCTCCTCTTCATCCGCCACCTCGCATACGCACTCGTCCTCGTCCTCTCACATTGTTTCTTTCTATCCATTCTCAGACTTTCTCCTTCCCACCTTCAACAACCTGTTGCTCTCTGAACTGGCTTATAATGGTTGTGTCGCATCATTTGAAACAGGGAAATCAATTTTGAGTGGTTGTGTTCAATCAATGACATGTGTCTCTATTTGATTTGATTGTTGCCAGTTTTGTTTACCAGTATGGATGACATGTGCATTAGAGTGCAGAATGTGTTTTGAGAATGAGAATGTGTTTAGAGTTTGCTCAAAATCTAAGTGAGATCTGCAAATTGTGTTTTACACGTGAAATGGTTTAAGGTATTGACAACAGACTGCATAATTAGCTAAATGAGTCCAGGCAACTGAAAACTTGTACAGCCAATGGGTTTTAGTGTTTTAGCAATTGAGAAAAACTGTAAGGTCACAGTTATGAAAACTTAGGGCACTAAAGAAGCCTTTCTACTGACTCTGAAAACACCAAAAGAAAGATGCCCAGGGTCCCTGCTCATCTGCGTGAACATGCTAGCATGCTGCAAGGAGGCATGAGGACTGCAGATGTGGCCAGGGCAATAAATGACAATGTCCGTACTGTGAGATGCCTAAGACAGCGCTACAGGGAGACAAGACGGACAGGGAGAATCATCCTCCCAGTGGCAGATCTCTCTCCACGCCAGAGAACGCGTTTCCATTGCTCCAGAATCAAATGGCAGTGAGCTTTACACCACTCCAGTCAACGCTTGGCATTGCGCATGGTGATCTTAGGCTTATTTGCGACTGTTCGGCCATGGAAACCCATTTCATGAAGCTCCCGACGAACAGTTCTTGTGCTAACGTTGCTTTCAGAGGCAGTTTGGAACTCGGTAGTGAGTGTTGTAACCGAGGACAGACAATTTTTACGCACTACGCACTTCAGCATTCGACGGTCCTGTTCTGTGAACTTGTGTGGCCTACCACTTCGCGGTTGAGCCGYTGTTGCTCCTAGACGTTTCTACTTCACAATAACAGAACTTAGAGTTGACCGGAGCAGTTCTAKCAGGGCAGAAATTTGACAAACTGACTTGTTGGAAAGGTGACATTCTATCCTAGGTTGCATCTCCRCAGGCAGCCCAATTCTGATATTTTTTTCCACTAATTGGTCTTTTGMCCAATCACAATATCTTTTTCAAAGCTGATCTGATTRGTCAAAAGAATTGGGCTGCCTGTGCATCTGTGTCCTCAGGCCAGACCTGGGTTCAAWTACTACTTGAAATCTTTAAATTAGTTTCTGCTTTACCTTTAGCCTGCGTGGAGTGCCAGGTGGGCAGGGTATACACTTCTGGGATTATTCTATTGGTTCCAATTCGCCAGACAAACTCAATCAAGCTCAGCTAAAGCATTTGAAAGAGAAGGTATACTTTTCCAACTCCGGGCTGYGAGTTATGGGCTGTCATTTTGATTAGGAGGATATTTTGCATTTCACCACCCTAAGCATATTATTAAACATTGCTGTGCATTGCATTCTCATGATGGCGATTAGGAAATGCATTACAAACAGTACAGTGTGTTCTGTTGTTCAGCAGAATGAATAGAACTGGATTGTTCTATTACAAATACATTGTATTAATAATGATCTAAAAGACTTAACACATCCCATATCGCGGCCCTTATTCATAAAGMTTTTCAGAGTAGGAGTGATCTAGGAYCAGCTCCCCCATGTCAATATAATCATATTCATTATGATCTAAAAGGCAAAACTGATCCTGTATCAGCACTCTGAGACTCTTTGTGAATAGACCCTGGGCCCTGGAATTTATGAGAGGTAATAAGGGCCCTCTCACACCAGCTGTTTGTTTGTCAACTCTACCTGTATACTTGGCTCTCCAGCTGGCTCGGGACATACTGTAGCATAGCAACATAGTATAGTGTTGGGACATAGCATAGCAACATAGTATAGTGTTGGGACATAGCATAGCAACATAGACATAATAGTGTTGGACATAGAATAGCAACAGTGGGGTTGGGACATAGCATAGAAACATAGTATAGTGTTGGGACATAGCATAGCAACATAGTATAGTGTGGACATAGCATAGCAACATAATATAGTGTTGGGACATAGAATAGCAACAGTGTTGGGACATAGCATAGCAACATAGTATAGTGTTGGGACATAGCATAGCAACATAGTATAGTGGTGGGACATACCATAGCAACATACTATAGTGTTGGGACGTAGCATAGCAACATAGTATATGTGGTGGGACGTAGCATAGCACAATATTAGTGGTGGAACAATACATAGCACAAAAATAAACTATTATTGTTGGGACGTAGCATAGCAACATAGTATATGTGGTGGGACGTAGCATAGCAACATAGTATAGTGGTGGGACGTTAGCATAGCAACATACTATAGTGTTGGGATGTAGCATAGCAACATAATAAGTGTTGGGACGTAGCATAGCAACATAGTATAGTGGTGGGACGTAGCATAGCAACATAGTATAGTGGTGGGACGTAGCAATGCAACATAGTATAGTGTTGGAACGTAGCATAGCAACATAGTATATGTGGTGGGACGTAGCAATAGCAACATACTATAGTGTTGGGACGTAGCATAGCACCATAGTATAGTGTTGGGACGTAGCATAGCAACATAGTATATGTGTTGGACATAGCATATCAACATAGCATAGTGTTGCCAACATAATAGTATAGTTTTGGGACGTAGCAATAGGCAACATAGTATAGTGTTGGCACATAGAAAGCAACATAGTATAGTGTTGGGACGTAGCATAGCAACATAGTATAGTGGTGGGACGTAGCATAGCAACATACTACAGTGTTGGGACA
>NC_036847.1:30371009-30372359 GCF_002910315.2 Salvelinus sp. IW2-2015 | reverse complement strand
TTGGGACATAGCATAGCAACATAGATATTTCCATCTCACAGGCCTGGTCAGTTCAGGTTGGCTCCATGCGGCTCAGGACTGTGAAACACCCTGCTGACTCTCAGTTCCCAGTGCTCCTATTTAGCACGGTGGATATCTATATTTTTCCAGTGGGATCTATTGACGCCTGCATACTGTGGGTTGGCACACAGAGTCAAGTAGTTTTAACGGCTGCTGACCAGTAGATGGTGATGTTGCAGAGAGGACATCTTGACCTTACCAACTACATATTAGGGACCATTAAGAAACGGATTACTCTATTGTGTGCACTACAAGACAATGGCGTGCTGAGTGACAGACAGTGACATTGACGAGGATTGGCTCGGACAGGTAATAAACAGGTATTTTATTTGGAACTGTTGGGAGGGGAGTCTGTGGGGTCTAGAATTTTGGCTAGAAGTTGTTGAACTGTTTTGGTTTTACATTGTGTCTACGGCAGTGCAATACATGTGTTGTTGCTTCTGCCATAGAGGCTTCTAGTTGCATTTGAAAAGGACCGTCTTGGCCTGTACTTACATATAGCCCATTATAGCACAACAGTACATATAGCCCATTATAGCACAACAGTACATATAGCCCAATATAGCACAACAGTACATAAGCCCATTATAGCACAACAGTAATATAGCCCACTATAGCACAACAAGTAATATAGCCCATTATAGCACAACAGTAACATATAGCCCATTATAGCACAACAGTACATATAGCCCATTATAGCACAACAGTACATATAGCCCATTATAGCACAACAGTACATATAGCCCATAATAGCAACACCAGTACATATAGCCTTATAGCACAACAGTAACAATATAGCCATTATAGCAGCACAACAGTACATATAGCCCATTATAGCACAACAGTACATATAGCCCATTATAGCACAACAGTACATATAGCCCAGCAATAATGCACAACAGTACATATAGCCCATTAATAAGCACACAGTATATATGCCCACTATAGCACAACAGTACATATAGCCCATTATAGCAAACAGACATAAGCCCATTAATGCAAACAGTACATATAGCCATTACTACACAACAGTAATATAGGATCAATGAGAGAGAGAGACATGTTTTCTTGCGCAGTGAAAGGAGATCAGTAGAAAATAGTTGTTGTGGGTCATTATATATTTTTTTCTCAATGACAGTTCAACCATATTAATTAACAATCATGTCGTTGACTTTTAAAAACGATCCTTGGTGACTGTCCGATTGTTGTCATAGCTGGCTAACGTTTAGGCTATTTTATTTATTTAACCAGGTAAGTTTGACTGAGAAACACATCCTCCATTTAACAATC
>NC_036847.1:30364089-30370984 GCF_002910315.2 Salvelinus sp. IW2-2015 | reverse complement strand
AAGCAGAGAGATATTATTAATAGTGTTGCTAAACCAAAAGCACGTAAGCAACACATGAGAATAAATATTGGTCATGGGATATCTCACCGCCGGACATAGTATGTGGTAATAAGGCGAAACGTAAGTAGTAACGGGTGTTAGGTGTGTCCTACAATGGGTCAGTAGGGTGCATAGCAACATAGTATGGAGGAATAGGGAAAATATCAGCAAATAGATACCACAGTACAGGAAAAATGCTGCCGTGTTCTCGGGACAATACCAAAAGAGTTAACGTTAGAAATTAAAGAAGATACATGTGATGCAAAATAGTAATGATTGTTTTGGCACAATAGCATGAGAGGTAGAGAGATAGTGAAAATATTGTTGGCAAATAGCATAGCATCATAGTATATTGTTGGCAAATAAGCATGAGTTCAAGCATAGCAATAGAATGTGTTGGGACATAGCATAGAAACATAGCAGAGTGTTGGCACACGAGCATAGCAACAAGAGTAAAGTGTTGGGGACGACTAGCATATAGGCAACATAGTATAGTGTTGTGACAAAGTATATGCAATATAGAATAGTGTTTTGGCACATAGCATGTCAACATAGTATAGTGTGTTGTGACAAAGTAAGCAATATAGAATAGTGTTGGAGATAGCGCAAGACATAGTAATATGTGTTGAAACATAGCATAGCACATAATGTAGTGTTGGGACAGATAGAAGTAGAGAATATAGCAAGCAACATAGTATGAGTGGTTGTGACAAAGTATAGCAATATAGAATATGTTGGGACATATGTTATGCAGACATAGTAATAGCTGGGGAATACAGTATGCAACATAGTATAGTTGTTGAAGACATAGTATATGCAAACATAAGTCGTAAGTGATGGGACATAAGGAATAGGGAAGGAGAATAGAGACATGTATGTGTTGGGACATGAGCATAAGCAACACAGTATAGTGTTGGGACAAAGCATAGCAACATACGTATAGTGTTGGGAACGAGTAGCATAGGCAACATAGTATAGTGTTGGGGACATAGCATAGCAACATAGTACAGTGTTGGCAAAAGAATAGCAACATAGTATGGTGTAGCACATAGCATAGCAACATAGTAAAGTGGTTGGCAACAAAGAATAGCAACATAGGGGTATGGCCGGCGCGAATAGTTATGAGACAAGTAGTAGTCACATCATAGATAAATGTGTTTGGAGAATATATCAACATAGTCTGTTGGGATGCAGCAACACTATAAGTATGTGTCTGGGACACATAGATAGTGATAAGCATATGATATAGGTTGGGACACATAGCATAGTATATGTTGGGACATAGCATAGTATATAGCCGTGTTGGGACGATAGCATAGTTATAGTGTTGGCACATAGCATAGCAACATAGCATTGTGTTGGGACATAACATAGCAGCATAGTATAGTGTTGGGACATTAGCATAGCAACATATTTAGTGTGGGACATAGCTGGCACATATAGTATAGTGTTGGTACGCATAGCTATATAGTGTTGGGACATAGCATGGCTATCGTTAGTGTTGGGACATAGCATAAGCAACATAGTAAAGTGTTGGGACATAGCATGACAAGTAAGTGTGGGGACATAGCATAGCAACATAGCAATAGTGTTGGCACATAGAAAAGCAACATAGTATAGTTTGGGACATAGACAAAGCAACAAGTATAAGGTGTTGGACATAGCATAGCAGCATCGTACAGTGTTGGGACAAACACTTGCAACATAGAATAGATGTTGGGACACTAACATTGCAAAGAGATAAGTGTTGGCACATAGAATAGCAACATAGTATAGTTTGGGACATAGCATAGCAACATAGTATAGTGTTGGGAACGTAGCATAGCAACATACTATAGTGTTGGGACATAGCATATCAAACATGCAAGTGTTGGCAACAAGCATAGCAACATAGTATAGTTTTGGGACATAGCATATAATAGTATCAGTGTTGGCACATAGAATAGCAACATAGTATAGTTTTGGGACATAATGATGCAACATAGAATCCATCTCACAGGCCTGGTCAGTTCAGGTTGGCTCCCATGCGGCTCAGGACTGTGAAACACCCTGCTGACTCTCAGTTCCAGTGCCCTATTTAGCACGGTGGATATCTATATTTTTCCAGTGGGATCTATTGACGCCTGCATACTGTGGTTGGCACACAGAGTCAAGTAGTTTTAAACGGCTGCTGACCAGTAGATGGTGATGTTGCAGAGAGGACATCTTGACCTTACCAACTACATATTAGGGGACCATTAAGAAACGGATTACTCTATTGTGTGCACTACAAGACAATGGCGTGCTGAGTGACAGACAGTGACATTGGACGAGGATTGGCTCGGACAGGTAATAAACAGGTATTTTATTTGGAACTGTGGGAGGGGAGTCTGTGGGGTCTAGAATTTTGGCTAGAAGTTGTTGAACTGTTTTGGTTTTACATTGTGTCTACGGCAGTGCAACAATGTGTTTGTTGCTTCTGCCATAGAGGCTTCTAGTTGCATTTGAAAAAGGACCGTCTTGGCCTGTACATACAATATAGGCGCCATTATAGCACAACAGTACATATAGCCCATTATAGCACAACAGTACATATAGCCCATTATAGCACAACAGTACATAATAGCCCATTATATGCACAACAGTACATATAGCCCATTATAGCACAACAGTACATATAGCCCACATAGCACACACAGTACATATAGCCGCATTAGTAGCACAACAGTAACATATAGCCCATTATAGCCAACAACAGTACAATAGCCCATTATAGCACAACAGTACATATAGCCATTATAGCACAACAGTACATATAGCCCTATACGAACAACAGTATATATAGCCCATTATAGCACAACAGTAATATAGCCCATTAGTAGCAAACCAGTAAACAGTACATATAGCCCATTATAGCACAACAGTACATATAGCCCATTATAGCACAACAGTACATATAGCCCATTATAGCACAACAGTACATATAGGATCAATGAGAGAGAGAGACATGTTTTCTTGCGCAGTGAAAGGAGATCAGTAGAAAATAGTTTGTTGTGGTCATTATATATTTTTTTCTCAATGACAGTTCAACCATATTAATTAAACAATCATGTCGTTGACTTTTAAAAACGATCCTTGGTGACTGTCCGATTGTTGTCATAGCTGGCTAACGTTTAGGCCTATTTTATTTATTTAACCAGGTAAGTTGACTGAGAACACATCCTCATTTACAACAACAACCTGGGGAATAGTTACAGGGGAGAGCAGGGGGATGGAGCTAATTGGAAGCCGGGGATGATTAGGTGACTGTGATAGTATGAGGGCCAGAAAGGGAATTTATACCAGGACACCAGGGTTAACACCCCTACTCTTATTATAAGTTCCATGGGATCTTTAGTGACCACAGAGAGTCAGGACACCTGCTTAACTTCTCAGCAGAAAGACGGCACCCTGCACAGGGCWATGTCCCCAATCACTGCATTACTAAAAGCAGCAAAACTAAAAGCATGACATTAGTTAGTAGTAAATTCGTTTTAGTCGTTACTTTGAGAGTTGAGAGATAGTGTCACACTTRGGGAGAGAGATACCAAATCTGAAGCCTTTCAGTGATGGTACAGTAGCCTGTAGGTGGGTAACCCCCACCCCCCTATATACCCTAATTATTGTTATTTTATTATCTTACTTTTATTTTATTTTAAACGTTTTACTTTATTTAGTAAATCTTTTCTTAACTCTATTTTCTTAAAACTGCATTGTTGGTTAAGGGCTTGTAAATAAGCATTTCACGGTAAGGTGTTGTATTCGGTGACAAAGACACTTTGATTTTATGTATTTGTATTGCTCTTTGTGCTGGTAACTTAAATTAAGCTGGATCTCAATGTCTGAGGAGATAGCTGAAGGCTAATTTAAAAAATACTTATTCATAGTCTCTATTATTAAATAGTCTGCCTGACTGTCTTCTCCCAATGCCCTGTAACTTGAATACCTCTCTACAATGTGATTTGTTCTACACCTGGCTGTGTGCCTGTCTGGCCCAGTGTGCCTGTCTGGCCCAGTGTGCCTGTCTGGCCCAGTGTGCCCTGAGACACTGACAAGCTACACTGCATCATTTATCAGCAGCAGCTGCTACTGGTGGTACTAGGTTAAAGGCTGGGGTAGGCTGAGGTAGGTAGGTGGCCCATGCACACAAGCACACAAGCACAAGCACAAGCACAAGCACAAGCACAAGCACAAGCACAAGCACACACACAAACAGCCCAGACAGCCGCATACCACACATCTCAAACACACAAGCCCAGACGCGGGCATACCACAACATCTCTAAACACCCACAGCCCAGACAAGCGGTGATAAGCCACACATCTCTCAAACACACAGCGCAGACAGCGGATACCACAACATCTCTCAAACACACAGCCCGGGCGCATACCAACCATATCTCAAACAACACACCCAGACAGCGGGCATACCAACAGATCTTCAAACGACAGACAGCCGCAGACAGCGGGCCATAACCACACATCGTCTCAAACACACAGACTAGACAGCGGCATAACCACACATCTCATCAAACACCAATCAGCAGGCATCAACACACATCTCTCAAACAACAGCGCAGACAGCGGGCATACCACACATCGTCTTCAAACACACACAAGTCCAGACTAGCGCATATACCAACATCTCTTCAACAGCACACCAGACAGCAGGCATACCACAACTTCTCTCAAACACACATGCAGACAGGGCCTACCACACAATCTCTCAAACACACAGCCATGACAGCGGATATCCAAGCATATCTCAAACAGCACAGCCCAGACAGCAGATACCTGACACATCTCTAACAACCAGCCAGACAAGCGGCAATAGCAAGACACATCTTCTCAAACAAACAGCCCAGATCAGCGGCATAACCAACATCTCTCAAACACAACAGCCCACGACACGCGGCATAGCACACAATCTCTCTCAAACACACAGCCCAGACGGGCTATCAGACATTCTCTCAAAACACACAAGGCCCAGACAGTGCATACCAACATATCTCGTAAACACACAGACAGCAGCGGCATACCACACATCTCTCTAAAACAGACAGCACGCCAACAGGATACCCACTCTCTCAAACACACAGCCCAGACAGCGGCATACCACACATCTCTCAAAACACACAGCAGACAGCGGCATCACACATCATCTCTCAACACACTAAGCCAGACAGCGGCATAACACCACCTACATTCTCAAACATCACATGCCCGAGACAGGGCGCATACCACCACATCTCTCCAAACACATCAGCCGCGGACAGCGGCCATACCACACATCTCTAAACACACAGCCCAGACCAGGGGTCGGAAGCAACACATCTCTCAAAACACAGCCAGACAAATACCACAATAGAACCGCAGACAGCGGCATACAACACATCTCTCATACACACAGCCAGACAGCGCATACACACATTCTCAAACACACAGCCCAGCACCGGATACCACACATCTCTCAAACACACAGCCAGACAGCGGATATACCACACCTTCTCAAACACACAGCGGCATACCAACACATCTCTGCAAACACACGATCCCAGACAAGTCGGCATACCACACTCTCTCAAACAACATGCAGACAGCAGCATATACACAATCTCTCAACACAACAGCCAGACAGCGGCATACCACACATTCTCTCAAACACAAGCCCAGACAGCGGCATACACACATCTCTCAAACAACAGCCAGACAGCGGCATACCACCCTCTCTCAACACCAGCCAGACAGCGGCATACACAGTCTCTCAAACACACAGCCCAGCCAGCGCATCAACACACATCTCTCAAACACACACCCAGACAGCGGCATACCACACATCTCTCAAACACACAGCCAGACGCGCGGGCATACACCACATCTCTCAAACACACAGCCCAGACAGCGCATACCACACATCTCTCAAACACCAGCCCAGACAGCGGATACAACACATCTCTCAAACACACAGCCCACCAGCGGCATACCAACATCTCTCAACACACAGCCCAGACACGGCATACGACATCTCTCAAACAAAGCCCAGACCAGGTAAACACACATCTCTCAAACACACAGCCCAGACAGGGCATACCACACAACTCTCAACACACAGCCCAGACAGCGGCATACCACACATCTCTCAAACACACAGCCCAGACAGCGCATACCACACATCTCTCAACACACAGCCCAGACAGCGGCATACCACATCATCTCTCAAACAACAGCAGCATACCAACATCCTCTCAACACACAGCCAGACAGCGGTCTATACCACACATCTCTCTAACACACAGCTCAGACAGCGGCATACCACCAATCTTCCAAACACACAGCCGCAGAACAGGGCATACACACATCTCTCTTCAAACACACAGCGGCATGCCCACACATCTCTCAAACACACAGCCCAGACAGCGGGCATACACACATCTCTCAAACACACAGCCCAGCACAGCGGTCATACCACACATTCTCTCAAAAAACAGGCGGCATACCACACATTTCTCAACACACAGCAGACACGGCATACACACATCTTCAAACACACAGCCCAGACCAGGGCATACCACACATCTCTCAAAACATGACAGCCCAGACAGCGGCCATACCACATCTCTTAAACACACAGCCAGAAAGCGGCATACCAAACCATTCTCAAAACACACAGCCCAGACAGCGGCATATCCGAACATCTCTCAAACAACAGCAAACTAAGCAACGGCTGCACCATCAATAATGAGCCAAGTTTTCTCTCACTTTTACTCTCTCGCTGTGTTTCTTTCTCTCCTCTCTCTGCGCACTTCTTTTCTTCTCTTTCTTTTTCCATCCTTTCCTTC
>NC_036847.1:30354815-30360990 GCF_002910315.2 Salvelinus sp. IW2-2015 | reverse complement strand
TTACCAACACATCTCTCAAACACACAGTCCCAGACAGCGGCATACCACACATCTCTCAAACACACAACTAGACGCGCATCCCATTCACAACAGCCATGAAACATACAATCTCTCAAAACCACCGACAGTACAAACATCCACCACAGACAGCGCATACCACACATCTCTCAAACACACAGCCCAGACACCGGCATACACAATCTCTCAAACACCAGCCCAGCCAGCATAACACACATCTCTCAAACACACAGCCCAGACAGTGGATACCACACACATCTCTCAAACACACAGCCCAGACAGCGGCATACCACACATCTCTCAAACACACAGCCCAGACACGCGGTATATCCACACATCTCTCAACACACAGCCCAGACAGCGGGGCATACCACACATCTCTCAAACACCAGCCAGACAGCGGCATACCACACATCTCTCAACACACAGCCTAGACAGCGCATACCACACATCTCTCAAACACACGGCCCAGACGCAGGCGCATACCACACATCTCTCAACACACACCACAGCCCAGACAGCGGGCAACCACACATCTCTCAAACACACAGCCCAGCAGTGGATACCACACATCTCTCAAACACACAGCGGCATACCACAGCATCTCTCAAACACACAGCCCAGACAGCGGTCATACCACATCTCTCTAACACACAATGTGGCATTTGTACGATCAATGAGTACGACCGGCAGTTTAATCTTAGTGATCGCTAAATAAAAAAAAAATCAATCGCATCACAGACTCCCCACTTATTTGACAAAAGGGTTAATCAGGATGATAGGAACCACTTGTGGTACCAGCTTTCATTCAGGGCAAAATGTTGCAACACTTTCATACAGCAGAATAACACACTTTTCCAAAAAAACGAAGCTCTCTCAACTCCATGGTGTTGGACAAAACAGAAATAAGCACTCTTCCAAAAACAAGCTCCAAATCCATGTTGAAATTACATACATGACAACACTTTTTCTAACTCAACAAGCTCTTCAACAATCAGCTGTTTGAGCACTCTTACACAGGACGTGAATTTACTTCTCGGTTCCCGTACTGTTTAATCAGGATGATACGGAACACTGTGACAGAGTATCTTCCAGGCAAATTTCGAACACCATTGTACTTAGAAATAACACTTTTCCCATAAAACCAGCCCTCCCTAAATTAATACAACAGCCCAGACAGCGGCAACACACATTCTCTCAAACACACAGCCTAGGACAGCCGGCATACCCACACGTGGTATGCCGCTGTCTGGGCTGTGTGTTTGAGAGATGTGTGGTATGCCGCTGTCTGGGCTGTGTGTTTGAGAGATGTGTGGTATGCCGCTGTCTTGGCTGTTTTACAGACATTGTTGTGATTCTGTTTTCTGTTGAATGACCAATCAGCAGTTGAAACAATAGCAAAGCTCACTCAATGTCACCGTTTCAGTAAAAACATGAGGGAKGAAGCTGGAGAAATGTAATCACTCTCAGATTCATAGACAGAGCTGCGGATGCATGGACTGACCATTCATGATATCAACAWTATAGTTTTAACCATGTTTTGAGGCTGTACAGTATTTGTTTACATTTACTTTGTTTACAAACATTGGCGTTAAACAAGTTTATAGATTGGGTTCTGATGGTGTACAACAATTAAACTAAGCTCATGAGGCCTTTATAAGTTAAGAATTAATTGGTACTTATCATTAATTTATACTGCTAATTGTCCCTTTAAAACACACTATTAGGAGAAGAGAGGTGTGTTGGACTGTTCTTGTGCTGTGTCTGAGTGAGTGAATGATGCCCCTTTATGGTGTGTGTGTGTGTGCTCGTCAGTGGAGGCTGCTGAGGGGAGGACGGCTCATAATAATGGCCGGAATGGAGCAAATGGAATGGCATCAAACACCTGGAAACCATGGAAACCACTCTCTTTCTGGACAAACGTTTTACTGGAGATCAGAGGGCAGTGGAGCAGTGACTGAGAAGTCTCTGTTGACTTGAGCACTGTTTGACAGTACCTCCACCCAGACGTAGTGAAGAGAAGTGGAGCACCACCCAAAATACTTGCCTGGACTCAGTGACTCAACCCCCGCAGTACTGTTCTGTTAAGCTCTCATTAAACTGCACGCACGCACGCACGCACGCACGCTCGCACGCACGCACGCACACACACAGATGGAGGATTGAGCGAGAGGAGAGGAGAGGAAGAGGAGAAGGAAGAGGAAGAGGAGAGGAGAGGAGAGTGAGAGGACGGAGGATCGAGGAGAGGAGAGGAGAGGAGAGGAGAGGAGTAGGAAGGAGAGGCAGAGATGAGGAAGAGGACGAGACAGGGCAGAGGGTGACAGCGACAATGACCCCGAAGAGTAGCGATAACGTAGCGGAGAGAGGAGAGGAGAGAGAGAGGAGACAGGTGACGCACATTGACGACGAAGGCATCTGTAGGAGAGGAGAGGGAGGAGAGGCAGAGGAGTGGAGGGCAGAGGTGACAGCACCCAGACAGATACCTCTGTAAGGTAGATGAGAGAGAGAGGACGAGGAAGAGAGAGACAGGGCAGGGTGACTAGCACAGACAGTATACCACTGTAAGTAGGAGAGGAAAGGAGAGGACAGAGACAGGGAGCGGGTGAACCAGACATGACGACATACCATCTTGTAAGAAGAGAGATAAGACACAAGAGGAGAAGACAGGGAGCAGGTGAACAGCACAGACAGATACCATCTGTAGAGAGAGGAGGACAGAAGACAGGGAGCAGGGTGACAGCACAGACAGATACCCATCTGTAAGAGAGAGGAGAGGAGAGGACGAATAGAGCAGGGCAGGGTGACAGCACGACAATAACCATCTTAGAGATAGAGGACAGAGAGGACAGAGACAGGGAGCAGGGTGACAGCACAGACAGATACCATTTGATGAAGAAGAGGCAGAGAGATACAGGGAGGAGCAGGAGGTCGAAGCAACAGACAGATACCATCTGTAGAGAGAGTGAGAGGCAGAGGCAGAGAAGGGAGCAGGGTGACAGCACAGACAAGATATTCCCATCTGTGAAGAGAGGACAGAGACAGGGAGCAGCTGCTACAAGCACAGACAGATACCATCTGTAGAGAGAGGAGAGGAGAGAGAGCAAGGGGACAGGGTCGACAGACAAAGACAGATACACTCGTTGTAGAGAGAGGAGAAGACAGAGACAGGAGCAGGGTGACAGCACAGACAGATACCATCTGTATGAGAGAGAGAGAGAGGACAGAGCAGGAGCAGGGTGACAGCACAGAACAGCATATACTCTGTAGAGAGAGGAAGAGGAGAGAAGAGGAGAGCAGGGAGCAGGATGACAGCACAGACAGATACATCTGTAGGAGAGGAGAGGAGAGAGACAGGAAGAGCAGGGTGACAGCACGAGACGATATCCATCTGTAGAGAGAGGAGAGAGGACAGAGACAGGGAGCAGGTGACAGCACAGACAGATACCATCTGTAGAGGAGAGGAGAGAGAGACGGACGGGAGCAGGGTGACAGCACAAGACGATAACCATCTGTAGAGAGAGAGGAGACAGAGACAGAGCAGAGCAGGGTGACACAAGACAGATACCATCTGTAGAGAGAGGAGAGAGACAGGAAGGGAGCAGGCAGTGACAGCACAGACAGATTACCATCTGTAGAGAGAGAGGAGGAGAGGACAGAGGAGCAAGGGTGACAGCACAGACAGATACCATCTTGTAGAGAGAGGGAGGAGAAGAGAGAGGGAAGGGCAGTGGTACAGCAACAGACAATACCATCTGTAGAGAGAGAGAGGAGAGACAGGTGAGAGCAGGGTGACAGCACAGAGACAGGATACCATCTTAAGAGAGAGAGACAGAGGACAGGGAGCAGGGTGACAAGCAGCAGAACAGACTGACATTGTAGAGAGAGAAGAAGAGGCAGAGACAGGGAGCAGGGTGACAGCACAGACAGATACCATCTGTAGAGAGAGGAGAGGAGAGGCAGAGACAGGGGCAGGGTGACAGCACAGACAGAGACCATCTTGTAGAGAGAGGAGAGGAGAGGACAGAGAAGGAGCAGGGTGACAGCACAGACATGATACCATCTGTAGGAGAGAGGAGAAAGGAGAGGACAGAGAAGGGAGCAGGGTGACAGCACAGACAGTACCATCTGTAGAGAGAGGGTAGAGAGGAGGGAGAGACAGGGCAGGAGGGGTGACAGGACAGACAGATACCATCTGTAGAAGAGAGAGAGAGAGACAGAGAACAGGGAGCAGGGTGACAGCACAGACACGATACCATCTGTGAGAGAGAGGAAGAGGAGAGGACAGAGACAGAGCAGGGTGACAGCACAGACAGATACCATACTGAGAAGAGAGGAGAGCAGAGATCGGAGCAGGGTACAGCACAGACAATACCATCTGTAGAGAAGAGAGAAGAGGAGGAGACAGGGAGCAGGTGACAGCACAGACAGATACCATCTGTAGAGAGAGCAGGAGAAGGCAGAGACAGGGACGCATGGGTGACAGAAAGCAGACCAGACAGATAACCATCTGAGAGAGAGGAGAGGAGAGGACAGAGACGGAGCAGGCAGGGTGACAGCACAGACAGATACCATCTGTAGAGAGAAGAAGGGAGAGGAGAAAGGAACAGAAGACAGGAGCAGGGTGACAGCACAGACAGATAGACCATTGTGAGAGAGAGGAGAGGAAGAGAACAGGGAGCAGGGTGACAGCACAGACAGATACCATCTGATAGAGAGAGAGGAGAGGAGAGAAGGCACGAGGGAGCAGGGTGACAGCACAGACAGATACCATCTGTAGAGAGAGGAGAGAGAAGGCGAGAGGTGACAGCACAGACAGATACCATCTGTAGAGAGAGAGAGAAGGAGAGACAGGGAGGCAGGGATGGGACAGCACAGACAGAAACCATCTGTAGAGAGAGAGAGGAGAGAAGGCAGAGACAGGGAGCAGGGTGACAGCACAGACAGATACCATCTGTAGAGAGAGGAGAGGAGAGACAGGGAGCAGGTGATCGACAGACAGTACATGTAGAGAGAGAGAGGAGAACGGGAGCAGGGTGACAGCACAGACAGATACCATCTGTAGAGAGAGGAGAGGAGAGGAACATGAGACAGGGAGACAGGGTGACAGCACAGACAGATACCATCTGTAGAGAGAGAGAGAAACGAACAGGACAGGGAGCAGGGTGACAGCACAGACAGATACCATCTGTAGAGGAGAGAGCAGAGGACAAGGAGAGGCAGGGGTGACAGCAACAGACAATACCATCTGTAGATGAGAGGAAGGAGAGAAGGCAGAGACAGGGAGCAGGAGTGACAGGCACAAGACAGATACCATCTGTAGAGAGAGGAGAGGAGAGAAGGCAGAGACAGGAGCAGGGTGGACAGCACAGACAGATACCATCTGTAGAGAGAGGAGAGGCAGAGACCAGGGAGAGGGTGCAGCAACACGAGCAGACAGAATACCATCTGTGAGAGAGAGGTAGGAGGAGACAGGGAGAGGGGTGAAAAAAAAACAGGCCCCCCTAACAGACAGATCCATCTGTAGAGAGAGAAGCGCGAGAGGATAGACACGCAATGAACAGTACCATCTGTAGAGAAGAAGGAGAGAGGAGGAAAGGAACCAGGGAGCCAAGTCTTTGTCTAACCGAGAGGGTGGAACAAAGCACAAGACAGATACCATCTGTAGAGAGAGAGGGACAGAGAACAAGAGGGAGGTCAGGGTGACATCAACACAGACAAAGTTACCTATCTGTAAAGGAGAGGAGGAGAAGGCAGGACAGGGGCAGGGTGCAGCCACAGTGACAGATACCATTCTGTAGAGAGAGGAGAGGAAGAGGAAGGGAGGTAGACACGTGACAGCAAGACAGAATATCCATTGTAGAGAGAGTGAGAAGGAGAAGACAGTTGAGCAGGGTGTAACAGCATCAGACGAGATATTCATCTGTTAGAGAGAGGTAGGGATGCGAAGGGATGGCCAGGGTGACAGCTACACACAGAAACTGATACCATCTGTAGTAGAGAGGAGAGGAGAGAAGGCAGAGATCATGGAAGCAGGGTGGACAATGCACAGACTCAGTACCACTGTAGATAGAGAAGGAGGAGTTAGTAAGGCAAGAGATCAGGAGGCAGGTGTATGCACAAGACATGATCCATTGTAGATGATGAGAGGCAGAGACAG
>NC_036847.1:30341008-30352579 GCF_002910315.2 Salvelinus sp. IW2-2015 | reverse complement strand
CGAAGGACCAGAGCGCGGGAAGAGGGAAGCAGGGGTGGACAGCACAGACAGATTACCATCTGTAGAGAGAGAGAGAGGAGAGGACAGAGAGGGAAGGCAGAGAAGGGAGGCAGGTGCAGCACAGATCAATACATCTGTAGAGAGAGTGAGAGAGAGGACAGGAGAGGAGAGCAGTGGGTGACAGCACAGACAGATACCATCTGTAGAGAGAGGAGAGGAGGAGACAGAGGAGAGGAGCAGGGTGACAGCACAGACAGATACCATCTGTTAGAGAGAGAAAGGAGAGGACAGAGGAGAGGAGCAGGGTGACAGCACAGACAGAATACCATCTGTAGAGGAGGAGAGGAGGAGGAGAGGAGAGGAAGAGGAGAGGAGAGGAGAGGAGAGGAGAGGAGAGGAAGAGGACAGGGAGCAGGGTGACAGCACAGACAGATACCATCTGTAGAAGAGGAGAGGAGAGAAGAGACAGGGAGCGGGGTGACAGCACAGACAGATACCATCTTGTAGAGAGAGGAGAGGAGAGGGACAGAGGAGAGCGAGCAGGGTGACAGCACAGACAGATACCATCTTAGAGAGAGGAGAGGGAGAGGAAGGAGAGGAGAGGAGAGAGAGAGGGAGCAGGTGACAGCACAGACAGATACCATCTGTAGAGAGAGAGAGAGAGGAGAGGAGAGGACAGAGACAGGGAGCAGGGTGACAGCACAGACAGATACCATCTGTAGAGAGAGGAGAGGAGGGACAGAGACAGGGAGCAGGGTGACAGCACAGACAGATACCATCTGTAGAGAAGAGAGGAGAGGAGAGACAGGGAGCAGGGTGACAGCACAGACAGATACCATCTGTAGAGAGAGAGGAGAGAGGCAGAGAGAGGACAGAGACAGGGAGCAGGGTGACAGCACGACAGATACCATCTGTAGAGAGAGGAGCGAGAGGACAGAGAGAGAGAAGGCAGAGACAGGGAGCAGGGTGACAGCACAGACAGATACCATCTGTAGAGATAGAGAGGAGAGGACAGAGAGGAGAAGGCAGAGACAGGGAGCAGGGTGACAGCACAGACAGATACCATCTGTAGAGAGAGGAGAGGAGAGGGACAGAGAGCAGAGAAGCAGAGGGACAGGAGCAGGTGGGGACAGCACAGACAATACCATCTGTAGAGAGAGGAGAGGAGAGACAGGGAGCAGAGGTGACAGCACAGACAGATACCATCTGTAGAGAGAGAGAGGAGAGACAGGAGCGGTGACAGAGACAGGGGCGGTGACAGCACAGACAGATACCATCTGTAGAGAGAGGAGAGGAGAGGAGAGGAGAGGAGAGGAGGGAGAGAGGGAGAGGAGAGGAGAGGAGAGGAAGGAGAGGAGGGAGAGGAGAGGAGGGAGGAGAGGAGGAGAGGAGAGGAGAGGAGAGGAGAGGAGAGGGAGGACAGAGGGAGACAGAGGAGAGGACAGAGGGAGGACAGAAGAGAGGACAGAAGAAGAGAGGACAGAAGAGAGGACAGGGGAGAGAGGAGAGGCAGGGGAGAGGAAGGAGAGGAGAGGAGAGGAGAGGAGAGGAGAGGAGAGAGAGGAGAGGAGGAGGAGAGGAGAGGAGAGGAGAGGGAGAGGACAGGGGAGAGGACAGGGGAGAGGACAGGGGAGAGGACGGAAAGAGAGGACAGAGGAGAGGACAGAAGAGAGACAGAAGAGGAGACGGAAGAGAGGAACAGGGAGAGAGGGAGAGGGAGAGAGAGAGGAGAGGGAGAGAGAGAGGAGAGGAAGAGGAGAGGAGAGAGAGGAGAGGAGAGAGAGGAAGAGAGGAGAGGAGAGGAGAGGAGAGGAGAGGAGAGGTGAGGAGAGGGACAAAGATGAGGACAGAGAGAGGACAGGGAGAGGAGAGGAGAGGAGAGGAGGGAGAGGAGTGAGAGGGAGAGGAGAGGAGAGGAGAGAGGAGAGGAGAGACAGAGGAGGACAGAGGAGAGGACAGAGGAGAGGACGGAGAGAGGGACGGAAGAAGAGGACGGAAGAGAGGACAGAGGAGAGGACAGAAGAGAGGACAGAAGAAGAGACAGGGGAGAGGAGAGGAGAGGAGAGGAGAGGAGAGAGAGAAGAGGAGAGGAGAGAGAGAGAGAAGAGGAAGAGAGGAGAGGAGGGAAAGGAGAGGGAGAGGAGAGGAGAGGAGAGGAGAGGAGAGGAGAGGAGAGGAGAGGAGAGGAGAGAGGAGAGGAGAGGAGAGGACAGAAAAGAGGACAGAGGAGGAGGACAGAAAAGAGGACAGAAAAAGGACAGGGGATGGGGAGGAGAGAAGGAGAGGAGAAGGAGAGGAGAGGACGAGGAGAGGAGAGGAGAGGAGAGAGAGAGGACAGAGGAGAGGACAGAGGAGAGGACAGAAGAGAGGACGGAAGAGAGGACGGAAGAGAGGACGGAAGAAGGACAGAGGAGAGGACGAGAAGGACGGAAGAGAGACGGAAGAGAGGACAGGGGAGAGGAGAGGAGAGGAGAGAAGAGGAAGAGGAGAGGAGAGGAGAGGAGAGGAGAGAAGAGGAGAGGAGAGGAGAGGAGAGGAGAGGAGAGGAGAGGAGAGGAGAGGAGAGGACGAGGAGAGGAGGAGGAGAGGAGAGGAGGACCCAGGCTCAGCGCCGGACATCCTGACATCTCACATTCTTATCTCTTCTGTCCTCTTCCCCATCTTTCTCCCTCCCCCTCTTTTCTCCCTCCCCCTCTACCCCACTCTTCCAATTTCCCAAACTCATCTCTCATCTCTCCAAGCCTTTTCTGGGTCTGCTGTCCACATGGAAAAACACACAGGAAATGGAGGATGTTCCGGCCGTAACGCTGGACTATGATGACATAGTGTTCCTGGACCTTCAGGAGTATTACGACCCCCTGCAGCCAGCGTTGGTCATTGTTCATTGGTAAATGCTCTATAA
Source organism: Salvelinus sp. IW2-2015 (assembly GCF_002910315.2). Classification (NCBI taxonomy): domain Eukaryota; kingdom Metazoa; phylum Chordata; class Actinopteri; order Salmoniformes; family Salmonidae; genus Salvelinus; species Salvelinus sp. IW2-2015. Next base: position 30,349,677 of record NC_036847.1, on the reverse strand, counting down.
TGTGTATTAAAATAACAGAAACCTCAGGATCTAAACTAATCCTGTTTTATTAGCCATGTTACCCTGCAAATAAAAACAACACCACTGCACCAAATGCATTATGTATCTCTCACACATGAACACACTGTCTGTCAGAGTGTCGGGTTGTGTGTGTGTGTGTGTTGTGTGGTGTGTGTGTGTGTGTGGTGTGTGTGTTGTGTGTGAGTGTTGTGTGTGCTGTGTGTGTGTGATTGTGATGTGCTCTCCTCTCCTCTCTCTACAGATGGTATCTGTCTGTGCTGTCACCCTGCTCCCTGTCCTCTCCTCTCCTCTCTCTACAGATGGTATCTGTCTGTGCTGTCACCCTGCTCCCTGTCTCTGTCTTCTCTCTCTCTGTTCCTCTTATCTGTTTACTTTTTCCCTTTTTGTGTTGCCTGGTTACAATCCCAGTGCAGATTTACAAATAGTTTTTGTTTGGCTTAAGAGCGTATTCATTTCAGCCTCTCCCCTCTGCCGTCTCTCCCCTCAGCCGTCTCTCCAGCCAACTTAAGCAGTTTTTATACGTGGCTCGCTCTGGCCGTAAGACAATGAGAAGAAACGTATGGTTATCATCTAAATGTACAATCTAAAATGAGTTTGTTTTTTACACTCTAGTTGAGAGAGATTTATGTCTCAGTAACTGTCTGAGTAACTCAAGGTTTAAAAATTATTTTTACGAAGACATGTCAAGGAATGGAAATGTAATTCAAAACTGTCTAAAAAGTTTTATTTTGTCCAGTGAAGCTGCATGCCAATGCTACAGCGTAGGCTGCACAAAATGAAGAGCTAGACCGTTGGCTCTGCTTAGTCGAAATCCACACCAGCGATGTATCATCTGCTAATGCTGTCAATTAAATATGAGCCCAAGAATAAATGATGGTTCAGATAAGGGTTGTGGACTCTGTTCAGTTCAGAGACCACAAGACAGGCTGACTGGGACTGTGGTTTAACTAGGGACTTATTCTCCTGCACAGCGTTGTCCTGGAGCTAAAGCTAGTCAGTTCCATTTATGCTGAGGGGCCTTATAGGCCTAACATCCTCATGATGGACACCCCAGCTGAAACAATTCACGTGCGGTCACTCCCTCATAAAGCAGCTGCACCAGCCCACATAGCTTTCAAACCATTGAAGTGTATATTAGGCACTAAACGGAAGATGACGAACTGAAACAGAGAAGCACTAACTAATTTAAAAATGTTCTTGCGCTGTACCCAATGAATGGGTCAATGTCCTCATTGTGGTTTTACAAATGTGTTTAATACATTTTATGGACACACTTATATTTATGAAATGCACATTGTTATATTTGGTAACACTTATTTCCCTTGACTCCAACCCTCCGATAGGCCAATATGCAAAGCTTTGAAGAGCAGTGACACTGTCAAGAGCAGTGTGTGGGTTTCTTCTCTGTTCTCATCTTATTCAACTGTTACCATGCACCTGCATCAAAGATGTGCGAGTGCCTTTTGAATTTTGGAAGAAAACGGACTGAAACAGGGAGGTACAACCTAATTTTCCATTGCAAAATGTTTTAACGCGTTTTCGATTGTGTGCCCTAAAATGACCCTGGCCATTCTTCTCTGCTATTTTGTTGTATTTCTTATTCCGGATCCCCGTTAGCCAAGGCAGCAGCTGCTCCTCCTGGGTTCCAATCAAAGTTACATACAATAAAACAATGCATAACACAACACATTATTACACACTACTCTACCACAACATATCTACAATAGTCACACATTATCTACCACCTACTCTAGCACACAGACATATCTACAATACAACACATATTACACAACTACACTACCACAACGTATTACAATACAACACACATTATTACACACTACTCTCACCACAAACATATCTACAATATAATACAATTATTACACACTACTCTACCACAACATATCTACAATATAATACATTATTACACACTACTCTACCACAACATATCTACAATACAACACATTATTACACACTACTCTACCACAACATATCTACAACATATAATCATTATTACACACTAACTCCTAGCACAACATATCTACAATATAATACATTATTACACACTACTTTCTACGCAAGCAACGTAATCTACAATATAACACATTATTTACACACTACTCTAACACAACATATCTACGAATACAACACATTATTACACACTACTCTACTACAACATATCTACAATATAATTACATTATACACACTACTCTAGCACAACATATCTACTATAACAATTATTACACACTACTCTAGCACACAGATATCTACAATATAACACATATACACACTAACATATCTACAATACAACACATTATTACACACTACTCTACCACAACTATCTACAATATAACACACATTATTACACCACTACTCTACCACTAACGTATCTACAATACAACACATTATTAACACACTACTAATCTACAATACAATTACATTATATACACACTACTTCTAGCACAATAATCTACAATATAATTACATTATTAACACACTACTCTACACACAACATATCTACATATACAACATTATTCACACTACTCTACCACAACATATCCTTACAAATACAACACATTACTTACACACTATAACTACAACTTCTACAAATACAGCGACATTATTACACACGACTACTCTACACAACTATTCTACAATATAAACATTATTACACACTATCTCTACCACAACATATCTAAACAAATAACATTATTACACACCTACTGACTAACACAACAATATCTAGCAATACAACTAAATTATTACACACTACTCTACCACAACCGTATCTAAATACAACACAATTATTACACACTACTCACGCACAACATATCTACAATATAATACATATTACACACTACCAACAACGATTATCTACAATACAAACACATTTATTACACACTACTCTACTACAACATTCTACAATACAACACATTATTACACACATTACTCTAGCACAACATAATCTACCAATATAATACATTATTACAAGCACTACTGCTGAAGCCACAAGAATATCTACAATGATAACACATTATACATCACAGCTCTACGCACAACAATATCTACAATATAACACACGTATCTACACCAACATATCTACAAGTACAACACATTATTACACCACTCTCTAGCACAACATATCTACAATATATACATTATTATACACACTACTCTACCAACAACATATCTACAATATAACACATTATTTACACACACTCTACCAACAGACGTATCTATATACATATTACACACGCCACATCTAGTATATCACACTAACTATCTCAATACAACACATTATTACACACTACTCTAGCACAACATATCTACAATATAAACATTATTACACACTACCCTACCACACATATCTACAATATAAATACATTATTACACACTATCTAGCACAACATTATCTACAATATAATACATTATTACACACTACTCTAGCACAACATATTACATATAACACAGTTTTACACACACACTCTACCACAAACATATCTACAATATAACACATTATTACACACTACTCCTAGCACAACATATCTACAAATTATACACATTATTACACACTACATATCTACAATACAACACATTATTACACACTACTCTAGCACAACATACTTACAATATAAACACATTATTACACACTACTGCTACAACAACATATCTCAATATAACACTTTACTTACACAACATACTCTACACAACATATCTACAATAAACACATTATTACACACTACATATCCTACCAATACACACATTATACACTACTCTAAGCACAACTACTACAATATAATACATATTACACATACTCACAAACTAATCTACAATACTAACACATTATTACCCACACTACTCTACACAACATATCTACAATATAAAACTTTTGATTACACCATTACTCTACCACAACATATCTACAATATCAAACAATTATACACACTTACTCTAGCACAACATATCTACAATATAAACATTAATCACTACCACAATTCTAATTAACACTTATTTACATGCTCGACCACAACATATCTTACCAATATAACTACATATTGACATCACTTTCTCTAGCACACAATCTCAATATCACAGTATACATACATATCAAACACAATTATTACACACTACTCTACCCAAACAGTATCACAATACAACACATTATTACACACTACTCTACCACGTATCTACAATATCAACACATTATTACACACTACTACGTACGCACAGACATATCTACAATAATAACATTATTAACCTACTCACCGACAACTACATATCTACAATATACTACTATTATTACACACTCTCTACACAACATATCTACAATTAATACCTTAAAACACACTACTGCTACCACACATATCTACAATAATAACATTATTACACACTACTCTCCAACAACAATCAAAAACATATTCCAACTACAATATTCTTACAACACATTATTACACACTACTCTAGCCAACATATCCTACAATATAATACATTAATTAACACACTACTCCTATCCACAACATTATTCTACAATAAATACAGTATTACACATACTTACAATCTACAAATACACATTATTACACTACTTCTCTTACCAACATACATACATTATTACATCTATTACATACACTAACAACTACTACACAAACCAATATTCTACAATATAATACATTATTACACAACTACTCTACACAACATATCTACAACAAATAATTACACATTATTACACACTTACTCTACCACAACATATCTACAAATATAAATACATTTTACACCACTACTCTACCACAACATATCTACAATATCAAACATTATTACCATACCTACCACCAACATATCTAACAATTATTAACATTATTCTAACTACTCAGCACAACATACTACAAACACATTATTCATACTACCAATATAATTATAATACATTATACACAACTCCACACAATCATAATACTTTTACCCTTACTCACAACATCTGTCTAACAATATAATACATTAATTACACACTACTCTAACACAACTTCTAGCAAAACAACATTATACACAATTATCAACATCATTTACTATAACATGCATATTACACATCCATCAATACAGAATACTCTACACAAATAGTCTACAATACTAACTACATCTATACACACTACTCTACCACAACATATCTACCAATATTAACACATTATTACACGACTAACTCTACTCACAACATATCTACAATCATAATTCACATTATTAACACACCTACCACAATCGTCATCATTATACACACTTATACACACTACTCTACACAACATATCTCTTAACAATTATCACAATACATTATCTACATCAACTTATTCACCATCTATGCCACAACATATGCTACATATTAATACTTATTACAACTACTCTAACCACAACCATATCCTACAATAAGACACAATTATACACACAGTATCTACCACAAACTATCTACAATAAACACATTATTACACAACTACATTATACAATACAAACATTATTACAACACTACTCTAGACAACATATTCTTAACAATATAATACGATTTTACCACACTACTCTACCATCAATTATCATATAACAATATACAACTCATATTAACTACAACTTAATTAACAGCTACTCTACCACAAATATCTACAATATAAACCATGTATGTTACGCACTACTCTAACCACAACGATATCTACAATACAAGACTTATTACACTATTACAATCACCATATTACCACTCTCACACAACATATCTAAATATAATACATTATTACACACACATCTACTGCACACATATCTACAATATAACACTTATACACACTACATACTCTACACAAATATCCAAACACATTATTACACACTACTCTGCAACAAACATAATCTACAATGATAACATCATTAATTTACAGCACTACTCTACCAACAACATATCTACAATATAACACATTATTACAACACTACGTCTTACCACAACATATCTACAATATAACATACTATCTACCACAGATATACACATTAACACTAACACTCATCTAGCACACACATATCTTACAACATATAATACATTTATTACACACTTACTCTACACAACAATTAACAAATAAACCATATACCCTACTCCCACATACAACTATCAATATCACTATTATTACACACTTACTCTACAGCCAACATATCTACATATATTAACCACATTATTACACACTACTCATACCACAACATATCTACAATATAACCACCATTATAACCACTACTTCTTACCACAGCATATCTACAATATAGAACATTATTACACACTTACTCTACCACAACATCTACAATATAATAGCATTATTTCACAATACTCTACCACAAACTATATCTACCAATATAACACAATTATTACACACTACTCTACGCACAACATATGCTACAATAAACACATTACTTACACACTACTCTACCACAACAATATCTACAATATAACACATTTTACACCACTTACACTCTACCCACAACATATCTACAAATATAATTCACATTATTACACACTACTCTACCAACAGACATATCTACAATATAAGCATTATTTACAGCCACTACTCTACACAACACATATCTACATATAAACATTTTACACAACTACTACTCTACCACAAGCATATACTACAATATACACATTATACCACACTACCAACACTTCTCACAATATCAACACCATTATCTACACACTACTCTACCACAACATATCTACGAATATAATCACTTTTAATCCACATACTCTACCAACAACATATCCTACAATATAACTTATCATTATCTAGCACACTTACATTTACCTATTTACCACCATCTTCCACAACATATCACAATATAAACACATTATCGACACACTACATATCTTACAATACAACACCATTTAATACTACAACTACTCATTACTATCCTGACCTAACAACCATATTACAATATAGAACACATTATTAACACACTTTCTACCACACATATACTCATTATACACTACCATTACCAATCACCAATCTATTCACACTATCTTAGCCACAACATATCTACCAATATACTAATTATTACACAGCTACTCTACCACCAGCACGATCACAATACATACCATTTATTACACTACTACCATAAATAATACTACGAGACTACAATAACACATATATACACCCCACTACTCTACGACAAGCTATCTTACTATAAACATTATAACACACTAATATAATTAACACACACTATATCTATCAATAATACACGATTATTACACACTCTTTGCACAATATGCTACAACTACAGAACATTATTCACAACACTACTCCTAGGCACAACATATGCTACATACACAGATGATACCCGTATCACAATCAACACATTATTAACCACACGTACTCTAAGGCCACAAACTACTACGATATAATACATTATTATCACACTACTCTTACACGACATACTACAATAACTCATAAACTAGTCTAGCAAGATATTACAATAACATTACTTACACACTATCTCTAACAGCTCACAATCATAGCATCTACTACACTTACCTAGCACACTACTATTGACCCAATAGTATTACCACATCAACTCCTACAACAACATACAGTATACCATGACACCATATACTACCACAACTCTATTAAACAAGCGTTCACTTAACTCTACCTCTACCAACGAACATATTCTACAATATAACACATTATTACACAACTACTCTACCCACACATATCTACAAGTATAACTCACATTATTACACACTACTCTAGCACAGACTAATCCATCTACAATATAACCACACTTATTACACACTCACTCTACCACAAACATATCTACAATATACACACATTACTTACACATACTCTTAACACAACATATCTACATATATAAACATTTTACAGCATACTCGTACAGCCACAAATATCTACAATACAACACATTATTACACACTACTCTAGGCACAACAATCTACAATATAACACATTATTACACACTACTGCCTAAACCGACATGACATTATCTTACAATACAACACATTATTACGACACTACTCTACCACAACATATCTACTAATACTAAACACCATTAGTTACACAGACTACACTCTGACCACAACGAAACCCTACTAATCTAAACAATAGACACCTATGATTACCAGCACTACTCTAGCACCGACATATTCTACAAATTAACACTATCTATCACACTACTCTACCACAACATATCTACAATATAACACATTATTAACACATCACTCCTTGTCCGAATCCCCTTCCTGAGTCTGGGTTTGCCTGTGTGTCTGTCCTGGAGTGTGTTTTCAGGATGTCCTGGAACGCACCCTGTTCTGCGGTTGCCGGGCGGAATTAGCTCAATTGGAGATTGGTTCAACCCGCACCTGTTTTTCCCGTCAGTATATCGGCACACCATGTCCTGATCATCATCCTCTACCACTTCAATAAGCTACTGAACCCTGACTTCCATTTCCTGCCGGATCGTTCAGCCAATGAATGAGTATGTTGTGCCTGACGAGTTACCCAGATCCAGCTTGATAAGAATTTGATTTTTTCTGTTTTCATTTATGTATTGCTTGCAACTTGGAACTTACGCTCCGTTTGTTTGTCTTCAGTTTACCTCACTCTGGATCATTCAACTCAGGTCGTTCATCCGCC
>NC_036847.1:30329834-30340908 GCF_002910315.2 Salvelinus sp. IW2-2015 | reverse complement strand
AGAGAGAGATCTACCCGACATATCTTAGGAATATAACACTATTAGAACGTAGCCTACTCTACCAAACATAGTCTACAGATACGAACACATTATTACACACTACTCTACCACAACGTATCTACAATATAAGTACATTATTACACACTTACTCTACCACAACATATTACAATACAACACATTATTACACACTACTCTACCACAACGTATCTACATAATACATTATTACACACTACTCTAGCACAACATATCTACAATACAACACATTATTACACCTACTCTACCACAACATAGTCTACATACAAAATCAATAATACAGAAAATAACAATATTAAAGTGTGATGTGTGTGTACAGTATGTGTTAGCATGTGTTTGTGAATGCAGGTGTAAGTGCCTGTGTGTGTGTGTGTGTGTGTGGTGTGTGTGTGTGTGTGTGTGTGTGTGTGTGTGGTGTGTGTGTGGTGTGTGTGTGTGTGTTGTGTATGCTGTGTGTTGTGTGTGTGTGTGTGTGGTGTGTGTGTGTGTGTGTGTGTGTGTTGTGGTGTGGTGTGTGTGTGTGGTGTGTGTGTGTGGTGTGTGTGTGTGTGTGTGTGTGTGTGTGTGTGGGCCTGTAGTTGTGTGTGTGTGTGGTGTGTGTGTGGTGTGTGTGTGTGTGTGTGTGCTGTCTCTTACAGTCACGCTGTTCCTTAAGGTGTAGTTTTATCTTGTTTTTTTTAAATCTGATTTTACTGTTTGCTGAGTAACATGATGTGGAATAGAGGTTCCATGTAGTCTGGCTGTATGTACGTACTGTGCGTTTTTTAGTCTGTTCTAGACTGTGGGGACTGTGAAGAGCCTCTGGTGTGCAGGTGTCTTGTGGGTATGTATGGGTGTCTGAGCTGCTCTGTGATTTCAACATGTCGAGCAGTGATGCAGTCTCTCCTCTCATCATTATCCAGAGAGAGCTTGATATGCATATTATGCAATGCTGGCTCTCTGGTACATCTAAGGTCCAACGATGCTGCTCTGTTCTGTGCTATATTGTCATTTGCATATGTCCCTCTCTGTGACACCCGACCATAGACTTGACAGTAGCCCAGGTGTGACAGCACTAGGGCCTGTAGTACCTTGCTTTGTTGATAGTTGCTTGTCAAGAAAGCAGAGTAACACTTTTATTATGTGTAGACTTCTCCTCATCTTAGTTACTGTTGTAACCAATATGTTTTGACCCATGACGTCTACAATCCAGGGTTACACCAAGCAGTTAAGTCACTCAAATTATTAATTACAAGATTAGTTGAGGTTTAGGGTTTAGTGAAATGATTTTGTCCAGTACTAGCCCAGTATCTAGTCCAGTGTCTAGTCCAGTGACTAACCCAGTGTCTGTCCAGTTGGTCTAGTCAGTGTCTAGTCTAGTGTCTAGCCCTCGTCTAGCCTGTCTAGCCAGGTCTAGCCCAGTGTCTAGTCCAGTGGTCTAGCCGCAGTGGTGCTAGGTGCCAGGTCTAGCCCAGTGTCTAGTCCAGTGTCTAGTCCAGTGTCTAGTCCAGGGTCTAGCCCAGTATCTAGTCCCAGTGATAGCCCAGTATGCTAAGTGTGTGTGTGTGTGTGTGTGGTGTGTGTGGTGTGTGTGTGTGTGTGCTGTGTGTGTGTGGTGTGTGTGTGTGTGCAGGCAGCCAAGCAGACGTATAGCAGTGTAATTGGTGACAGGCGTGTTAAAGTACTACAGCTGTCATTACACTCTATGTTATACCTGAAAGACTCCATACAGCTCTGAGACTCCAAAAAGCTCTACCATTGTGTTGCTGAGTTATAGTGTTGCTGCAAATGTACATTGTCCCAGGGGTGTTGGCAGTCATAATGTAAGTAACCTAATGTATGTCCCTCTAGATCCCCTGAATGCCTCTGTCAGTTCTACAGCTGTTGTCAGCAGTAATCGTGTGCCTCTGAACCTGAGTTATACTGCTAGCCCTAGTCTGAAGCCCACTGTGTGAAGTTTACCCTGCAGCTCAAACAGAAATATCACTGTCATGTCTACCTCTGATAAGCCTCTCAGTAAAGCAATAAAAACAATCAAGAATCATAGAAAATAACTAAAAATAGCCCACATGAACATATGTAGCCTAAGAAACAAGGTTCATGAAATCGATAACATGCTAGTAAGAGATAATATTCATATACTGACTAACAGGTTCACCTTCCTCACCTGAAGTCCATTCTTGTGGCAAGCTGCTGTAGACCACCAAGTGCTAACAGTCAGTATCTGGATAATACTGTATGTGTGAAATGCTTGATAATTTATGTGATATCAACAGAGAGGTATATTTTCTGGGTGATCTAAATTTTGACTGGCTTTCATCAAGCTGCCCACTCAAGAAAAAGCTTCAATCTGTAACCAGTGCATGCAACCTGGTTCAGGTTATCAGGCAACCTACCAGGGTATTTACAAATGTATTGATCACATCTTTACAAACCCGGCTAAAACATCTTAAATTACATTTGGGCAAAAAGACGAACTCGGCTCCATCATTCATTGAATCAGAAGGCTCATTCATCATTAAAACCCCACTGATATATAACTACTTTAATTATATATATTTTTTAACTTAGGCATGACATGACAACCATGACAACAACAAATTCTGAACCTATACATCCATATATAACTGACCAAATTATGAAAGGCAAGCATTGTAAATTTGAATTATGTAAAGTGAGTGTGGAAAAGGTAAATGTTTTGTTATTGTCTATCAACAATGACAAGCTATCTGGGTCTTGACAACCAGGATGGAAATGATTGAGGATGAAAGCAAATTATATTGACACTCCTATTTGTCATCTCTTCAATCCAAGCCTACAGCAAAGTGTGTGTCCTCAGGKCTGGAGAGAAGCAAAAGTCATTCCGCTAACCAAGAATAGCAAAGCACGTTTACTGGCGCAAACAGACAACCCTGTTACCAACCCTTAGTAAACTTTTGGGAAAAAATGTGTTTGACCAGATACAATGGTATTTCACAGTAAACTATTTAACAACAYACTTTCAGCACACTTATAGGGAAGGGCATTCAACATGTACGGAACTTACACAAATGACTGATGACTTGCTGAGATAAATGTATAATAATAAGATTCTAGGAGCTGTTTCTAACATTATCAATCATAATCTGTGGCGTTACATCCCCTGCTATATTGTGGATTGAGAGTTGAGAGTCCTCCCTCCCTCTTGCTCCCTCTCAGATGGACCCAGTGCAGAAGGCGGTGATCAACCATACCTTTGGCGTTCAACTGGTGAAAACCAAGAGGCCCATCATCTCTTGTAACGTCTGCCAGATACGCTTCAACTCTGAGGTACAGAACAGCTCCTACCAACACCCACAATACTCACTCTAACTCAAACCCTGTAACGTCTGCCAGATACCTTCAACTCTGAGGTACAGAACAGCTCCTACCAACACCCACAATACTCACTCTAACTCGAACCCTGTAACGTCTGCCAGATACCTTCAACTCTGAGGTACAGAACAGCTCCTACCAACACCCACAATACTCACTCTAACTCGAACCCTGTAATGTCTGCCAGATACCTTCAACTCTGAGGTACAGCACACTATAGAACTTCTGACATACTCACTCCAACCCTGTAACCTTCAACTCCTTCCACAACTCACCATACAGGACAGCTCCTACCACAACCCACCATACAGGACAGCTCCTACCACAACCCACCATACAGGACAGCTACTACCACAACTCACCATACAGGACAGCTCCTACCACAACCCACCATACAGGACAGCTCCTACCACAACCCACCATACAGGACAGCTCCTACCACTATATACACTCTGTTTAGATGGCTATTTTTCTTTTTGCTATTCTTTATCTCTTTGTTTATTTCTCTGGGGGAAAAAGTGGTGACGCCATGGAGGTGATGCGTATATCTATTTGTGTTTCTGTCGTATTTGGTGCTTCTGTTTGTGTTCTGTTTGTGTTATGTTGTGGCTTGGCTTGGCAGTGGGGGCCTCATTGGAATCTGGTTTTTCGAGCCCAAGTGAGAGTTGTGTGTGAGATGTAGTACAGCAGAAATGGGTTCAAATACTATATGAAATATTTGAATGTGTTTGCTGTAGCCTGCCTGGCGTGCAAGATGGGAAGGATTTTATATTTTGGGGACTTTTCTATTGATTCCAATGCAACAGGTAAGCTCAATCAAGCACAGATAAACTATTTTAAATGATTTCAAATAGTATTTGAACCCAGGTCTGTAGTACAGTACTGAAGTTATGGCCCTAGAGTGTTGCTAGGCAATTGTTTTATTTAAACTTTATTTATCRAGGCGAGTCAATTAAGAAGAACAAATTCTTATTTACAATGGCGGCCTGGCAAAGAGACAGCAAGCTGAGCGCATGAAATAGGATTTTCCTCCACATTTCAAAAGGATTTTCTCTCCCCCAGATCAACATGGGAAAGTTGATTTAGAATGTTCTTGGGGGTATGGAAACTGATTTCACATAAGCATACCCAATGACATTGATGTCTAGGGAGGCAGGTAGCCTAGTGGTTAGAGCGTTAGGCCAGGAACTGAAAGGTTGCTGYTTTGAATCCCAGAGCCAACAATGTGCCCTTGATCATTTTTTAAAGCAAAAGAAAAAGTAGGTTTAATGTCTCGTATCAGCAACATTCTCTGAATGCTTTAGAAGGCCTCTCTTTGTCTTACTGTAGCAAATCACACTATCACTGTATCCATCAGTAGAAAGTCCCTTTAGTCTGTTGGCCTACAGCGGAGTATTGGACCTTGGCTGTTATGGGCATAGTATCCTGTGGCATACATAAGTCAGACGCAGATTGTCCTGCTGCACACAAACCCACACCCAGGCTAGGGAGTGTCCCATAACACACCAAGAGGGAGTGTCCAGTAACCCACATCTAGTATTACTGAACAGCCTACAATCATGGCCTCTGTGTGGTTTTTGCGGTGCAGAGCTGGTTTCTTCTAGGCAGCAGGAGGAATATCCCGTAGCCAGATAGCATTCGCTATATATTATCGTTCGGTTTGGCCCTAAGACGAGGTTCCGATCTCATTCCTGGTACTCATAAAACAAAAATACCATGACCTGAGAAGGCTTTCAGCACCCCAGTCACCCTCAGCACCAGCCTCTGCAAAGCTCCCCACCCCTACCCTACACTACACTGCACTACACTACCTTACCATACCCTACCCTACTCTACACTACCATACCATACCCTACACCAGCCCTACTCTACACTACCCTACTCTACACCACACTACCCTACTCTACACTACCATACCCTACCCTACCCTACCCTACCCTACTCTACACTACCGTACCATACCCTACCCTACTCTACACTACCATACCATACCATACCCTACACCAGCCCTACTCTACACTACCCTACTCTACACCATACTACCCTACTCTACACGACCATACCATACCATACCATATCCTACACCAACCCTACTCTACCCTACCCTACTCTACACCACCCTACCCTACCCTACCCTACTCTACACTACCATATCATGTCTGTGCAATGTCTGTGCACCACACTACCCTACCCTACAATACAAGACACTCCCCTAAAATACAAGACACTACCCTAACCTACACTACCATACAATACAAGACACTAACCTACTCTACACTACCCTACAATACAAGACACTACCCTACACAACCCTACAATACAAGACACTACCCTACACAACCCTACAACACAAGACACTCCCTGCAATACAAGACACTCCCCTAAAATGCAAGACACTAACCTACTCTACACTACCCTACACCACCATTCACTACTCTACACAACACTACCATACACTACAATACCATACACTACACTACCCTAAACTACACTACTCTACACAACACTACCCTACCCTACACTACACTACCATACTCTATCCTACTCTATCCTACCCTACCCCACCCCACCCTACTCTACCCTACACTACACTATCCTACTCTACACTACCCTACTCTACCCTACACTACACTACCCTACAGTCGTGGCCAAAAGTTTTGAGAATGACACAAATATTAATTTCCACAAAGTTTGCTGCTTCAGTGTCTTTAGATATTTTTGTCAGATGTTATTATACTGAAGTATAATTACAAGCATTTCATACGTGTCAAAGGCTTTTATTGACAATTACATGAAGTTGATGCAAAGAGTCAATATTTGCAGTGTTGACCCTTCTTTTTCAAGACCTCTGCAATCTGCCCTGGCATGCTGTCAATTAACTTCTGGGCCACATCCTGACTGATGGCAGCCCATTCTTGCATAATCAAAGCTTGGAGTTTGTCAGAATTTGTGAGTTTTTGTTTGTCCACCRGCCTCTTGAGGATTGACCACAAGTTCTCAATGGGATTAACGTCTGGGGAGTTTCCTGGCCATGGAGCCAAAATATCGATGTTTTTTCCCCGAGCCACTTAGTTATATGGCAAGGTGCTCCATCATGCTGGAAAGGGCATTGCTCCTCACCAAACTGTTCATGGAATGGTTGGGAGAAGTTGATCTCTCGGAGGATGTTTTGGTACATTCTTTATCCATGGTGTTTTTAGGCAAAATTGGTGGAGTGCAGCCCACTCCTTGGCTGAGCAGCAACCCCACACATGAATGGTCTCAGGATGCTTACGTTGGCATGACAACGACTGATGGTAGCGCTCACCTTGTCTCCTCCGGACAAGCTTTTTTCCAAGATGCCAGGAAATCGGATAGTGGATTCATCAGAGAAAAATGATTTACCATCTCAGCAGTCCAACTCCCTGTACTTTTGCAGAATATCAGTCTGTCCTGATGTTTTTCCTAGAGAGAAGTGGCTTCTTTGTGCCCTTCTTGACAAGAGGGCCATTCTCCAAAAGTCTTCGCCTCACTGTTGCATCAGATGCACTCACTCTGCCTGTGACACATTCCTGAGCAAGTTCTGTACTGGTGGTGCCCGATCCGCAGCTGAATCAACTTTAGGAGACGGTCCTGGCATTGCTGGACTTTCTTGGGGCCCTGATCTCTTCTTCACAACAATTGAACCGCTCTCCTTGAATTTCTTGATGATCGATAAATGGTTCGATTTAGGTGCAATCTTCTGGCAGCAATATCCTTGCCTTGTGACGCCTTTTTGTGCAAAGAATGATGAACGGCACGTGTTTCCTTGGCAGGAAACATGGTTGAGAGGAGAAACACTGATTCAAGCACCCTCCTTTGAAGCTTCCAGTCTTATTCCGAACTCAATCAGCATGACAGAGTGATCTGCAGCCGTGTCTCTCGGTCAACACTCACACCTGTGTTTAACGAGAGAATCACTGAATGATGTGCTGGTCTTTGGTGGCAAGGGCTGAAATGCAGTGGAAATTTTTTTTTGGGGATTCAGTTCATTGGTGCATGGCATTCATACTGATCATCTTCATAACATTCTGGAGTATATGCAAATTGCCATCATACAACACTGAAGCAACAGACTTCTGTGAAAATCGTTATAATTTGGTGTCATTCTCAAAACGTTTGGCTATGACTGTACACTACACTACAGCTGCTCGCCTACTCTATCTCTCTCTCACCGTACACTACACTACACTATCAACACCTATCCACTACCCACCTTAAACTATAGCTACCTAACCTACCTATACTAAACCATACACTACATACATAGTGGTGGTTATACACTACACTAACACTAACTACCCTCTTTAACTGCTACAGTACCTTACTTACCTACACGACACAACACTACTAGCACTAAACCACTCTACGGTTTATACTACATATCCAACCTTCCTCCAAATCACACTGCCTATATCTCACTACAATAACATAACATACACTACCTAAACTATATTACTACCTATATCATACACCACTACACTACCTAACCACACTACGTGCCTTAACGCTACACAACACAAACTCACTAATAACCCTACTTAATATACCTACATTACCCTACAGTACTTACCCTAGTCACACCCACGAACTACACTAAATTAAACACTCTACGTATACTTATACACTACTAACTGACTATACTACACTAACTACACTACCAACACCACACTACCATACACTACATACCATACATCTACTAGCCTAAACTCCCTACCCTATACTACCATACACTACACTACCCTACACCACACTACACTAATCTACACAACACTACCAAACACCACACTACCCTACACTACCCAACACTACCCAACACCACACTAAAACATCACAAAACCCTACACTAACGTACCAAACACTACCCTACCCAACACTATACTATACTACCCTACACAACACTATCCTACACTACCCAACAGTACACTACCCCACACTACCCAACACTACCCTACCTTAGACTAACCTACACTACTCAACACTACCCTACACTACCCTACACTACACTACCCAACACTACCCTACACTACATTACCCAAGACTACACTACACCACAATACATTACCCTAAACTACCCTAAACTACACTACACAACAGTACACTACACTATACTACCCAACACCACACTATACTACCCAACACTACCCAAAACGACACTACCCAACACTACACCACACTACACCACCCTACCCTACACTACCCAACACCACACACCACCAAACTACACTACCCAAAACTACCCAACACTACACTACTCTACCCAACACTACACTACTCTACCCAACACTACCCTACACTACACTACCCAACACTTCCCAAAACGTCCCAACACTACACTACACTACCCTACCCTACCCTACCCTACACTACACTTCACTGCCCTACTCTACACTACCCTATTCGACCCTACACTACATTACCCACACTAAACTACACTACCCAGCACTACACTACACTGCCCTAAACTACAGTACACTACCCAACACTACCCAACACTACCCTAACCTACACTATCCTACCCAACACTACACTACTCTACACAACTCTACCCAAATCTACACTACACTACCCTACACAACACTACCCAACTCTACACTACAATACATTATCCACACTACACAACCCAACACTACACGAAACGACCCTAAACTACACTACACAACAGTACACTACACTACACCACCCAACACCACACTACACTACCCTACACTACACTACCCTACACTACACTACCCTACACTACACCACCCTACCCAATACTACACTACCCAACACTACACTAAATTACCCTACAATACCCAACACAACACTACTCTACACTACACTACCCAACACCACACTACACTACACTATTCTACCCAACACTATCCAACACTACACTACCCTACACTACACTACCCAACACTACTCTACACTATACTACCCAACACTTCCAAACAATACCCGGCACTACCCAACACTACACTACACTACCCAACACTACACTGCATTACCCTACACTACCCAACACCACACTACACTATTCTACCCAACACTACCCAACACTACACTACCCTAAACTACACTACACTAAACTACCAGGATGGATCTGACAACACAGACAGGTGGTGGTTTACATACTGTAACACACTCTGAATCTGTCATGGATGACAGCCAGAAGGGCCCATAGGGCAAGAGCCCATCCTCTGTTTCTGCATCATAGAACGCTAGTGCTGTATGACACACAACACAGTATATTACGCTATGGAAAATAGGTTAGCACTGTGCCAAGGACTAGAGCTTTTTCCAGCAAGATAGTACAGTAGGTCAATTGGAAGCTATGACACTAACAGTTATGTCTTTATCTCTTAGATAAAGCCTCGCTTTTACTCAGACGAATGGCCTCTGACCATATTACCATATCACCATCAGTAGATGTTTCCTCATCCCCCCCATCCAATCCATGCTCAAGTCAGCCAAATAATGTCATGCTTCATTGCTGCATTCAGATATTCATATTCCTCTCTTTCTCTCTCTCGCTGTTTCCATGTCTATCTTTCTTTCTTTCTTTCTTTCTTTCTTTCTTTCTTTCTTTCTTTCTTTCTTTCTTTCTTTCTTTCTTTCTTTCTTTCTTTCTTTCTTTCTTTCTTTCTCTTTATCTCTCTCTCTCCCTATCTTACTCTCTCTCTTTCTCTCTCTTTATCTCAATCTCATTCTCTATCTCTCTTCCTCTCTCTCTTTCTCTTCACACAGCATTATTTAGAGTATGGAAAGCCTCAAATTGGCTGCCACTACATATCATAAAATGCATTTGTCAAGGGTCAGGATTATGGCCTGGCTCTCTGACACCCCTGTTGCACTCTGGGTAAAGGACGAGAGGAGGGCGAGGAGAGAGGGGGGTGAGGATAAAGGGGTCTAGAGGGGAGCAAAGAGAAAGAGAGGGGGCGGTGTGTGTGTGTGTGTGTGTGTGTTCGTGTGTGTGCGTGTTCGTGTGTGTGTGTGTGTTCGTGTGTGTGCGTGTATAACCTTGCTGTATATTGCTGCAGGACAGGAGGGATTTCACAGGCTGGTGTTACACTGCATTGTTCAATGCCACTCAGTGCTGCAGCATGACCAAGTGGGTCCAGCTCCTCCCTCTCTCCCTCCTTCAGTCCCTCCGTCCCTCACTCCCTCCCTCCCTCCCTCCATCTCTCCCTCTCTCCCTCACTCCCTCATCTCTCCGTCCCTCCGTCTATCCCTCTCTCCCTCACTCCGTCCCTCCCTCCCTCCTCTCTCTATGTTCATCTGGAGTTGCAGCTGTACTGTAACGTGTATGCTTGTGCCACAGCTCTCCTCTCAGTATGCTTTAAGACACATGGAGATCACAATCACTTCTCTCTATCACAGGTTGTTTCTATCTTACCTCTTGATAAGATATGCAGTTCTCTCTTTCTTTTTTCCTTTCTCTCTGCATGGTTCTTCACGCCCGTCTCCGTACCTCTTTTAGCAGCCTTCTTTCTATACCATAACTCCCATCCCCCTCTTTGTCTCTCCCTTCATTGTCTTTCAGCCCCCTTTATCTTTACATCCAGAAACACATGAGCTCCTGTAGAGGTTAAGAAAGCCTCCATCTCCATGTGTGTGCGTGTGTGTGTGGTGTGTGTCTGTGTTTGTGTTTGTGTTTGTGTGTGTGTGTGTGTGTGTGTGTGTGTGTGTGTGTGTGTGTGTGTGT
>NC_036847.1:30321170-30329819 GCF_002910315.2 Salvelinus sp. IW2-2015 | reverse complement strand
TGTGTGTGTGTGTGTGTGTGTGCACGTGCCTCCATCAGTGTTCTGCTCCACCATAGATCCATAAATCTCCCTTCATTCCTACATGTACCTCATCTCAGGGCTCAAGCCTGTTTTCTGTTGCCTGGCAGCTCCTTAAGACCCTGAGAGGGTTAGGGATACAGGGG
This sequence comes from Salvelinus sp. IW2-2015, assembly GCF_002910315.2. NCBI lineage: Eukaryota > Metazoa > Chordata > Actinopteri > Salmoniformes > Salmonidae > Salvelinus > Salvelinus sp. IW2-2015. The sequence goes on along the minus strand of NC_036847.1, from coordinate 30,329,655 downwards.
GAGATGCTATATACACTCGCAGGATAGGACAGTCTGTCAATGCCATTTACAGCCTTTTAGAGATAACTACCATGCTGGCTGGTGCCCAGGCACACCGGGTACAGAACATACCTGATGCCCTGACCACAGGGGATAGTGCTATAACCATCCGGCCTAGCCTGACTCCCTCATCTGTTCGTGCTGTCTTACCAACTCCCATGTCATTGTCACGTCAATGGACACAGCAGGGACTGGACATACCTGATGCCCTGACCAAAAGGCCAGTGCCAGCGCCATCCATACCACAGGAGCACCAGCCTGAGTCCCTCTTCTCCCCTCTCACCTCTCCCTGTCTGTCCCCAGCCCTCCCAACAACTGAGCCACCCCCTGTGGTCCAGCTATCCAGCCAAAGCTGTCTCTCCCCTCTCCTCCCCTCTCAGCCATCCCAACCACATAGCCATCCCTTCTGCTGTCCATCCAGCCATGTGCAAGCCACCATCCCTCCACCTCTCCAGCAAGGCACCCCTCTCCCCTCCCCTCTCACCTCCCTCCCCTCTCCTCTCTCTCCTCTCCTCACTCATCCTCTCCTTCCCTGCCAAGCTTATCTATCCCAGGCCTGAGCCCCTGGCCTGAGCCCCTGGCCTGAGCCCCTGGCCTGAGCCCTTGGCCTGAGCCCCTGGCCTGAGTCCCTGGCCTGAGCCCCTGGCCTGAGTCCCTGGCCTGAGCCCCTGGCCTGAGCCCCTGGCCTGAGTCCCTGGCCTGAGCTCCTAGTAAGCCGGGGATGAGGTGTGATGTGGTGTGTTGTGATGTGATGTGGTGTGTTGTGGTGTGGTGTGGTGTGCTGTGGTGTGGTGTGTTGTGGTGTGGTGTGCTGTGCTGTGCTGTGGTGTGCTGTGTTCTGGTGTGCTGTGCCTATTGATTTCTCTATTCCTCTCGTCACCTGTCTGTTGCAGTTGTCAGCAGCTCTCCAGCCCTGTATTTAAAGAGCGACACACAATAAGCCCCCTACTTAATAATAATCATAATCTTGATACAATAATTATTTGCCTGCCAATGTATACACACACCATTCCAGAGGCTTTAGGCAGTCCATTTTCAGCCTGTTAGCTGTCAGATGATCTGTTTGAGGTGGTCACAGAGGCGCACAGCAGAGGGACAATGAGGTTGTGTGTGTGAAGCACAGCACTGTTGCAGCAGCCGGCTATAATGAGGATGTAGACTATGTGTGACAGCTCTTACGGCTCCTATGGTTGCCAGTCTAGAAATATATCCCCTGGTGTCTTGAGGCCTAGCCAACCTAAAGGCAATCTGACCATCCCAATGACACACTGAGACAGACAGATGTAACGGATGTGAAATGGCTAGCTAGTTAGCGGGTACGCGCTAGTAGCGTTTCAATCAGTTACGTCACTTGCTCTGAAACCTAGAAGTAGTTGTTCGCCGCGTTTGCTCTGCCAAGGGGCCGTGGGCTTTTGTGGAGAGCGATGGGTTAATACGCGACTGTTGTCGCGTGCTCTCGTGGGTGTCAGTTGTTGGATGTGTGCAGAGGGTCCTGGTTCGGCGGCCCGCGGTCCGGGAGTGCGAGGGGGATCGTACCTACGCATCCGCTGCCCGTCGCTATCAGTCTCGTTACCCAGACAGACATCAACACAAATCACCACTGTAGGCTGACACAGACAGAGCATACAGACGACATCAACTAAGACAATCAACACACTGAGTGAGACCAGACACAGACACATACATTACCAGTCACAAGTTCTGGACACACCTCAACTCCTCAAAGTGTTTTTTTTCGTTTTAAAAATTATTTTTCGTCATTGTAGAATAATAGTTGAAGGTGTATCAAAACTATGCCAAATACACATATGGAATCATGTAGTAACCAAAAAAGGGGTTTTTGGTTTTACTAAGCAGGGACAGTGTGTGTGGTTTGTTGCGATGCCGCACGAGGGCATATCTCTGTGCCCTGACATGCAGTTCAACCCCCTAATGAAGGCTGGAGTGGGTAGTCTCTGACTGTTGGAGGAGTCAGAGGAGAAGAGAACAAGGACGAACTGAGGCCTAGAATTAGGGACGCAGTTGTAATGTGGTATTGTTTAGGGAAAACAGACAGACTAGCTGCTCACAGTGTTTCCTGATCAGTGGTCAAGATCACCTGGTTACAGTATTCCTCTCCAATCTCTATCCACTGTACCTGTCTGTGCGCCTGCCATCCCCACCGGCGTCTCCTATTCCTGGTGCAAGATTGGAATAGCATCATACCGGCACACCGCAAACTGTGGTGTGTGCTGTGCGTGTAAAGTCCATCGGTTAATTAAAAGACCGCAAGGTGCAAGCGTGGTTAGCAGCTTACTTTTCTTTATTTAAATCTGTCCACCAACAACTTCCACCACACCCTGACCTACCAACATAGAGAATTTAAAAGGATCTTCTAGGTCAGGGGTGACAGTGTGTGTGTGTGTGTGTGTGTGTGTGTGTGTGTGGTGTGTGTGTGTGTGTGTGTGTGTGTGTGTGTGTGTGTGTGTGTGTGGTGTGTGTGTGTGTGTGTGTGTGTGTGGTGTGTGGTGTTGTGTGTGGTGTGTGTGTGTGTGTGTGTGTGTGTTGTGTGGTGTGTGTGTGCGCGCCGCCTTGGTGCGCGTTTGGTATCCCAGGTGTGCTATATTAGTGGGTGTCAAAGATGTGTACAGAGCCACTGTTTTCTACTCTGTCCTGAGTCCATTGCATAGTGGTTTATATTCACCTGTTGTTGTGATGAAGCTACAATTCCACAATCCTCTTTTTTTTTTCTTGCTTTCTCTCTCTCTCCTCTCTCTCTTCTCCTCTCATCTCTCTCTCCTCTCTCCTCTCTCTCATCCTCTCTCTCGCTCTCTGCTCCTTCTCTCTCTCTCTCTCTCCCTCTCGCTCTCTCTCCTCTCTCTCCTCTCGTCTCTCTCTCTCTCTCTCTCACTCACTCCGGTACTCACTCACTCACTCACCCTCTCTCAATTCAATTCAAGGGGCTTTATTGGCATGGGAAACATATATTAACATTGCCAAAGCAAGTGAGGTAGTTAATATACAAAAGTGAAATAAACAATAAAAATGAACATTAAACATTACACTCACAGAAGTTCCAAAAGTATAAAGACATTACAAATGTCATATTGTGTATATATACAGTGTTGTAACGATGTACAAATGGTTAAAGTACAAAAGGGAAAATAACAAGTATAAATATGGATTGTATTTACAATGGTGTTTGTTCTTCACTGGTTGATCTTTTCTTGTGGCAACAGGTCACAAATATTGCTGCTGTGATGGCACACTGTGATATTTCACCCAGTAGATATGGGAGTTTATGGAAATCGGGTTTGTTTTCGAATTCTTTGTGGATCTGTGTAATCTGAGGGAAATATGTGTCTCTAATATGGTCATACATTGGGCAGGAGTTTAGGAATGCAGCTCAGTTTCCACCTCATTTTGTGGGCAGTGGGCACATAGCCTGTCTTCTCTTGAGAGCCAGGTCTGCCTACTGCGGCCTTTCTCAATAGCAAGGCTCACTGTACATAGTCAAAGCTTTCCTTAAGTTTGGGTCAGTCACAGTAGTCAGGTATTCTGCCACGGTGTACTCTCTTTTTAGGGCTAAATAGCATTCTAGTTTGCTCAGTTTTTTTGTTAATTCTTTCCAATGTGTCAAGTAATTATCTTTTTGTTTTCTCATGATTTGGTTGGGTCTAATTGTGCTGCTGTCCTGGGGCTCTGTGTGATGTGTTTGTGTTTGTGAACAGAGCCCCAGGACCAGCTTGCTTAGGGGACTCTTCTCCAGGTTCATCTTTCTGTAGGAGATTGCTTTATTATGGAAGGTTTGGGAATCGCTTCCTTTTAGGTGGTTGTAGAATTTAACGGCTCTTTTCTGGATTTTGATCATTAGCGGGTATCAGCCTAATTTTGCTCTGCATGCATTATTTGGTGTTCTACGTTGTACACGGAGGATATTTTTGCAGAATTCTGCATGCAGTCTCAATTTGGTGTTTGTCCCATTTTGTGAATTCTTGGTTGGTGAGCAGACCCCAGACATCACAACCATAAAGGGCAATGGGTTCTATAACTGATTCAAGTATTTTTAGCCAGATTCTAATTGGTATGTCAAATGTTATGTTCCTTTTGATGGAGAAGGCCCTTCTTGCCTTGTCTCTCAGATCGTTCACAGCTTTGTGGAAGTTACCTGTGGCGATGATGTTTAGGCCAAGGTATGTATAGTTTTTATGTGTGCTCTAGGGCAATGGCGTCTAGATGGAATTTGTATTTGTGGTCCAGGTGACTGGACCTTTTTTGGAACACCATTATTTTGGTCTTACTGAGATTTACTGTCAGGGCCCAGGTCTGGCAGAATCTGTGCAGAATATCTAGGTGCTGCTGTAGGCCCTCCTTGGTTGGGGACAGTAGCACCAGCAAACAGTAGACATTTGACTTCAGATTCTAGTAGGGTGAGGCCGGGTGCTGCAGACTTTTCTAGTGCCCTCGCCAATTCGTTGATATATATATGTTGAAGAGGGTGGGGCTTAAGCTGCATCCCTGTCTCACCCCACGGCCCTGTGGGAAGAAATGTGTGTATTCTTTGCCTATTTTAACAGCACACTTGTTGTTTGTGTACATGGATTTTATAATGTCTCTCACTCACTCACTCACTCAGTCACTTACTCACTCAGTCACTTACTCACTCAGTCACTTACTCACTCAGTCACTTACTCACTCAGTCACTTACTCACTCACTCACTCACTCACTCACTCACTCTCTCTTTCTCTCCTCTCTCTCTCCAGAGCCAGGCAGAAGCCCACTACAAAGGCAACCGCCATGCACGGAGAGTCAAAGGCATCGAGACCTCCAAGAGTCGCCCCCAGGAGGGTGACAAGTCCGGCCGACCTGTTCCCCTCACCTCCTCTCCATCCCTCCCTGGTGAATCCCCTACCTCCGCCCCTGACATCAGCGACCCCTGTAACCCAGGTAATCATGGAGGAGAGAGACCTGCAATGCCTCCTAGCACTTACATGTAGGTGGAGGCTTTCTCCTTCTGGAACTTACTGGAGAAATACTAAAATAGGTAGGTAGGTAGGTTTGTAGGACTGGGTTCTGAACAGATAGTTCAGGGCTTCTGCTCTTTTCTTTAACCTGTAGGGAACACAATATGGTCTATACTTGGCATTTAGGTTTCTCACTTATGGGTGGCACAAATTGTGATATGGGGGAGGGGAATGGGCAGAGTATATGCAAATTAAATACGGAGTATTTACTCTTTAAAAAAGTGCAGTGTTTTTACGGACTGTAGTGTTTTGCAGACATTACTGTAATATTTACTACAGTGTTTTTTGGCGCATAATACTGTAGTATTCACTGTAGTATTTTCTACATGAACTGACCACTATGTGCTGAGGGAGATATGAATAGCTCTTCACAAATATGAAGGAATAACAATCCCATCGGTATTCAAGTATTTTGTTCTGGTCCTCTATGGCTCCTTTCTCTGTGTTTTATCTGACCTTGGCTAAAGGCCGTAGTCTGCTCCTCTCACATTCCCACCAGAGCAGCAGTGTCAGCACCACCGACTCAGGCCCAGATCTCTTCTGTCATTGCTGTCCCACTGACCCTGAAATGACAAATATGCCGGAGAGAAGCTGAGACTCACTAAGGACTTCGAAACAGGAGCTATATTTAGCTCTACATTCTTGCAGAACCAAGTTTAAATGCTTTAGAAATACATTCCTTCCTTTCTCCCTTGAAGTAACCACTGATCTGACATGACACTAAATTGGTGAAAGCTGTGTTATGGAAACCCCTTGATTTCACCTATCATTTCAGATTAGGGATTATTTTTAGGAAGGGAACAAGGAAGGAAGTAAGGACTCATTTTGAGTAGTACAGTTTTGGAACAGGACCTTTGAACAGAGACGGCAGAGTAGCACCATCACCACGGAGATGCTAGAGTAGCACATCGTATCATGGAAAAGATTCCCTGCCAACAAGCAGGTTGATCTGGGGACAACAGCATGTGCTGTTGGACCTGAAATGATGCTCTTGAGTTCTCTGACTTCTTTGAAGGAATCTTCTGTACTAGTAATGCTTTGTGCCATCATAAGAACCAAAGGCTTCTAGAATGTCTGTCCTGTTTTAGTAGTCTGGTCCCAGATCTGTTTGTGCTGTCTTGCCAACTCCTATGTCATTCCGATCGTCATTGTCACGTGGAGTTGGCAAGACAGCACAAACAGATCTGGGACAAGGCTACCTATTTAGAGGTTGACCTCAGAGAAACAGGTGACTTGTAAAAATAATGGCACCATGACTCAGCAGCTTTTCTTGGCCACTTCATTTCAGACCCCCTGGTGGTGTGTTTACAATTATGGGTTGTGTTTGACTGTGTATTAGAATGTGATGTGTTACACAGTCAAAATCAACTGTGGGGTCTGGGAGGACAGAAAGGGGAGAGGGTGCTAAATGACTGGTGAGACAGAGGGAGAGATGGAGCAGATGGAGGAAGAGAGAGAGGAATATGATGTGAGTGGAGCCGAATAAGACAGGTTACTGTAGCTGTCGGATGACATTTATTGGTAGGGAAAGATCACAGCTAACTATCAGGTTTCAGGTAAGACCCAAATGCAGACTGTGTTGAAGTAACAATGTTTATTACAGCAACAGGGGCAGGAAAACGACAGGTCAAGGCAGGCAGGGTCGATAATCCAGAGTAGTGGGGCAAAGGTTTAGGACGGCAGGCAGGCTCAGGGTCAGGTCAGGCAGAGTTGTGAGGCAGGCGGGCTCAGAGACAGGACAGGCAAGGGTCAGAACCAGGAGTGCGAGAAAAGTTAGACTGGGAAAAGCAGGAGCTGAGACAAAAACACTGGTTGACTTGACAWAAAAGARGAACCGGCAACAGACAAACAGAGTGGGGTGGGGACAATAGGGAGATGGGCGACACCTGGAGTGGGGTGGAGACAAGCACAAGGACAGGTGAAACAGATCAGGGCGTGACACTAATGTAATTCGGTGCTGTTGGTGTGACAGATTGGTTGTTAGAGACAGAGGGCACTGTGGAGGGTGTGGCTGTTTCTCTCTCTCTCCTCTCTCTTTCTGCTTCAGTCTCTGCCCATCTCCTCTCCTCACCAACTAGAACTTTCCATTCCCTCACTGTCACCAGTCTCACTCCGTCTGTCTCTCCGTCCCTCCCTGGATCAAAAACACTTAGGAATGAAAGAACAATCTGGTCACGGTGGCATTTGAAAAGGTTATACTGAGTACCGAACACTGTTTACCAGACAATTTCACCATGGGAACACAGAGCAGGTGTCATCAAACAAAGCTGAAAGAATAACATAGACATTGATAAAGACAGAGACCATAAGACGTTATTCAGTGTTATAACTCCTAACCTCAAGATTGTGTCTGGATGCCTTTCTTCTCCCCACATGTTTTTAGATATTTCTTGTGGCTTTGTCCCACCTACACCCGAGCACTAATACCATTTCCACACTACTGGGCCAAATGGATCCGAGCCAAACTGAGCTGTACTGGGCTGGCCTGCCTACGCATTCCACCATAGCTGCTGGAACCATATTTGAAATGACAATGTGAAAATAACATATCCGAGCCAGCACAGTACAGTGTCGGGGCGCCACAATAATGTAAAATGTTTATGGGGGCAGTCTGGCCGCCTCTCTGCTTCACAGGGTGATATGTAGCCTGCAGCCCTTAAGTCACACAGTGTCCTGCCCAGTCCAGCCCTCAGCCCAGTCCAGCTCACAGCCCAGTCCAGCCCTCAGCCCAGTCATACAGTATCAGAACTACTAACTGATAGTGAGGGACTTAACATGCTGATGTGGCTGCTTTTCATCATCCTAACTATGTTTTCATATGAATTTTGTGTCTTTGACCCACCGCTGGAACCATAGGGTTATGTTGTGATGACGGAAGAACTGGACATTCTGAAGGTGTCTGATGGGTGTTTATTTATTTTTCTTGTGACTTGCTCTCCACTGACCCCAGAGCTCTAAATGGAGTAGAGAACTGACCGAAGAGCTCCAATAGGAGTAGAGAGCTGAACCCAGAGCTCTAAAGGGAGTAGAGAACTGAACCCAGAGCTCTAAAGGGAGTAGAGAGCTGAACCCAGAGCTCTAAAGGGAGTAGAGAGCTGAACCCAGAGCTCTAAAGGGAATAGAGAGCTGAACCCAGAGCTCTAAAGGGAGTAGAGAGCTGAACCCAGAGCTCCAANNGGAGTAGAGAGCTGAACCCAGAGCTCTAAAGGGAGTAGAGAGCTGAACCCAGAGCTCTAAAAGGAGTAGAGAGCTGAACCCAGAGCTCTAAAGGGGACTGGAGAGCTGATCCCAGAGCTCTAAAGGGAGTAGAGAGCTGAACCCAGAGCTCTAATGGGAGTAGAGAGCTGAACCCAGAGCTCTAAAGGGAGTAGAGAGCTGAACCCAGAGCTCTAATGGGAGTAGAGAGCTGAACCAGGAGCTCTAAAGGGGACTGGAGAGCTGA
>NC_036847.1:30294562-30317161 GCF_002910315.2 Salvelinus sp. IW2-2015 | reverse complement strand
GACAAAAAGCAGAATATGAGATAATAGATATTCATATACCTTTGATGATCTTCATCAGATGACACTAAAGGACATCATGTTACACAATACATGTATGTTTTGTTCGATAATGTGCATATCTATATCCAAAAATCTCAGTACATGGCGCATGTCAGAATAATGCCTCCAAAATACCGAGAAATTGCAGAGAGCCACATCAAATAACAGAAATACTCACATAAACTTTGATGAAAGATAAATGTTTTAACATAGAATGTAAAGATACAACGTTCGTAATCTTAATGCAAAAACCGCTGTGTCGATTTTAAAAAACTTTACGGAAAAAGCAAACCATGCAATAATCTGAGACGGCGCTCAGATAGAAACAACATTTCCTCCGCCATGTTGGAGTCAATAGAAATACGAAATTACATTAGAAATATTCCCTTACCTTTGATGATCTTCATCAGAATGCACTCCCAGGAATCCTAGTTCCACAATAAATTGTTGTTTTGTTCGATAATGTCCATTATTTATGTCCTACTTTTGTTAGCACGTTTAGTACACATATCCAAACGCTCGTGCAGGTCCAGGCGAACTTCGGAACGAAAACTTCAAAGAGTTATATTACAGGTCGAATAAACTTGTCAAACTAAGTATAGAATCAATCTTTAGAATGTTGTTATCTAATATTCAATAACGTTCCAACCGGAGAATCCCTTTGTGCTATAGAAGTAATGGTACGCAAGTCGATATCATGGGGAATGCGCTTGACCAGGACCTGGCTCTCTGCCAGACCACTGACTCAAACAGCTCCCATCCGGCTCAACATCACAGTAGAAGCTTCATTCAACGTTCTCAGACTGTTGACATCTAGTGGAAGCGGTAGGAAGTGAACAGATCCATATCCCACTGGGATTTCAATAGGCGATGAGTTGAAATCGACCAGCCTCAGAATCCCACTTCCTGTTTGGATTCTTTCTCAGGTTTTTGCCTGCCATATGAGTTCTGTTATACTTCAAAGACATCATTCAAACAGTTTTAGAAACTTCAGAGTGTTTTCTATCCAATAGTAATGATAATATGCATATATTAGCATCTGGGACAGAGTAGGAGGCAGTTCACTCTGGGCACGCTATTCATCCAAAGTGAAAATGCCCCCCTTAAATACCACTCCTGCCTCCTCCTGTAACCACAATACCTGACCACACACAGCAGCCAGAGGAGAGGAGAGGGGTGGAGGGACACAGGCTCCCTGCCTACCCTGTTACCCCAACGCCTGACCATACACATGGGGTACCCTACCCCTAGAACCCTAACACGGCTGGGTGGAGGAGGGCTGGATGGGGCCCCCTTCCTCCCCTATAGCCTACCTAAAGGAACACCTGGATATACACTGAGGATTCACCCTACCCCAACACACCCACTTGGTAACTGACGTGCGTGGTGGAGAGATCTGACAGAGGTGGGGGGGCGAGGAGTGTGTATGTACACGGCACACGCATGTTCTATGTGGTGTCATTTTCAGTGCGTGAAGGTAGAAGTTCAGCTTTGTGATCCCTCCCAGACATGCAGAGATGCAGAATAAAGAGCAGCTGGAAGCTCCTCCAATGTAGAACGTCCTATTTGCCTGGGAAACCAGTGGAATTGAAAGCACTCAACAGCTTTTTCATTTGATACATCGGGAAGAGACAACAGCTTTTTTATTTGGCCGTCTGAATCAAATACAATGCAGTTTATATGCAGAAAGTTGGTAGGCTACCTCTTCAGGGAGAGACCGACATAGATACAGTAACAGAACAATCATCCAATGATCAGGCTCCATACAGTCTGCGTCCGGATTGGCACCATATTCCTTATGTGCACTACTATTGACTATGGCAGAGCTCCGGTCAGAAGCAGTGCACTATGGGAAATGAGACCAGGGGGCGCTGGTCAACAGTAGTGCACTATACAATTAGTGAGAGCAGAGAAGTACTATGACACTTCAAAAGAGAAAACATGTCTGTTGAAGTTACAGTGTTGTCCCCTGACATATATACTGTATATGCCATGTGTTCATACAGTACATCATTACATCTATGTTATTGGCTCTGTCCCTGGTTTCAGGTCTGCTTCCTCCAATCCCCATATATAATTGCTATAGTAACACTTCACAATGATAAGGTCATACTGAATACTAAAATACTTCCCCATAATGCCAGGCCAGTGTTTTGCTTTTGGAGTCCTTTACTTTAGTGAATTAAAATTAGCTTAAAATGGGGTTTGCGTGATCTCAGAACCAGCCAGTGTATTGTAGTTGAAGGGGCCTCTGGCTTGACTTGGGTAAGGATGTGGTTGGTTACATGTGAAAATGAAACATTTTGACTTTGCTTCACCGCATACATACTTGAAAGGCATCATCGAAAGTCTATTGTAAACACTTCATTGTTTTAGTTATACGCTTTTACTCAGAAAAACAAGTCTGTTTAGATTTTCTGCCAACACTGCATTTCATTTGACATGATATTTTTACTCTATCCCTTTCCAGATGAACCACGCCTCTCTCTGCCACCACTGTTAAACGGGGTGCCTCTCATGGCCCTGCCTGCGCCCCTACCCCCCCTGCCTCCCCTCTCCACCCCTCCTACGCCCCGCTCCCCCTTGCCCCCTCCGTTATCCCATGCTGGACCACCCCCACCCCTTCTCCCCTTCTCCCCTCATCCTCTGACTCCCCCATGGGTTTCGACACCACCAACCCTGAGCAGAGTGGTGTTCCAGTGGCCCCTGTGACTCCCGGGGCCCCAGCCGGCCCAGAGACAGAGGAGGACAAGGCCAAGAAGCTCCTCTACTGCTCACTGTGCAAAGTGTCCGTCAACTCCCTCTCACAGCTGGAGGCTCACAACAAAGGTACATAGCTTAGTGTATGGGTGTATGGTATGGTGGCCCTCTCAGGTCACTAATCTAGGAGAGGACACTTAGTAGTCCTCTGAATAGTAGGTACTTAAAGCGCTGGTTCACTATTTTTTAACCAATTCTCAATTTTTTTATGTAAATGTCAAGTTATAGAAAGGTCCAGATACTTTTTTTTGCAATTTCAATTGGTTTTGAGAAACATACCCCACCCGCTATAGACTTCCTCATTGCTCGTTCTGCAGTATGGGGGCCATGGAAAACATGAACACAGGATCCAATAACACATAAATAAGTCATTTTAGAAACTACAAATCTCTCAGTATGGTGATGCAGGTCTTTAGATGTTGTACACCTTGATACAAATGATATACACTACATTTCAAAAGTTTGGGGTCACTTAGAAATGTCCTTGTTTTTGAAATAAAATTACATTTTTTGTCCATTAAAATAACATAAATTTGATCAGAAATCCAGTGTAGACATTGTTAATGTTGTAAATGACTATTGTAGATGGAAACGGCAGATTTTTATGGAATATCTACATAGGCATACAGAGGCCCATTATCAGCAATCATCTCTCCTGTGTTCCAACGGCACGTTGTGTTAGCTAATCCAAGTTTCTCAATTAAAAATCTAATTGATCATTAGAAAACCGTTTTGCAATTATATTAGCACAATCTGGAAGCAATATCTCTCATTCCCAAAACAATACTTTGAAAAATAAAAGCATGTGTTGTACGTACAGACAGACAGACAGACAGACAGACAGACAGACAGACAGACAGACAGACAGACAGACAGACAGACAGACAGACAGACAGACAGACAGACAGACAGACAGAACAGACAGACAGACGACAGACAGACGACAGACAGACAGACAGACAGACAGACAGACAGACAGAACAGACAGCACAGACAGACAGACAGACAGACAGCAGACAGACCAGACAGACAGACAGACAGACAGACAGACCGACAGACAGACAGACAGACAGACAGACCAGACAGACAGACAGACAGACAGACAGACAGACAAGACAGACAGACAGACAACCAGACAGACAGACAGAAGACAGACAGACAGACAGACAGACAGACAGACAGACAGACAGACAGACAGACAGACAGACAGACAGACAGACAGACAGACAGACAGACAGACAGACAGACAGACAGACAGACAGACAGACAGACAGACAGACAGACAGACAGACAGACAGACAGACAGACAGAACAGACAGACAGACAGACAGACAGACAGACAGACAGAGGCAGACAGACAGACAGACAGCAGACAGACAGACAGACAGCCGACGGAAGAAACGACAAGCGACAACAGCAGCAGAAGCAAAGAGAAAAGACAAACAAGAAGCGAGAAGACCAAAAGACAGACAGACAGACAGACAGACAGACAGACAGACAGACAGACAGACAGACAGACAGACAGACAGACAGACAGACAGACAGACAGACAGACAGACATGCACAGTGTGACTAGCAGTGCTATGAACAAAAAGGATGGGTGTGTATTGTCTCTTCTCATGTTTGGAGACATCTCCTGTCTGTTTGTGTAGTGTTTCATTGTAACTGTGAGTCAAGCAGCTCGGCACGCAGGACGAGAAAACCCAGACAGGGTTCATCTATTGTCTGCCGAGAATAGAACAAAGACCGCAAAAAACTCCAAGTGCACATTATTGGCCACAAGTGAAATCAGTCCTTCCAGACCTCCCTCCTCCTCCTTCTTTATCCCCCTCCTCCCCCACCCCCCCAAACCTCCCCCATGTTCCCCTGCTGTAACCTATTACTCACTGCTCAAAGATCAGGGATTTGGGAGAACAAGTCAAAGTAAAATGGCAACCTATGGCACCCTATTCCCTATAGAATGCACTACTTTTGACCAGAGCTCTGTTGAAAAGTAGCGCACCATACAGGAAATAGGGTGCCATTTGGGACGTATACAAACTCTCAGTCAGACCAAGTGCAAAATGGCGTGATTGAGGTTCTGGGATCGGGGGAGTAGTGGGGACACGGAGGATAGGACATGACTAGAATTTTTCATCCAAGAACAAAACATGAAATTAGTTATAAAGGAACAATTTTGGCAGAAGGACATCTGTGTGTAATGCAGGAAATAAGAATCATATTTTTAGACTGAGCACACTGTCCTTTCTCTAACACACTAGTTAGAAAGGAACTCTTTTGGCACAACAACATGTATGCTGTCAGTCTATCTAATGCACACAACTTGAACAAGGAATGACACTCATATTTCAGCACATGAGAGAGCACAGAAAACAGACAGCTCTTTCACTCTTTGAAGACTAGAAGTCATTGAGTTTGAATGCACCTTTGTATTGTGATGTCATGACTAATAACCTCTAGATTTGACACATTAATACTACCTTCTGAACTAGGACCAGAACTAGGACCAGAACTAACTATCGTCAGGGCTGTCTGTGTGTGTAATGCAAACCATTTCAACAAGAGAATAACACTCATATTCCACCACGAAGCAGCTCACAGAACATACTGCACTATGCTCTTCCATTCTTTGAGGACCAAAATCAGTTGACCTATGCACCGAGTTGACTTCAATTTTACAGATGTCATCTAGATGTTGACACTTTTAAGACATTATTACTACCATCCACATGACCTCTCAGAAAAGCAAACCCTAACCCAGAACATTCAATTGGCTACCCTAATAGAACAGAGAGAGATAGACGTCTTTCAGTTCTATGCCAATGTCGGTTACAGCCATAACGCCACTACTGTAGCCTACAGCGTTACCACATCACCGTGGCCCTCTAGTGGTTAATATACCACACTACACCTCCCCTCCTAGTCCCATTCCACTCCGGGGTGAAGTTTCCCCTAAGAATAGATCTAGGATCAGCTTCCCCTTCCCCAATCCTTACATTAACCATTAACTGACTCAATATCAGCATCTAGGGGTAACTTCACCCTACACCATCAAATTTCACTAACTGTACATGTGCTTTCTGTGCTCTACTCTGCTGCCTACCAGTGCTGAGTTAGAACAATGTTCAGATCACAGGAGGCTGCTGAGGGGAGGACGACTCATAGTAATGGCCAGAACAGAGCTAATGAAATGGAATCAAACCCATGGAAACCATGTTTGATGTATACCATTCGGCTCCAGCCATTACCACGAGCCCGTCCTCTCCAATTAAGGTGCCACCAACCTCCTGTGGTTCAGATGGCGGTACAGTACAGAGACTTCTCTAGCAGCTAGTTAATACTCTAACAGCTAGTTAACACATCCTGATATTTGTCATTGTCATATTCCCCACCATTAAGGGGAGATAGAGCCCAGATACTCATGGTGATGAGCCGTGGCTGAACATATCAATGAGGCTGATAGATGGGGTTATAGAACAGTTCAATGAGCTCTGGTTGATAGATGGGGTTATAGAACAGTTCAATGAGCTCCGGTTGATAGATGGGGTTATAGAACAGTTCAATAAGCTCTGGCTGGTAGATGGGGTTATAGAACAGTTCAGCATGGTGTATACGCTTTTGTTAGTGTTGGGGTGATGTTATCCTGGACTAAAGACTGATGCTTTGTGTGTGTGTGTGTGTGTGTGTGTGTGTGTGTGTGTGTGTGTGTGTGTGTGTGTGGTGTGTGTGTGTGTGTGTGTGTGTGTGTGTGTGTGTGTGTGTGTGTGGTTAATGATGGACTGATGCATTTTATTTTGTGTCTTGACCATCCATCACGGGATGAGTTAGACACCATTTTTTTAAGTCAATTTATAGAAAACTTGTGTGTGTAAGGTACCAAACACAAAACTATCCTGGAGGCTCGCAGTGGGCTGGCCCTATCAAGCGTACCTCGGCTGGGCCTCAACACCCGGGGGAGCTGGGAGGGGACCACTGACCCCACATGAGGAACGCACCTTCCACTGTGAGATCTGCAATGGAGAGGTCAACTCTGAACTTTTCAACTCAAACAGGTGAGGAAGATGTGTTGTGTGTGTGGTGCGTGTGCGTGCGTGCGTGCGTGGGATTTGCAACATCGGGTCAACCCTGAACTGCTTCTCAAACAGGTGGGGCACTTACAGTAGACCCCTTTATCCAGATGACTTCTCATTTCCACACAGGCCTAAAGACCCTAGAGGTGACTTCTCATTTCCACACTAGGCCCTAAAGACCTAGAGTGACTTCTCCCACACTAGCCCCTAAAGACCCCTAGAGGTGATGTCTCATTACACTAGGCCTCTAAAGACCCTAAGGTGACTGCTCATTTCCACCAGGCCCCTAAGACGGCGTCTAAGTGACTTCTCTTTTCCACACTGTCCCCTAAAGACCCTTAGGGATGTCTCATTTCACACTAGGCCTAAGACCCTAGAGGTGAGTCTCATTCCACACTAGGCCCTAAAGACCCCTAGAGGTGATGTCTCATTTCCAACTAGGCCCTAAAGACCCCTAAGAGGTGATGTCTTATTCCACACACTAGGCCCTAAAGACCCTAGAGGTGAGTCTCATTTCACACACTAGGTCCCCTAAAGACCCCTAGCGGTGACTTCTCATTTCCACACTAGGCCCCTAAAGACCCCTAGAGGTGATGTCTCATTTCCACACTAGGCCCCTAAAGACCCCTAGAGGTGACTACTATTCCAAATCGACCGCCAGCACGTGCTCCTTACGCACTAACTGAGAAGATTGGATAGATGAAAGACATATGGTGCAGTCGCAATGTGACTGTGTCGGTCCTGGATCGTCTGCCGTCTAACCCTGTATATCGCTCTCCCTCCCTGCAGCACATATCTAGTCGAAGGCACCGGGACGGAGTGGCAGGAAAACCTAACCCTCTTCTCAGCCGACACAAGAAGCACAGGGTAGCTGACCTCACGGTAACCTTTCACTTCTGATCACTTACCTGACCTCTACTGGGCCAAGGCTAGTTTAACCAATGATTATCCCTTGCCAGGGCTAGCTCAAATTAACTAGTTTATCCACTGATAGTGAGGAGGCTGTTTTCTGAGTAATCAATAGGTAGATGCATTACTAATGCCCTGAAGTTCCATTTTGGAATGTGCTGGACATACAGTCTAATCAGAAGCCTCTGTGTTATGACAGATCAAAGAGGTACAAACTGAAATGTTATTTCTATATTTGTTTTGCGCTACATGTGTTCACCGTCTGCCACTAAACTCTCTCTCCCTCCCTCCCTCCCTCCCTCCCTCCCGCCCTCCCTCCCTCCCTCAGTCCTCTCTGAACTTCTCTAAGGATCTCTCCAAATGTTTGGGGGCAGGGCTCTTGCCCAGTCCCCTGGCTGTTGCTGCGGCGATGGCCGCAGCCGCTTCCTCAAACCACCAATTGGCTCAGCTTCGTGCTGCAGCAGCATCTTCGGCCCAGCACCACCCGCATCACCACCACCACCACCACCTATTACAGGGCCCACCTCTCAGCCATGCCATCTTAAGACCCGCCCCCGGGCCCATGCGCACCTCCCACGTGCCAATCCTCTTCTCTCCTTACTGACTCCACCTCCTCCACCTCGGCCAGTCAGGAGCAGCCACTACAAAAGCACACTGTGAAGAAATAATCTACATAAACAACAAACAAAAATGTATAGGGTAAACAAACAAACCATCAGTAAACAAAGAAAAAGTTCAAACATGTAGATGAGAAGAAATGAAAGCGAAGAGAGCACCTGAAAGAAGGAGATGTTGGAGTCCCTCATTTTCCTTTTTCCCTGACCTAAAACTCTCCTTCCATCACAGAGGCTTGTGACTGTGAGTGATAGACTGATGGAGAGAGAAAGAGAGAGGGCAATAGAAGGAGAGATACTCAGTATGCATTGGATGGACTGCAGTATGCTTGTTCATCTCTCGCCTCTCTCTCCCCACACACGTAGAGCATCACAAACTGATGGCTCTTATAAAACACATAACACACACACACACACACACACACACACAAAGACACACACCACGTGCACACACACACACACACACACACACAAGACACACACCACGTGCACACACACACACACACACACACACACACCACACACACACACACACACACACACACACACACACAACACACACACACACACACACACACACACACACACACAACACAACCACACACACACACACACACACACACACACACACCCTCCACTGCAGCTAACTGTTTCAGAACAGTATGTGCTGGTATACATACCTTTCCTCATCATTCTGGTCGAGTGTTCTTACGTACTATTGCACCTCCAAACAAAAGAGAATAATGTGCAACCTGCAGTATGTCAGTACAGAGAGAATAATGTCACTGCAGTATGTCAGACAGAGAGAATAATGTCACTGCATATTCAGAGAGAATAAGGTTACTGCAGTATGTCATACAGAGAGAAATAATCATTGCAGTATGTCGAGTAAGAGAGAATAATAGTCACTGCAGTATTCAGAGAGAAAAGGTTACTGCAGTATGTCAGTCAGAGAGAAATAGGTTACTGCAGTATGTCAGAGAGAATAAGGTCACTGCAGTATGTGTAGATAGAATACGCATATGTCAAGGAGAATAATGTCACTGCAGTATGTCAGTACAGAGAGAAAGTCACTGCACGTATGTCAGAGAGAATAATGTCCACATGCGATATGTCAGAGAGAATAATGTCACTGCAGTATGTCAGACAGAGAGATAATGTCACTGCAGTAATGTCATACAGAGAGATAAATGTCACTGCAGTATGTCAGGATGTAATATGTCAACTGGCATATGTCGTACAGAGAGAATAATGTCACTGCAGTATGTCAGAGATAATAATGTCACTGCATATGTCAGCAGAGAGAAATAGTTACTGCAGTATGTCAGAGAGAGATAATGTCACTGCAGTATGTCAGAGTAGAAAAATGTCACTGCAGTATGTCAAGAGAGAATAATGTCACTGCGATATGTCAGAAGAGAATAATGTCACTGGCAGTATGTCATAACAGTGAGAAGAATAAGTCAGCATATTCAGTACAGAGAGAATAATGTCCACTGCATATAATGATGTTCAGAGAGAATAATGTCACGCGCAGTATGCAGTATCAGAGATGATAATGTCACTGCAGTATGTCAGAGTAATAATGTCACTGCAGATGGTCAGTTCAGAGAGAATAGGTTACTGCAGTATGTCAAAGAGAATAATGTCACTGCAGTGTTTCAGTCAGAGAGAATAAGTCATCAGTATGTAGAGAGAATAATGTCACGCAGTATGTCAGTGAGAATAATGTCACTGCAGTATGTCAGAGAGAATAATGTCACTGCAGTATGTCAGAGAGAATATGTCACTGCAATATGTCAGTACAGAGATAAATAATGTCACTGCAGTATGTCAGTACAGAGAGAATAATGTCACTGCAGTATGTCAGAGAGAAAAGTCACTGCAGTATGTCAGAGAGAAAGGTACTGCATATGTCAGCAGAAGAATAATGTCACTGCAGTATGTCATTCAGAGAGATAATGTCACTGCAGTATGTCAGAGAGAATAATGTTCTCGCAGTAGTGTTAGTTCAGACAGAGAATGTCGCTGCAGTATGTCAGAGAGAATAATGTCACTGCAGTATGTGTATTCAGAGAGAATGTCACTGCAGTATGTCAGAGAGAAGTAATTTTCTGCAGTATTCAGAGAGAAAATGTCACTGTAGTATGTCAGTTCAGAGAGAATAATGTCACTGCAGTATTCGGTACAGAGAGAATAATTCACTGCAGTATGTCAGTTCAGAGAGAATATGTTAGCAGTATGTCAGAGAGAAGTCACTGCAGTATGTCAGAGGTCTTTGCTATATAATAAACGTGTCTAGTCATGTATACTGTGGCAATACTCCACGATACAGTAAATTCCTCTTCCTGCTCCTGGGGCACAATCAAAGTGAGCAAGGAACATTGTTCCTCATTGGTGGTGACCCCTAGGTTCTCCTTCCAATTGGCCCTGGCCCTGGGTGCTTCTCCAATTGGTTAGAGGTGACCCTAGGTCATCTCCAATTGGTTAGAGGTGACCCTAGGTCCTTCTCCATTGGTGGCCCTATATGTCCTTGTAGATTATTACTGTGTGACAACAAGCAGTTCTTCCCGATGTGTGAAGCGTGGAGGTCGGGAGAGGAGAAAATGACTGCAGGTACTGTTGCCCTCCTGTCGTTCCTGTGGCATGCTAGGTGAGAGGAGGGCCAGCGCAGATCAGTAGACTATTTACCCAGTTCACTGTGTAGGAGGCCGAGACACACTGCTGTTTGAAAATAGACTAACAACAAAGATGTCTGCAGGGAAATGTGTCAATCTCTATAGGGATCACATCTAATCTCTATAGGGATCACATCTAACCTCTATAGGATCACATCTAACATTCTATAGGGATCACATCTAACCCTATAGGGATCACATCTAACCTCTATAGGATCACATCTAACCTCATGGGATCACATCTAACCTCTATAGGGATCAATCTAACCTTATAGGGATCACATTAACCTCTATAGGGATCACATCTAACCCTATAGGGATCACATCTAACTCTATACGGTCTCTATAGGGATACACTAACATTATAGGATCACATCTAACCTCTATAGGGATCACATCTAACCTCTATAGGGTCACATCTAACCTCTATAGGGATCACATCTAACCTCTATAGGGATCAACATCTAACCCTCTATAGGGATACATCTAACCTCTATAGGGATGAACATCTAACCTCTATAGGGATGACATCTAACCTCTAAACCCTCTAACCTCATGGGATGACATCTAACATTATAGGATCACATCTAACCTCTATAGGGATCAACATCTAACCTCTATAGGGATCACATCTAACCTCTATAGGGATCAATCTAACCTCTATAGGATCAACATCTAACCTCTATAGGGATACATCTAAATTTATAGACATCTAACCTCTATAGGGATCACATCTAACTCTATAGGATACATTAACATTTATAGGATCACATCTAACCCTCTATAGGGATCACATCTACCTCTATAGGGATCACATCTAACCTCTATAGGTAATCACATCTAATCATTTATAGGCACCAACCTCTATAGGGATCACATCTAACCTCTATAGGGATCACAGCTAACCTCTATAAGGGATCACATCTAACCTCTATAGGGATCACACTCTAACCTCTATAGGATCACATCTAACCTCTAAGGGATCACCTAACTCTATGGGTTACAGCTAACTCTATAGGGTTTACAGCTAACCTCTATGGGATCACAGCTAACCCATTGGGACACAGCTAACCCTATAGGATCACAGCTAACCTCTATAGGGATCATAGCTAACCTCTATAGGGATCATAGCTAACCTCTATAGGGTTTACAGCTAACCTACTATAGGTTTACAGCTAACCTCTATATGGTTTACAGCTAACCTCTATTGGGACACAGCTAACCTCTATAGGGATCATAGCTAACCTCTATAGGGTACAGCTAACCTCTATAGGGTTACAGCTAACCTCTATAGGGTTTACAGCTAACCAATATAGGGATCATAGCTACCTCTATAGATCTAAGCTAACCCTATAGGGATCAACAGCTAACCTCTATAGATCACAGCTAACCTCTATAGGGATCACAGCTAACCTCTATAGGGATCACAGCTAACCTCTATAGGGTTTACAGCTAACCTCTATAGGGTTTACAGCTAATCTCAATAGGGTTTACAGCTAAGCTCTATAGGGATTACAGCTAACCCTCAGCACAGGGTAGAGGAGGATGTGTCAACCTCTATAGGGATTACAGCTAACCCTCAGCACAGGGTAGAGGAGGATGTGTCAACCTCTATAGGGATTACAGCTAACCCTCAGCACAGGTTAGGAGAGAGAATAAACAGAGGAGGAGATGCAGCAGAGGTAGAGAGAGAGAGAAAACACTGAAGTGACAACCACCCAGTAGTTCCAGCATAGCAAGGTCACACATACTGTATTTAGGGCAGAAAAACCCTGCCCAGCACCTGGTTTATTTTGGATTCCCCCTTTCCTGTTTTAAAACAGAAAGCCATGCAATGCATACTATTTTACCATGACTGATCAATAATGTTGTTAGTTTGGTTTCCTGGTTGGTTAATTTTCATAGTTACACAATTATACAAGAAGAAACTAGTAATGTGCAAATTATGGAGAAAACAAACTATTTATATGTTTCTATCTAGGAGGGCTGCTCACTGCGCTCAGGGAGAAGGCTGGAGGAGAGAAGACTGGAGAAGAGAAGGGTGGAGGAGAGAAGACTGGAGAAGAGAAGGCTGGAAGAGAGAAGGCTGGAAGAGAGAAGGCTGGGAGAGAGAAGGGTGAGAGAGAGAAAGGCTAGAAGAGAGAAGGCTAGAAGAGAGAAGGCTGGAAGAGAGAAGGCTGGAAGAGAGAAGGCCCTGCTGGACACTGCTATAACACTATAGTACTGAGTCGTGTTCGAAAAGGCATAAAACAGATGAACAGGGGGGAGGTACCACCTGAATTTGCATTTGTTTTCTGTTACAAAACGTTTTGAAACATTCTGCCCTAATGAACACGACCCTAACGAAGATGTACACTACCCTTCCATTGAGAAGCAATGTGCTCTAATGTCTTACCTTTGTTCGGATATGACGACGCAATGAGCAATTTGAGCGGAGAGAGTTAACGTGTTATTGTTAAGCGTAAAAAATGTGTTGTACACTACAGGGATATGTACAGGTAAAATTGATTGGGTTGGGAGTTCTTCCTAATCACAGATGACCTCACCAGGTAACACTCTGGGTCTTATAGTGCTTTCAAGACAACGGGGAACTCTGGGGGAAAATCATGACGTCAGTGATTTTCAGGTCGGAAAGTTGGAGCTCTAGAAAGAGGCCCGAGTTCCTGACTTGGAATTCCGAGTTGGATGACAATTTTTTTCCTAATTCCCAGTTATCTTGAGTGCACTGAAGTCAAAAGTCTAAGAGTTCCCAGTTTCCATTTGTTTTGAACGTGGCTTTAAGTGTAGCGTAATGCATTTAGTCCTGGTCAGGTCACATGGTCAGGATTAACTTCCTGGCCCTATACAGTAAACGGAAAATGTGCCTGAAAATATTCCTTTTATGTTCTTTTAGAGAGAAGGAGGCCTTCAGAGGGTTTTATAGTAGAGAGCCCCAATACTAAATGGACCCCTAGACCCTACATCCTTTGTATGCATTTGCAGAGATCTCAGCGAATTGGACACATGTAAGTATATGGTAAAAATGCCATCTAGTCAATCAGTCGGCCAGATGGTGCTCCTCCCATATTGCGTATCTAGTCATCTAAGATTTCCACAAGCCCCTATGTTGTAGGCTTCCATTTGAGATAGGACCGGGGAGAAGGACAATAAAAAAGCGGGGCCCTTCATATTAAAGAGCCCTAATTTAATGGTAATAATGGCTGTTGTCCTATTCGCTACCCTTCTCCTAAAGTGTGCAATTGTACACTCCCTAACATGGATTTAAAAGGAATTGACTGGTGTA
Source organism: Salvelinus sp. IW2-2015 (assembly GCF_002910315.2). NCBI lineage: Eukaryota > Metazoa > Chordata > Actinopteri > Salmoniformes > Salmonidae > Salvelinus > Salvelinus sp. IW2-2015. The sequence goes on along the minus strand of NC_036847.1, from coordinate 30,302,808 downwards.
AGGAGCATGGTGGAAACTTGCTTGCACCAATCCAATCCTTATAAATGCATAAAGGGGGAGTGTACACTAGGTAAAGGGTACAGAATCGGAATGAAACCAATCTCTGCTTGGGGAACAGGGTACGTACACGCCAGGTAGCGAGCTGGGATTAAAGTTTTAGTTTAGTTTGGACTTTTTGTGTTTTTGTTGCATTGTTTCATTTTAATGTGTGAGAAATATGTTTGAGTATTGAGTAATATATCCTGATATGACAGAATATATGATTATATCAATGCCATTACTTAAGAGCTGACTGAGTCAGTTTATCCAACACTTCTCTTTTGAATAAATTGATCTTAATCCTGATCTTGATCTTAAACTCGATCTTGATTTGGTGGGGATGATTTGTAGCGTACTAGGATCAGTGCTCTTGTTCCTGTTGTTGTGTATCCGAAATGGTACCCTATTTCCTACATGTATATAGTGCACTAAGCCCATAGGGCTCTGGTTAAAAGTAGTGCACTATATAGGGAATAGGGTACCATTTCAGATGCAGACTATGTAATATTGTGTGTGTTGAGACCTCTTCTCCCCATTCCCTACCAATCAGAGACCAGAGAAGCCCTGGCTGGAACAGAAGTGGCCTATCACGATACAAGAGAGAAACCTTAACACGGGCAGGGTAGCCTACCACAATAGAGGAGACAAACCTTAACCCGCCCATGCAGGCTCTAAAGTTAGAGATTTAAGCTTTTTCAACCTAATATCAACAAACAAACGATCCAACCGATTGATTTAAAGCGTTAGATTCTGCCACTGTTAGATTCATAACGTAGAAATACACGTGCTCATATCATAGTCACCCCAAATGGTACATACATCCTGATTCATTATTCAAACTGTTAAAACATTTAACGTTAGATCTATTCATGAGACCTGTTTTCTGGGCAGGTGTCCTGGTAGCTGTGTGTATGCAGTTAGCCTTATTCCATTCTTCTTATCTCCAGAGGCAAAGAATGTGATCCCAAATGGCACCATATTCCATATGTACTGCCCTGGGCAAAAGTAGTGCACTATACAGGGAACAGTGTGCCATTTGGAATGCATTAAATTAACGCACTACATAGGGAATAGGATTCCATTTGGAATGCATTAAATTAGCGCACTACATAGGGAATAGGATTCCATTTGGAATGCATTAAATTAGCTCACTACATAGGGAATAGGGTGCCATTTGGGATGCACACAGAGAAAGCTATAGATAGAGACACTGGTGAAACCTTTTTTATGTGGAATTGCAGCAATACCCAAATCATACTGGCTACTCTTGTTCATTGCAATAATACAAATCAACCAATGAAATATGTATGTGAGTTCAACATTAGAAATGTAATTTAAAATAAAAATTAACTTCATGAAAATGCTATTGTGTCTGTCGAGAGAAAGTAATGGTACCCCAAAAATATATATATGTCAATAAATCATTAAAATGACAAATGAAACCTCTGGAGCGTCCTTGTGTGACTCAGAGCAGCTACAGAGTTCAAAAGACCCCTGCGCCTTTAACTTGAACTGTTTGAAAGATATCTGTATTATGGCAAATACTCCTCGGTTGTCACGCCCTGACCTTAGTATTCTTTGTTTTCTTTATTATTTTGGTTAGGTCAGGGTGTGACAAGGGGTGGTTTGTTTAGTTTTAGTATTGTCTAGGGGTTTTGTATGTCTATGGGTTTTTGGCTAGTCTAGGTAGTTATATGTCTATGGTTGCCTAGATTGGTTCTCAATTAGAGGCAGCTGTTTAGCGTTGTCTCTGATTGGGAACCATATTTAGGCAGCCATATTGCTTGAGCATTCCGTGGGTGATTGTCTATGTGTTAGTTGCCTGTGTCTGCACTTTTCATATATAGCTGCACGTTCGTTTTGTTGTTTTTGTAAGTTTGTTTAAGTGTTCTTCATTTCATTAAATGAGAAGATGTATTCATCAGCCTTGGTCTCATCCATACAACGAACGTGACATCGGTGTATACATACTTATTTGAGGAGGTCGAAAGTAGTGCACTATACAGGGCCGGACACAGACACAGTATAGTACAGTGTATTCAGACCCCTTGACTTTAATTTTTTTTTGTTACGTTACAGTCTTATTCTACACATATTACCCCACAATGAAAAAAGCAAAATATGTTTTTTAGAAATGTCTTCAAATGTATTAAAAACAAAAAAGAAATAACTTATTTACACAAGTTTTCAGACTCTTTGCTATGTGACTCAAAATTGAGCTCAGGTGCATCCTGTCTTCATAGATTTTCCTTGAGATGTTTCTACAACTTGATTGGAGTCCACCTGTGGTGAATTCAATTGATTGGACATGATTTGGACACACCTGTCTATATAAGATCCCACAGTTGACAGTGCATGTCAGAGCAAATACCAAGCCATGAGGTCGAAGGAATTGCCCATAGAGCTCCGAGACAGGATTGTGTCGAGGAACAGATCTGGGGAAGGGTACCAAAACATTTCTGCAGCATTGAAGTACGCCAAGAACACAGTGGCCTCCATCATTCTTAAATGGAAGAAGTTTGGAAACACCAAGATTCCTAGAGCTGGTCACCCGGCCAAACTGAGCAATCAGGGGAGAAGGGCCTTGGTCAGGGAGGTGACCAAGAACCCGATGGTCACTCTGACAGAGCTCCAGAGTTCCTCTGTGGGGATGGGAGAATCTTCCAGAAGGACAACCATCTCTGCAGCACTCCACCAATCAGGCCTTTCTGGTAGAGTGGCCAGACGGAAGCCACTCCTCAGTAAAAGGCACATGACAGCCCACTTGGAGTTTGCTAAAAGGCACCTAAAGACTCTCAGACCATAAAAAACAAGATTTTCTGGACTGATGAAACCAAGATTGAACACTTTGGCCTGAATGCCAAGCGTCACGTCTGGAGGAAACCTGGCACCATCCCTACGGTGAAGCAGGGTGGTGGCAGCCTCATGCTGTGAGGATGGTTTTCAGTGGCAGGGACTGTGAGACTTGTCAGGACCGAGGGAAAGATAAAGGGAGCAAAGTACAGAGAGATCCTTGATGAAAACCTGCTCAAGAGCGCTCAGGACCTCAGAGTGGGGTGAAGGTTCACCTTCCAACAGGACAACGACCCTAAGCACACAACCAAGACAACGCAGGAGTGGCTTCGGGACAAGTCTTTGAATGTCCTTGAGTGGTCCAGCCAGAGCCCGGACTTGAACCCGATCAAACATCTCTGAAGAGACCTGAAAATAGCTGTGGAGCAATGCTCCCCATCCAACCTGACAGAGCTTGAGAGGATCTGCAGAAAAGTATGGGACAAACTCCCCAAATACAGGGATGCCAAGCTTGTAGCGTCATACCCAAGAAGACTCGAGGCTGTACTCCCTGCCAAAGGTGATTCAATAAAGTACTGAGTAAAGGGTCTGAATACTTATGTAAATGTGATATTTCATTTTTTATAGAGTCACCATCCCACCACTAGGTGGAGCCATTACTATAGTTTATTCCAGAGACATAATGTCAGCAACAGTACATTTGCTTTCTACTGTCCCTGAGAGTGATCTCTGTAAGGCTCTGGGTTCTTCCTTTTTTAAATTTTTTAATTTTTTAATTTAACCTTTATTTAACTGGGCAAGTTAGTTATTATTTACAATGACGGCCCACCGGGGAACAGTGGCAGAAAGACACTGGAGGGATTCAATCCAGCAACCTTTCGGTGACTGGCCCAACGCTCTAACCACTAGGCTACCTGCCGGCCCTTTTTGTTGCAATACAGAATGTAGACACTGGATGGCCCTAGTATCATACAATACAGTCAAAGCATATTTGTCCTGGTAGCAGTTATTAAGCACTGGTCACAAAAAGAAAAGTCTGAGTAAGAGTACTGAATTTTGACTTTTACATCCTAATGACTAAGATTATGTGGACAGAGTGGACCTGATCCTAGATCAGCATTCCTACTCTGAGACACTTTATGAACACAGACCCAGATGAAGACATATGACTTGCTGGTCATTAATGGGACTATTATGTTGCAGAAAAGGCCAGACAGAAAGGAGATTGTCACTTGCCAGTCTGTCTGTATAACCCTGGTATTCAAAGACACTGTAAAACTAAATGATGGGTACTATTACATTATGTACAATACAGGTCTAAAACACATCTCTATTGTAAATCTTTACAATGCATCTAGTTCCATAATGTGTACTGTACTAACAACAACAACCACACACACGGACACATGCACACACACACACAATGGTGCCAGGTTCCGTCCAGACGTGACGCTTGGCTTTCAGGCCAAAGCATTCAATATTGGTTTCATCAGACCAGAGAATCTTGTTTTTCATGGTCTGAGAGCATTTTAGGTGCCCTTCGGCAAACTCCAAGCAGGCTGTCAGGTGCCTTTTACTGAGGAGTGGCTTCCGTCTGGCCACTCTACCATAAAGGCCTGATTGGTGGAGTGCTGCAGAGATGGTTGTCCTTCTGCAAGGTTTTGTGTGCCTTTCCAAATCATGTCCAATCAATTTAATTTACCAGGTGGACTCTAATCAAGTAGTAAAAACATCTCAAGGTTGATCAATGGAAACAGGATGCACCTGAGCTCAATTTCGAGTCTCATAGCAAAGGGTCTGAATACTTGTGTAAATAAGGTTTTTCTGTTTTAGATTTTTTATACATTTGCACCATTTCTAGAAACCTGTTTTTGCTTTGTCATTATGGGGTATATATATATATATATTGTAAATAAGAATTTGTTCTTAACTGACTTGCCTAGTTAACGGTAAACAAGAGAAAAATCCATTAAGCAAGTACTTTAACAAGTAAAGAGCAGCAACTCAGGGAAGTGTATGAACAGGTGACGAGCGCGGACCCAAAAATAAACCGAATATTAGAGTGTCAACAACATCACATGTGTATTTGGTGTGAAGTATAAAAGGATGGACGGATGAAGGATCTAAATGGAATCTGAAGAGGAAGAGAGGTAGCCTAGTGGTTCTTGAGTATAGACTCTGTACAGCGGGTACTCTCTATCTCTCTCCCTCTGTCTGTTGTTCTCTCTCTCTCCCCTCTTTCTTTTTACATCTCTCTCTCTCTCTCTCTCTCTCTCCCCTTGTGTGTGTTAGGGCTGAGGGTGAGATGACAGGAAGAGGAAGTCTCAGGGATGTGACTGAGTGAATGAGTGGGTTGTGAGAGGGTGGGAGGTGGTAGTAGACGGACCCTGTATGCTGGTGACATGGAGCTTGCATGAAGAACAAAGAGACAGACCATGAGAATGTAGTTGAATGTGGTGACGGCTAGTAGAGGGAGTAACCATGAGAATGTAGTTGAATGTGGTGACGGCTAGTAGAGGGAGTAACCACTTAGACCAACTTTACCGTAGAAAAGTTGAAGCAATGACACCCTTTCGGAACAAAAGCCTCTGTGAGTTGATTCAGAGGGGTTAGGTTAAATGCAGAAGACACATTTCAATCGAATGCATTCAGTTGACTAGGTGTCCCACTTTCCCTTTCCTTTAATGGTCACCACTCAGTGAATGAATGAATTCATTCATGAATAAATGACAAGTTACAAGGTGGCCTTAGAATACACAGTGAAATCCAAACAATATTCTACTCCCATGTTAAGCAACTCTCATTTCTAAAGTTGATTTAAATTGATTTAGTGCAATTTAAACTAAAACAACGAATTCATTACAAAGCTCATTAACTATCAAAAAGCAAGCACGACAAATTCATGCATAACAGAATAGTCACAAATTTGACCACTGAGGAAAATGTAGTTAGAGGGTAGTGAAGAACAACTTGGAATAAGAATACATTAGCAGCACTCACAAACTAATCACTATATTATATTAAAAGCCAGGGCTTATATTAAACATCATTTACAGTTGACATAACATATACTGTAAGATTTGAATTGTATTTTCTACTCAAGGCAAACGTTTCATAATTGTATGCAATATAGGTTTTTCCCACCTTATTACAATATGTAAAGCAGGGATGGCCACTTTGATTGGGGTGGGGCTTCATAAAAACGGAACTCATCAATAAATAACTTCACCATGCTCAAAGGGATATTCAATGGCTCATATGCAACTCCTCATAAATACTTCGCCATGCTCAAAGGAGATATTCAATGGACTACATGATGCACTTCATCAATAAATAACTTCACCATGCTCCATGGGATATTCAATGGCTCATATGTGAACTCATCAATAAATAACTTCACATGCTCAAAGGGATATTCAATGGCTCATATGTGACTCATCAATAGAATAACTTCACCATGCTCAAAGGGATATTCAATGGCTCATATGTGACTCCTCAATAAATAACTTCACCATGCTCAAAGGGATATTCAATGGCTCATATGTGACTCCTCAATAAATAAACTTCACCATGCTCAAAGGGATATTCAATGGCTCATAATGTGACTCATCAATAAATAACTTCACCATGCTCAAAGGGATATTCAATGGCTCATATGTGACTCATCAATAAATAACTTCACCATGCTCAAAGGGATATTCATGGCTCATATGTGACTCATCAATAGAATAACTTCACCATGCTCAAAGGGATATTCAATGGCTCATATGTGACTCCTCAATAAATAACTTCACCATGCTCAAAGGGATATTCAATGGCTCATATGTGACTCCTCAATAAATAACTTCACCGTGCTCAAAGGGATATTCAATGGCTCATATGTGACTCCTCAATAAATAACTTCACCATGCTCAAAGGGATATTCAATGGCTCATATGCGACTCCTCAATAAATAACTTCACCATGCTCAAAGGGATATTCAATGGCTCATATGCGACTCCTCAATAAATAACTTCACCATGCTCAAAGGGATACTCAATGTCTGCTTTTTTTAGTTTTACACATCTACCAATAGGTGCTCTGGAAAATCTCCCTTATCCGTGTGGTTGAATTGGAAAATCTCCCTGGTCTTTGTGGTTGAATCTGTGTATGAAATTTGCTGCTCGACAGAGGGACCTTACAAATAATTGTATGTGTGGGGTACAGGGATGAGCTAGCCATTCAAAAATCATGTTAAACACAATTATTGAACACAGAGTGAGTCCATGCTCCTGAATCTATTTAGGCTTGCTCCCGAGTGACGCAGCGATCTAAGACACTGTATCTCACTGCAAGAGGTGTTACTGTAGAACCTGGTTCAAATCCGGCTGTGATTGGGAGTCCCATAGGGCAGCGCACAATTGGCTCAGCATTAGCTGGGGTAGGCTGTCATTGTAAATAAGAATTTGTTTTTCACTGATGTGCCTAGTTAAATATATTTTTTTAAACATATATTTTTTAAACATAACAGAGGTTGAATACTTATTGACTCCAGACTTCTCCTTTTTAATTAATTTGTAAACATTTCAAAAACATAATTCAACTTCAAAACATAATTCAAATTCATCTCAATATAATCAATTTTAAATTCAGGATGTAACACAACAAAATTAGGAAAAAGTCAAAGTGTGTGAATAATATCTAAATCCACTGTATTCTATTATTCTAAATCAAGTAATTTGTGGGGGGGGGGTAGGGGAAACTGATCTTCTCGGATACCGAAATTGAGATCCGAAACAAATTGGATCTGTGAAATTCCCATCGTTTTTTGTGTGCTCTTGGGCAACAGTATCTTAGCGGGAATTTGTATTTGTGGTCCTGGAAACTGGACTTAGACACCATTACTTTTGTCTTACTGAGATTTACTGTCAGGGCCCAGGTCTGACAGAAGCTGTGCAGCTTTAGGCCCTCCTTGGTTGGGGACAGAAGAACCAGATCATCAGTAGACGTTTGACTTCAGATTCTAGTAGGGTGAGGCCGGGTGCTGCAGGCTGTTTCAGTGCCCTTGCCAATGTGTTGATATATACTGTATATTGAAGAGGGTGGGAATGCATTGCTGTCTCACCCGACGACCATGTGGAAATATTTTGTTTTGTTGTTGCCAATTTTAACCGCACACTTGCTGTTTGTGTACATGGGATTTTATAATGTTGTATGTTTTCCCCCAACACCGCTTTCCATCAATTTGTATAGCAGATCCACATGCTAAATTGAGTCAAAAGCCTTTCTGAAATCAACAAAGCATTATAAGACGTTTCCTGTGTTTTGGTTTGTTTTCTGTAGCAAGAGATCAAACCAGACAGAGAGTGAGGCAGACAGAGAGAGAGGCAGACAGAGAGAGAGGCAGACAGAGAGCGAGGCAGACAGAGAGAGAG
>NC_036847.1:30291502-30294289 GCF_002910315.2 Salvelinus sp. IW2-2015 | reverse complement strand
GAGAGGCAGACAGAGAGAGAGGCAGACAGAGAGCGAGGCAGACAGAGAGCGAGGCAGACAGAGAGCGAGGCAGACAGAGAGCGAGGCAGACAGAGAGAGAGGCAGACAGAGAGAGAGGCAGACAGAGGAAGGAGAGATAGTAATGATTTTGACTGGACAAACTGCCATGTGTAGCAAATGTGATTTATAGATAATATTACTTTCTTCAGGATATTTTCTTGTTCAAATGTCATTTCGGATCTGGTTGGTATTTCACATATTTGCAGACAGATCCGAGGTCCGTGGTCACCGAGCGTGATCCAACCCAGGCTCCGATGGTCAACTACAGAATTTTGGCTCCAATCTGTTATCGGGTTAGGGTATAACTAACTGATCAGGTAAATGTTGCTATTGAAAACCAAGCTTCCAATGAAAATCCAGCACAATCATTGCTTTTTGAGAACACTTTTGGCCAGTTTCTATGTAGCTAGATAAGTATCTAAATATATTTAATCAGACCAACATTTTTTTATCCGTTCTTAATCTTATCTAGGGCCAATTCCTCAGCTTCAATTTATCTGCCTTCTCCTATGTATCCGCCCCCTCTCTCTCTCTCTCCCTCCCCAAGGCTCCTTGACCTCCTCCTCATTCTCCTCCCCCTCCTCCTCCTCTTTCACCTCTCCCTCCTCCTATTTATCCTCCTCTTTCTCATCTCCCTCCTCCTCATTCTCCTCTCCCTCCCCCTCCTCTTCCTCATTTCTCTATCTCCTCCTCTCCCTCCTCCTCCTCATTCTCCTCTCCCTCCTCATTCTCTCCCACCTATTCCTCCTCCTCCTCCACCTCATTCTCCTCCTCTCCCTCTTTCTCCTCCTCGTCCTCCTCGTCCTCCTCTTCCTCCTTTCTCCTCCTCCTCCTCTTTCTGCTCCTCCACCTCCTCCTCCTCTTCTTTTTTTCTATTTTTCTCATCGGTCAGTTCTCTTACTATGCCCATTGTTGTCATCAACGGCCATACTGTATACCAGCTTCCCATTCATTAGACTTTCTGTCTGCTGTGCCCACTACCTGGCATTGTCCTGTATCACCCCCATTGATTGACTACCCACAATTTGTACAAGACGACTAGCCCAGAAACAATCATTAAAAGACATAACCATTGCCATCGGACCCATTAGACACCTCTCTTGGCGTGTGTATGTTAGCTCCTCAGCTCAATGTGATAATCCAGCCATAATAGAGGTATGWGAGTTACAGCACACAGTGATGTAGGAAGTGAAAGACAGGTGATTTTGGGTCAAATGCACAGAGAAAAAATAAGTTACACTGAACAAAAATATGAACGCAACATGTAAAGTGTTGGTCCCATGTTTCATGAGTTGAAATAAAAGATCCCAGAAATGTTCCATACGCTTTCCAAAGCTTACTTCTCTCAAATGTTTTGCACAAATTTGCTTACATCCTGATAGGGAGCATTTCTCCTTGTCAAGATAGTCCATCTACCTGGCAGGTGTGGCATATCAAAAAGCTGAATAAACAACATGGTCATTACACAGGTGCACCTTGTGCTGGGGGAAATAAAGGGCTACTCTAAAATGTGCAGTTTTGCATGCTGAAATGTGGAACAATTGGCATGCTGACTGCATGAATGTCCACCAGAGCTGTTGCCAGATCATTTAATGTTAATTTATCCTCCATAAGCCGCCTCCAACATCCTTTTAGTGAATTTGGCAGTACGTCCAACCGGCCTCACAACCACAGACCACGTGTAACCACGCCAACCCAGGACCTAGCAGGAACATAGGCTGTGTGTGTGACAGAACATTGACAGGTGTGAGCTCATTTGAAAGATACAGATGGCTACTCAAACTAATGTCTAGACTTTAGCTCAGCGGGCTACAATAGTCTTGAAGGCGAACAGCTGCATGAGCCGTGGTTTTGAACCCTGTTCGGTCAACACTATCCCAGACATACACTGTTAGAAAAACACTATCCCAGACATATACTCTTAGAAAAACACTATCCCAGACAGATACTCTTAGAAAAAGACTATCCCAGACAGATACTCTTAGAAAAATACTATCCCAGACATATACTCTTAGAAAAACACTATCCCAGACATATTTATTTATTTATACTTTATTTTACCAGGTAAGTTGACTGAGAACACGTTCTCATTTGCAGCAACGACCTGGGGAATAGTTACAGGGGACAGGAGGGGGATGAATGAGCCAATTGTAAACTGGGGATTATTAGGTGACCGTGATGGTTTGAGGGCCAGATTGGGAATTTAGCCAGGACACCGGGGTTAACACCCCTACTCTTACGATAAGTGCCATGGGATCTTTAATGACCTCAGAGAGTCAGGACACCCGTTTAACGTCCCATCCGAAAGACGGCACCCGACACAGGACAGTGTCCCCAATCACTGCTCTGGGGCATTGGGATATATTTTTTTTTTTTAGACCAGAGGAAAGAGTGCCTCCTACTGGCCCTCCAACACCACTTCCAGCAGCATCTGGTCTCCCATCCAGGGACTGACCCTGCTTTGCTTCAGAAGCAAGCCAGCAGTGGTATGCAGGGTGGTATGCTGCTGGCAAATACTCTTTATACTCTATAAATACTCTATATACTCTTAGAAAAACACTATCCCAGACAGATACCTAGAAAAACACTATCCCAGAAAGATACTCTTAGAAAAACACTATCCCAGACAGATACTCTTAGAAAAACACTATCCCAGACAGATACTCTTAGAAAAATACTATCCCAGACATACACTCTTAGAAAAACACTATCCCAGACATATACTCT
>NC_036847.1:30270313-30286278 GCF_002910315.2 Salvelinus sp. IW2-2015 | reverse complement strand
ACTTAGAAAAACCACTATCCCAGACACTCTTAGAAAACACTTATCCAGACAGATACTTAGAAAAACACTATCCCAGACAACTCTAGAAAAACACTATCCCAGACAATACTCTTAGGAAAACACTATCCGCAGCAGATACTCTTAGAAAAACACTATCCCAGACATATACTCTTAGAAAAACACTATCCCAGACATACACTCTTTAGAAAAAACACTATCCCAGACTATACTTAGAAAAACACTATCCCAGACACTCTTAGAAAAACACTATCCCAGACAGATACTTCAGAAAAACACTATCCCAGACACTCTTAGAAAAACACTATCCCAGACAGATACTTAGAAAAACACTATCTCCAGACATATACTCTTAGAAAAACACTATCCAGAACAGATACTTAGTAAAAAACACTATCCCAGACACTCTTAGAAAAAACACTATCCCAGACAGATTACTTAGAAAAACACTATCCCAGACATATACTCTTAGGAAAAAACACTATCCCAGACATAACTCTTAGAAAAACACTATCCAGACATTATACTTAGAAAAACACATATCCCAGACCACTCTTAGAAAAAACACTATCCCAGACAGAACTTAGAAACACTATCCAGACACTTTAGAAAAAACACTATCCCAGACAATACTCTTAGAAAACACTATCCCAGACATATACTTAGAAAAACACTATCCCAGACACTCTTAGAAAACACCTATCCCACAGATACTCTTAGAAAAACACTATCCCAGACAGATACTCTTAGAAAAACACTATCCCAGACACTCTTAGAAAAACACTATCCCAGACAGATACTTAGAAAAAACCACTATCCCAGACAGATACTCTTAGAAAAACACTATCCCAGACATATACTTAGAAAAACACTATCCCAGACACTCTTAGAAAACACTATCCCAGACAGATACTCTTAGAAAAACACTATCCCAGACATATACTTAGAAAAACACTATCCCAGACACTTAGAAAAACACTATCCCAGACAGATACTTAGAAAAAACACTATCCCAGACATATACTCTTAGAAAAAAACACTATCCCAGACAGATACTAGAAAAACACTATCCCAGACAGATACTCTTAGAAAAAACACTATCCAGAACAGATACTTAGAAAAACCACTATCCCAGACACTCTTAGAAAAACACTATCCCAGACAGATACTTAGAAAAACACTATCCCAGACATATACTCTTAGAAAAACACTATTCCCAGACATCACTCTTAGAAAAACACTATCCCAGACATATACTTAGAAAAACACTATCCAAGACACTCTTAGAAAAAACACTATCCAGACAGATACTTAGAAAAAACAACTATCCCAGACACTCTTAGAAAAACACTATCCCAGACATATACTCTTAGAAAAAACACTATCCCAGACAGATACTCTTAGAAAAACACTATCCCAGACATATACTTAGAAAAACACTATCCCAGACACTCTTAGAAAAACACTATCCCAGACAGAATACTCTTAGAAAAACACTATTCCCAGACAGACACTCTTAGAAAAACACTATCCCAGACATATACTCTTAGAAAAAACACTATCCCAGACATTACCACTACTTAGAAAAACACTATCCCAGACACTATTACTAGAAAAACCACTATCCCAGACACTCTTAGAAAAACACTATCCCAGACAATACTTAGAAAAAACACTATCCCAGACTACTCTTTAGAAAAACACTATCCCAGACAGATACTCTTAGAAAAAACACTATCCCAGACATATACTCTTAGAAAAACACTATCCCAGGACAGATTACTCTTAGAAAAACACTATCCCAGACATATACTCTTAGAAAAACACTATCCCAGACACTCTTAGAAAAACACTATCCCAGACACTCTTAGAAAAACACTATCCCAGACATATACTCTTAGAAAAACACTATCCCAGACATATAATCTTAGAAAAACACTATCCCAGACATGCACTCTTAGAAAAAATGGTGCTATCTAGAACCTAAAAGGGTTCTTCGGCTGTTCCCATAGGAGAACTAGTTTTGGTTCAAGGTAAACATGATTTTGGTTCCAGGTAGAACCCTTTTAGGTTCCATGTAGAACCCTTTCCACAGAGGGTTCTACATGGAACCCAAAAGGGTTCTACCTGAAACCAAAAAGGGTTCTCTTATGGGGACAGCTGAAGAACCCTTTCGGAATCCTTTTTTTCTAAGAGTGTAGGAAACATGAGAGGCGTGTGAGTGACAGCTCATTTGAATGATGCAGACGGCTTATGCACTGACATCAAAGGAAGACAAACACCATTCAGATCATTGGAGAGGGTGTAATTTCTCCAGTAATATAAATAATAGGACAATATCACACATTTTATATGCCTATTATATGAGGATCTATTCAAATGAATAGACGTCACCGACTCAAACTTGTGATTTGATAGCTCAAGTGGCTATTGTGTATCTGATGGAAACATAAAGAAGAAAATTAAGCTGCGATGAGACAGACAACCTCTTGTATAACAGAGGCTTGTGATCACGATGCCACATCCTGAGACCCCAGATGATGATGTGTTGTTTGTGATCACAATGAAATGACACGAGGTGAAAACACTCTTGGTGCTGTCTGGAAGGTTCCTTATGACTAATATATATACTCGCGTGCAAGGACGCAGACACACAGGCACACACACAACACACACTCACAAACACACATGTCTCTTTCCAGATAATGGGTCTATGGCAGGTTCAGGTGAGTTCACACTGAGAGGATGATTAGACCAATCTCTGTAGCCACTCACAGAACAGACACGAGTAGCCATGAAGACACTCAAGTCATTTTTGTTTCACAGTCCTCTATAATGAAATGAAACTTCAGGATACTTGTCATCTATTACGAACATAGACCAAACACAGGAAGAACACACAGAAAACACCTTTGTAGGTCGATTCTCAATTTGTGTTTGTCTCTTTACACAACGGATTTCAGTTTGTGTGACCACAGGAACAGTTTCTGTTTGTCTGTGCTTGTAATGGGTGGGATTTTARCTGTTTGTGGCCCGGGCAGCACAGATTGTGTGTCTCGTAGGATTTCCTACAAGCTGTTTAATAAAATGGCACCTCATCTTATTCTAACTCATTTCCAAAAAAGAATACAGTGAGTTGGTTTGTTACTGCCTGTTCAGTTCTCTCACAAGGGTTAAAGCACAAATGTCTAATTTCTTCCCCCCTCCCTTTCTTCGCCTGCTTTATCTTGGACAGGTCGCGGTTGTAAATGAGAACTTGTTAATGAGAACAGTTGTAAATAAATACAAATATTACTTTCTCTTTCCTCTCTCTGTCCCTCTCTCTCTTATTCTCTCTCTTTCGCTCTCTTTTCCACACAACTTTGATATTATTCCCATATGTACCCAGCTGTGAATCTAACATTGATGTTTGCAATTTCCTGTAGCTTGTGGTTGTACCTCAACAGTATATGGACATTTATTTCTGTATTATGTCATGTTCCATGTTTTGGTTGGACCCCAGGAAAAGTAGCTGCTGCTGATTCGCAACAGCTAATGGGGATCCTAATAAAATTGCAATATCAGTCTACTCAATAGGACATGTCTAGAAGGGTAGAATCAATCATCCTACTGATACCTTATTTGCTTCAAGGAAAACTGAGGGGTGTGTGCAGCAACCATCTGTCTCCTACTCTAATGGTCAGAGTCAGAGTAAGACATTCACAACACACAAAGTTGTATTTCTTCAAGGTAGTCATGAAAGAATGAATCCAGGGCTGATTCATACAATATTTATACAGGTTCTTCATGTTACTATGTCTGTCGGCAGGTACTACTACGCTCATCCGTTGAGACGCTAAACGACATGCAGTCAGTCGCCAATATGTGTAATACACGGCTGATGTCTTTGTAATCTCTTTAGTGGCTTCCAGATGAGGACAAACTGCCTACAGCTGTAAAGGCAAAGAGATACAATATGTGTTCTATGTGTGTGTACGCCTGGTGTGCAGCAGTTGAGGCTGGTGGGAGGAGCTATAGGAGGATGGGCTCATTGCAATGGCTGGGATGGATTCACTGGAACTGTATCAAACATATGGAAACCACATTCCATTCCAGTCATTACAATGAGCCCATCCTCCTATAGCGCCACTCACCAGCCTGCACTACACAAGACTCCACTTGTGTGCGTGCGTGTGTGTGTGGCATAGCAGCAGAGACAGAGGAAAAAGGTCCTAGCTTAAGGATATGATGTAGAAGAGTGGTCAGCCCAGACCTACTGCTGGAGGAAGGAGTGGGAGAAACACAGCATACAGACCAATTAACACATGTCTCAATGCAGGTCAGAGCATCACTAGATCCAATTAAATACCTACTGATCAGCAGCCCACTGACTTAGACAGTTTGAAAGACTTCAATAATAAAGGTCAATGTGGACATGTAACATTCATTGAATCATCTAGTTATGACAGCATAACCTTGAGATTGAATAGCTGTTATGGGATGGGAAGACCAGTACTGTATGGTGGCATGCAGCATGTAAAGATTTTACAATGTTTTTCATCTGGTGGAAATGTGAAGATTGTATGGTGTCTTTCATCTAGTGGAAATGTAAGATTGTATGCGTGTTTTTCATTCTAGTGGAAATGTGAAGATTGTATGTGTTTTTCATCTAGTGGAAATGTGAAGATTGTATGGTGTATTTCATCTAGTGGAAATGTGAAGATTGTATGGTGTTTTTCATCTAGTGGAAATGTGAAGATTGTATGGTGTTTTTTCATCTAGTGGAAATGTGAAGATTGTATGGTTGTATTTCATCTAGTGGAAATGTGAAGATTGTATGGTGTTTTTCATCTAGTGGAAATGTGAAGATTGTATGGTGTTTTTCATCTAGTTATGGAATGTGAAGATTGTATGGTGTTTTTTCATCTAGTGGAAAGTGGAAGATTGTATGGGTTTTTCATCTAGTGGAAATGTGAGAGATTGTATGGTGTTTTTCATCTAGTGGAAATGTGAAAGATTGTATGTGTTTTTCATCTAGTGGAAATGTGAAGATTTGTATGGTGTTTTTCATCTAGTGGAAATGTGAAGATTGTATGTGTTTTTCATCTAGTGGAAATGTAAGATTGTATGGTTGTTTTTCATCTAGTGGAAATGTGAAGATTGTATGGTGTTTTTCATCTAGTGGAAATGTGAAGATTGTATGGTGTATTTCATCTAGTGGAAATGTAAAGATTGTATGGTGTTTTTAGATCCACAGATGTGTATCATTAATCAGTGTAGATGTAGGGTCATATACAGTAGCAGTCAAAAGTTTGGACACACCTGCTCATTCAACGGTTTTTCTTTATTTTTTATATTTTCTACATTGTAGAATAATAGTTTAGACATCAAAACTATGAAATAACTCAAATGGAATCATGTAGTAAGCAAAAAAGTGTTAAACAAATCAAAATATATTTATATTTTAGATTCTTCAAAGAAGCCACCCTTTGCCTTGACAGCTTTGCACATGCTTGGCATTCTGTCAATCAGCTTCATGAGGTAGTCACCTGGACTGCATTTCAATTACCAGGTGTGCCTTGTTAAAAGTTGATTTGTTGAATTTATTTCCTACTTAATGCGTTTGAGCCAATCAGTTGTGTTGTGACAAGGTAGAGGTGGTATACAGAAGATAGCCCTATTTGGTAAAAGACCAAGTCCATATTATGTCAAGAACAGCTCAAATAAGCAAAGAGAAACGACAGTTCATCATTACTTTAAGACATGAAGGTCAGTCAATCCGGAAAATGTCAATAACTTTTCTCAAGTGCAGTCGCAAAAACCATCAAGCGCTATGATGAAACTGGCTCTCATGAGGACCGCCACAGGAAAGGAAGACCCAGAGTTACCTCAGCTGCAGAGGATACGTTTGTTGAGTTAACTGCACCTCAGATTGCAGCCCAAATAAATGCTCCACAGAGTTAAAATAACAGACACATCTCAACATCAAATGTTCAGAGGTGACTGCATGAATCAGGCCTTCATGGTCAAATTGCTGCAAAGAAACCACTACGAAAGGACACCAATAAGAAGAAGAGACTTGCTTGGGCCAAGAAACACGAGCAAATCAAATCAAATTTTATTTGTGAAATGCGTGGAATACAACAAGTGTAGACCTTACCGTGAAATGCTTACTTACAAGCCCTTAACTCTTCCTGAACTGCACTGTTGGTTAGGAAAATATTTTCCAAATAAACGAAAGTAAATTAATTATAAAAAGTAACACAAAATAACAATAATGACGCTATTTACAGGGGATACCGGGTCAATGTGCAGGGGTACAGGTTAGTCGAGGTCATTTGTACATGTACAGTGGCAAGAAAAAGTACATGAATTCTTTGGAATTACCTGGATTTCTGAATAAATTGCCAACAAAATTTGATCTTCATCTAAGTCACAACAATAGACAAACAAAGTCTGCTTAAACTAATAACACACAAACAATTATACATGTTCATGCCTTTATTGAACACACTGTGTAAACATTCACAACGCAGGGTGGAAAAAGTATGTGAACCCTTGGAGAGAGAGAGAGAGAGAGAGAGAGAGAGAGAGAGAGAGAGAGAGATTGCGTCTGTATGAGATTCTTTGATGTCCTGTGTTAGTTTCTTTTTGTGAAGAACTTTGTAGCCGGTCCTGCAGAGGTATGTTTATGTCCAAAGGACTGTTTTGATTATAGAAATTGTTTGTATTATTCTGTTTCATTTGTTCCCAGGGGGGGACAGGAAGGCACCTAGGGAGTGCTTAGGCAAGAGGCCTGTGGGCATACATAACCCGTATTATTTACTGTCTATGCACACTAGYTAAGACCTGGGCGGACCACCCCCTGTATTTTGGTTAGCGCACCAGGGGGTGCTAAGTTAGGTACATAGTGAGTAGGCGGAGGGGGCTTTGACATTTACTTTCTTTGCTTTGGTTCCGTTCAGCCCCTTTTCCCCAGATTTACCGTGTGAAGGAAGCAATAAATTCCCAGTAAACGTTAAATTCTCTGCCTTTTGTCATTCTTACTCGCACCTACAATCCCATACCTCTTTCACTTCACAGGGAGTTGAGTTGTAGCAGGGTGTTGCGTTCCCTCTTCCTAGAGGCGTACGTAACAGAGATTTCTGTAAGTCTTTAGCTGACACTCTGGGATTCTTCTTAACCTCATTGAGCATTTTGCGCTGTGCTCTTGCAGTCATCTTTCCCTTATGCCCACTCCTAGGGAGAGGAGCAACAGTACTGAACTTTCTCCATTTATAGACAATTTATCTTACCGTGGACTAATGAACACCAAGACTTTTAGAGATACTTTTGTAACCCATTCCAGCTTTATGCAAGTCAACAATTCCTAATCTTAGGTCTTCTGAGATCTCTTTTGTTCAAGGCATGGTTCACATCAGACAATGCTTCTTGTGAATAGCAAACCCACATATTGTGAGTGTTTTCTATAGGGCTGGGCAGCTCTAACCAATCTCGTCTCATTGATTGGACTCCAGGTTAGCTGACTCCTGACTCCAATTAGCTTTTGGAGAAGTCATTAGCCTAGGGGTTCACATACCTTTTCCACACCGTGATGTTATTATTGTATTCATATGACAAAAAATGTGATTTGTGTGTTATTAGTTAAGAACACTTCATTGTTGGACTTAAAAATGTGATTGATTTCACGCTATGACAATTTTTGCGAATCCAGATTAATTCCCAAAGGTTCATACTTTTCTCTTTGCATGTAGGTGGGTGAGTGGACTATTTCATAGATAATAAAACATGCAGTGGAGCAGTGTATATATAGGGCGGCGGGGGGGGTCAAAGAGAAACAGTCCGGTGGCCATTTGATTAATTTGTTCAGCAGTCTTATGGCTTGGGGTAGAAGTGGTTAGGAGCCTTTTGGTACTCGACTTGGCTCGTACGCTTGCGTGAGTAGCAGAGAAACAGTCTATGACTTGGGTGACTGGGTCTCTGACAATTTTTGGGCTTTCCTCTGACACCGCCTATTATATAGGTCTGGATGCAGAGCTTGGCCACATGATGTATTGGCCATCCACTACCCTTTGTAGCGCTATGGTCAGATGCGAGCATTTGCCATACCAGGAGGTGATGCAACCGCAGGATGCTCTCGACGGTGCAGCTGTATAACTTTTTGGGATCTGGGACCCATGCCAAATATTTTTAGTCTCCTGAGAGGAAGACCCATCCCCTCCTCTCTCTCCAGACCATTTCCGGAGACCTTCTCCCTTACCTCACCTCGCTCATCAACTCATCCTTGACGCTGGCTACGTCCCTTCCGTCTTCAAGAGAGCGAGAGTTGCACCCCTTCTGAAAAACCTACACTCGATCCTCCGATGTCAACAACTACAGACCAGTATCCCTTCTTTCTTTCTCTCAAACTTTGAACGTGCCGTCCTTGCCAGCTCTCCTGCTATCTCTCTCAGAATGACCTTCTTGATCCAAATCAGTCGGTTTCAAGACTAGTCATTCAACTGAGACTGCTCTTCTCTGTGTCACGGAGGCGCCCGCCGCTAAAGCTAACTCTCTCTCCTCTGCTCTCATCTTCTAGACTATCGGCTGCCTTTATACTGTGAACATCAGATCTCCTCTCCACCCTCTCCGAGCTGGGCATCTCCGGCCGGCCCACTTGGTATGCGTCCTTCCTGAAGGTCGCTCCTACCAGGTGGCGTGGCGAAGCTGTCTCCGCACCACGTGCTCTCACACTGGTGTCCCCAGGGCTCTGTTCTGGCCTCTTCTATTCTCGCTATACACCAAGTCACTTGGCTCTGTCATATCCTCACAAGTCTCTCCTATCATTGCTATGCAGACGACACACCATTAATCTTCTCCTTCCCCTCTGATAACCAGGTGGTGATCGCATCTCTGCATGTCTGGCAGACATATCAGTGTGGATGACGGATCACCACCTCAAGCTGAACCTCGGCAAGACGGAGCTGCTCTTCCTCCCGGGGAAGGACTGCCCGTTCCATGATCTCGCCATCGGTTGAACATCCATTGTGTCCTCCTCCCAGAGTGCTAAGAACTTGGCGTATCCTGGACAACACGCCTTCGTTCTCAACTAACTCAAGGCGTGACCCGTTCCTGTAGGTTCATGCTCTACAACATTGCCGAGTCGACCCGCTCACCAGGAAGCGGCGCAGGTCTAATCCAGGCACTTGTCATCTCCCGTTGGATTACTGCAACTCGCGTGTGGCTGGGCTCCCTGCTGTGCCATTAAACCCCTACAACTCATCCAGAACGCCGCAGCCGTCTGGTGTTCAACTTTCCCAAGTTCTCTCACGTCACCCGCTCCTCCGCTCTCTCCACTGGCTTCCAGTTGAAGCTCGCATCCGCGACAAGACCATGGTGCTTGCCTACGGAGCTGTGAGGGGAACGGCACCTCCGTACCTTCAGGCTCTTATCAGGCCCTACACCCAAACAAGGGCACTGCGTTCATCCACCTCTGGCCTGCTCGCCTCCCTACCTCGGAAGTACAGTTCCCGCTCAGCCCAGTCAAAACTGTTCGCTGCTCTGGCACCCCAATGGTGGAACAAACTCCCTCACGACCGCAGGTCAGCGGAGTCTCACCACCTTCGAGACACCTGAAACCCCCTCTTTAAGGAATACCTAGGATAGGATAAAGTAATCCTTCTAACCCCCCCCCCCTTAAGAGTTAGATGCACTATTTTAAAGTGGTTGTTCCACTGGATATCATAAGGTGAATGCACCAATATGTAAGCTCTGGATAAGAGCGTCTGCTAAATGACTTAAATGTAAATGTAAATGTAAAAGGTTTTGTCATACCCTCTATACGACTGTCTTGGTGTGTTTGGATCATGATAGTTCACTCCACGACAGCCCCGTCGATGTTAATGGGGGCCTGTTCGGCCCGCCTTTCCTGTGGTCGTGGGTGGTGAACAGGGAGTTCATGAGGGGACTAAGTACACACCCCTGAGGGGCCCCAGTGTTGAGGATCAGCGTGGCAGAAGTGTTGTTGCCTACCCTTAACACCTGGGGGTGGCCCGTCAGGAAATCCAAGATCCAGTTGCAGAGGGTGGTGTTTAGTCCCACGGTCCTTATCTTAGTGATGAGCTTCGTGGGCACTATGGTGTTGAACGCTGAGCTGTAGTCAATTAACAGCATTCTCACATAGGTGTTCCCTTTGTCCAGGTGGGAAAGGGCAGTGTGGAGTGCTATTGAGGTTGCGTCATCTGTGGATCTGTTGGGGTGGTATGCGATTTGGAGTGGATCTAGGGTATTCGGGAGGATGATATTGATGTGAGCCATGACCAGCCTTCCAAAGCACTACATGGCTACTGACGTGAGTGCTACGGGGAGGTAATCATTTAGGCAGGTTACCTTCACTTCCTCGGGCACGGGGACTATGGTGGTTTAATTAAAACATGTAGGTATTAGACTCGGTCAGGGAGAGGTTGAAAATGTCAGTGAAGACACTTGCCAGTTGGTCGCGCATGCTTTGAGTACATGTCCTGGTAATCCTTCTGGCCCAGCAGCTTTGTGAATGTTGACCTCTTTAAAGGTCTTGCTCACATCGGCTACCGAGAATATTATCACACAGTTGTCCAGYACAGCTGGTGTTCTCGTGCATGCTTCAGTGTTTCTTGCCTCGAATTGAGCATAAAAGGCATTTAGCTCATCTGGTAGGCTAGCGTCACTGGGCAGGTCGCATTTGGGTTTCCCTTTGTAGTCCGTAATAGTTTTCAATCTTAGTCCTGTATTGATGCTTTGCATGTTTGATGGTTCATTTGAGGGCATAGCGGGATTTGTTAAAAGCATCTGGATCAGTGTCCCGCGTCTTGAAAGCGACAGCTCTAGCCTTTAGCTCGATGCGGATGTTGCCTGTAATCTATGGCTTCTGGTTGGGATATGTACGTGCGGCCACTGTTGGGACAAGCGTTTTTTCACATGCTCTTGTCTTTCTCTAGTTCCTGTTTTCTAGTTTTGACCATTCTGCCTGTCCTGACCCTGAGCCTACCGTTCTTTTCAGACTCTGCTCTGGATTATTGACCTCTGCCTGCCCTTGACCTGTCATTTGAGTGCAAAGCATTCCTCATGAAGCTGGTTAAGAAAATGCTAAGAGTGTGCAAAGCTGTCATTAAGGCAAAGGGTGGCTACTTTGAAGAATCTAAACTCTGAAATATATTTTGATTTGTTTAACACTTTTTTGGTTACTACATGATTCCATGTGTTATTTAATAGTTTTGATGTCTTCACTATTATTCTACAATAGTAAAAATAAATAAAAACCCTTGAATGAGTAGGTGTGCCCAAACTTTTGACTGGTACTGTACATATGGTAAATAAATACCAGCCCATTACACACCATGTCCTTGAGAGACAATTCTCCCATATGAACTACTGCTGCTGCTGTCTGACTTTAGTATAAGGTTGAGACCAATGTGTTGAGTGGTGATGGACCCCAGTATATTACATCAGAATATCATCTCTTCATCTACATGACCTTCTCATTAAGATTTGAATCTTAATGAATCTCATATCCSTCAACGTCTGATCATCTGTTTATCATAGTGACCCTCCCTTTTGGGTTTCTAAACTCAGTAAGCCGTACACAGTATCATGCAGAAGTGGAGCTATGGCCATGAGACCAGTGTGTTGAGTAAACTACATCTTAATGAATATCATATCCCTCATTCTACAACCATCTCTTTATCAATTTGACCCTCCCTCTGTGTTTCTAAACTCAGTTAGCCCACTACAGACATCATTACGTCTAGATAAGCAGTGCAACCTATTCACCCTCAGACCAAGAGACCAGTGGGTTGAGTGGAGAAGGACCAGAGAAGATTATATCTTATTGACTCTCATATGCCTTCTTCTATGATGATCTCCTCCCTCCTTTAGCTCAGTCTACAGTATCATTAGATGTTCAGATATGCAGTTAATCGGTGGACCCTCATCTGCCCTGTGGACATGATTATCCCTAACGACAGTGACTCACAGTAGGTGTCCTCCCTTCCTTCCTTGTTGACGTTTGGTGTTGAAGGAAACCCATGCATTGGTTTCTATTTAAATCTATCAATACATCAATAGGTGCCACAAAGCCCTGGGGATTACAGGAAACAAGTGAAGTGACAGAAAGCCTGCTGGTCTGGTCAGTCAGACGTTAGTTAGATAGGACGCCACTTTTAATTATGTTGTGATGTTGATGATCTGACATTTTTAGGACGCACACAGAGACAAATTATGCTGTCATTCAACAGCGCTGGTGTCGTGACAACCTCTCTCATTATCTCTCTCTCTCTCATACAGACTGTCTCCCTGTCAAATAGCATGTATCTCTTCCAACCTCTTGTTTCCCCCTCGACCCGCCTCAGCCAGCCCTTGTTGACTTTGATGTAAAATGCAATGACCTATAAGGCTCATGTATTTTTAAGATCATCATTTCTCCATACAGAACTGTAGAGCCAAAGGATTCAGGTGCTTAAGGTTTTATTCTGTTATAGGTAACCGTAGCAACATGGGCACTGACATTCAGAGATAAAAGGTGAACACTCATTTGTGGTGATTAAGAAACCATCAGGATCTTATCAGCTCATATCTATCTACCCACTCTGACTCTACCTAGACCTATGGCACCTTAAGCACCTACTACAGGTCTGTGCAGCTGCTGGCCCAGACATAGCAACAGACCTGGATTTCATTCAAATACATTAGCTAGYGTTTTGACTGAGCCTCCCTGGCGTGCCAGATGGTCCAACAACAACGACCATGTGAACCCTGATCCGCACAGCAACTGTATTTTCATAATGTAGGGGAGACATCTTTGCATCCATAGTTCTGTCTATGAATTCGAGTGGTTGCATTTCACCAGTGGCAATCCTCAGCTTTTACTGAAACATGAGTGGGGATAACGTGTTCTTATTGTTTCAACTTCTGATTGCCGCTTTAAAGATGAAACCATATGGAGAACGAGTAGGTGTATTACATTCATCCTACATATTTGAAAACCTCCCACACCTAAAACATGTAACCACATTTGTTGCACAACGAATGAGTAAATTGCGGTGCTATATCTTATGAAAGACTGTTTGCCATATGTTCTTATCATGGCAGTATGACATCTGTGTGTTATGAACAGTAATCCAATCAACAGAAGAAGGAAGAAGCTGTCTGCTATAGATGTCAGCTGTCACTTACAGAGGAAAGGCTTTGAGAAAAAGTGATCAATCTGATGCGTTGTAGTGTGTGTGTGGGCATCTTTATGTGTTTGTGTTTGTGTGTGCCGGGAGGGGCTCTTAGGAGAACCTTGGGTCATCATTCAGTGTGCTGTATTGTGTGTGGGCGTTGTTGTGTCCTGTTCCCTCTCTCTGTCTTCTCTACACATATACACTATATATACAAAAGTATGTGGACACCGCTCAAATGAGTGATTTGGATATTTCAGCCACACCTGTTGCTGATAGCGTATAAAATCCACACTGCCATATATACTCCATAGACAAACATTGGCAGTAGAATGGCCTAACTGAAGAGCTCAGTGACTTTCAACGTGGCACCGTCATAGGATGCCACCTTTCCAAAAAGTCAGTTCGTCAAATGTCTGCCCTGCTAGAGATGCCCCGGTCACTGTAAGTACTGTTATTGTAGTGGAAACGTCTAGGTGCAACAACAGCTCAGACGTTAAGTGGTAGGCCACACAAACTCACAGAACGTGATCGCCAAGTGCTGAAGCGTGTAGCGCGTAAAAATGATCTGTCCTCGGTTATAACACTCACACCGACTTCCAAACTGTCTCTGGAAACAACATCAGCATCGGGAGCTTTACATGGCCGAGCGCCGCACACAAGCATAAGATCACCATGTGCAATGCCAAGTGTTGGCTGGAGCAGTGGAAACGCGTTCTCTGAAGTGATGAATAACGCTTCGCCATTGGCAGTTCGATGGATGAATCTGGGTTAGGCGGAAGCCAGGAGCACGCTACCTGCCAGAATGCATAGTGTCAACTGTAAAGTTGTGTGTCCAGGCCCTAGTTTCCAGTGAAGGGAAATCTTAACGATACAGCATAATGACATTCTAGACAATTCTGTGCTTTCAACTTTGTGGCAACAGTTTGGGCAGGCCCTTTCCTGTGTCAGCATGACAATGCCCCTTGGACAAAGTGAGGTCCATACAGAAATGGTTTGTTGAGATCAGTGTGAAGAACTTGACTGGCTTGCATAGAGCCTGACCTCAACTCCACTGAACACCTTTGGGATGAATTGGAACGCCGACTGCAAACCAGGCCTAATCGCCCAACATCACTGCCTGACCTCAATAATGCTTTATGGCTGAATGGAAGCAACTCCCGCAGCAATGTCCCAACATCTAGTGGAAAGCCTTCCCAGAAGTGGAGGCTGTTATGCAGCAAAGGGGGGACCAACTCTAATGCCATGATTTTGGAATGATACGTTCGACAAGCAGGTGTCACATACTTTTGGTAATGTAGTGCATGACGGCTGACAGGGACAGCAACCATATCACAATCAGCAAGATGTCATCCCTCTGAACACCAGCAGAGAAACAAACTGTACTGGGAATACATAAATAAAGTACACACATTCGTAGGCAGACACGCACGCACAACGTATGCATGCAGGCACACACACGCATATACACACACAGGGTGAATGTCATTAAGAAAATAGTTTTGTAATCCAAGAAGTTATCATCTACTTTTTCAAAGTATCTGATTACAATATTTTTGCTGGTAACTTCACTGATTACGGTTACAGCTTTTTTTTCAGTTTCCCAACCCTGCACACACACACACACACACAGTTGATTTCCTGGGTGTACTGAACTAGATAGTAATAGTAACTGGTTATCTAACCCATGATTTGCACAACGATTTAAGTCAATAAGCCCTCGTTTTAGTCAAGTACAGTATGATATATTTGGGCATGAAGTGAAAAATCCGAACTGCCCACTTTGTGCAAATCCATGTGAATGCGGTGCCTTTCCTATGATATGATATACAAATTATTTCAGCCTACATTTCATTTCAGAGCTGGTTTAATTTTAATCTTACCACCCTCATGACATTGTTTATTAATCAGAAACAGCTGCAAAGTTAGTCCGCTTCGCAACTGAGATGAGCTAAACTGTCACGCCCTGGCTATAGAGAGGCTTTTAATTCTCTATTTTGGTTAGGCCAGGTTAGGCCAGGGTGTGACTAGGGTGGGTGATTGTCTATGTTGATGTTGCATGCCTGCACTCGTTATTATTAGCGTCACGTTCGTTTGTTATTTTGTATAGTTTGTAATAGTTTGTTTCGGTATTCTTTCGTTGTCATTAAATAAGATGTATTCACATCACGCTGCGCTTTGGTCTCCTCACTACGACGATCGTGACAGAATCACCCACCACAAACGGACCAAGCAGCGTGGTGAGGAGCAGCAGCGTTATCTGGACTCATGGCCATGGGACGAGATTTTGGACGGAAAGGGACCCTGGGCACAGGCTGGGGAGTATCGCCGTCCGCAGGAAGAATTGGAGGCAGCTAAGGCTGAGCGGAGACACTATGAGGAGTTAGCACGGCAGCGCAACAGGCACGAGAGGCAGCCCCCCCCCCAAATTTGGGGGGGTGCACACGGGTAGATTTGGCGGAGTCAGGTGAGAGACCTGAGCCAACTCCCCGTGCTTACCGGAAGCAGCGTGGCACTGGTCAGACACCGTGTTATGCGATGAAGCGCACGGTGTTGCCAGTGCGCTCTCATAGCACGGAGTGCTATATGCCAGCCCCCAGCAAGTGCCATGCGAGAGTGGGCATCCAGCCAGGGCGGATTGTGCCTGCGCAGCGCGTTTGGTCTCCGGTGCGCCGTTTCGGTTCAGGGTATCCTGCGCCGGCGCTGCGTACTGTGTCTCCAGGGCGTTGGGAGGGTGCAGTTCGCCCTATGCCTGCGCTCCACCTGTGCCGGGCGAATGTGGGCATTGAGCCT
>NC_036847.1:30231551-30269743 GCF_002910315.2 Salvelinus sp. IW2-2015 | reverse complement strand
TGTTCTTTTTTCTATGTTGTTGTGTTTCTATTTTGTTTGGCCTGGTGTGGTTCCCAATCAGAGGCAGCTGTCTATCGTTGTCTCTGATTGGGAGCCATACTTAGGTAGCCTGTTCCAACCAGTGTTTGTGGGTAGTTGTTTTTTGTTTCGTATCTGTGCCAGACAGAACTGTTTCGGTTATTCTTTTTGTCATTTTCGTATTTAGTGTTCGGTTGCTATTAAATTAAATATGAACACGCACAACGCTGCACCTTGGTCCTCATCTTCTTCTCTTGAATGCCGTGACATAAACAGCCTTGTGTCCACTTGGCCGTCTATGCCACGGAGCAAGTTAAAATAGCAAACGTATGTTTTTTGCACCTCCACTATTTACATAATCCATTGGATTATTTGTCAATTTTCACTTTTTTTGTAGCTAGTCTGTATAAAAAAATATATATGTATGACCATTTTATAAACAGTATAATTGCATATGATAGCATTTTGATAGACCTGCTTAGCTTTGATATTTGTTACTGACTATCAATGTGCAATTATGAGATAGTTATTGAGAGATCTCTTAATAACTAAAAAGATTCATGGTTGCAATTACAGTCATTCAAAAGTGTAGGTTTATTAACAGAGCCAATCAAAAGGGTAGGTTTATTAACAGAGCCAATCAAAAGGGTAGGTTTATTAACAGAGCCAATCAAAAGGGTAGGTTTATTAACAGAGCCAATCAAAAGTTAGACTAAGTCAGTGGCACAAAATATCTCCTTCTAAAGTGGATATTTGGTTGCGTTGACAACCAAACACAATTCAACATCACTTTTGCAATACAGTAAATAGCCTATTAACTTGTCGACAAGTTAACACATATGTTGATTCCCATCTCCAACTAAATCAAAAATAATATCTAACAAGAAATCTAACAATTTCCCAACAACTACCTAATCCACACAAATCTAAAGGGGTGAATAAGAATATGTACATATAAATATATGGATGAGCGATGACCGAACGGCATAGGCAAGATGGTATAATGTACAGTATATATATATGAGATGAGTAATGTAAAATATGATCACTTGCACTCTGCAATTTAAATGTGATCTGAACTACAATCCAGTTAATTTGGTTGTGCTATTAATATGAAGTACTGTGATAACACATGAAGTTGTCTAAATACAAAACATCTGACATTGTATTCCCATTTGAACTTTGTTCTGCTTTTAAATGGTTGAAAGTGCAGTGATAACACATTTAGATGACAACTATACCAGAAATCAGACATTGTTTTTCCATTGTTTGGTTGTGTGTTTAGATGGTTGAAGCATAACACACTGGGAATTCAACAAACTTCTGTATTTTTGAGTGGGTGAATAAAGGTTGGAATCTGATTTGATCAACGTCTCAACCAAAAATTACCCACATTTCCACATTAAGATGACATGATGGGCCCAGTGGGTATGATGTTGTCAAATGTACTTTTAACAGATGGCAATGTTGCCATTAGCTAGAAAAGTTTGTCAAAGTTAGTCTCTCTCTAGTCTTCTACTCATCTAACTGCAAGCACAGCTCCCCTCCTCTCATCATTTCCTCTCCTCTGCAGGTGTCCCTTCTCCCTCTAGTCTTCTACCCATCTACCTGCAGGCTATCCTATCTCTTCATTTTGTTTATCTTAGTGCTAGCTGGTCCATCAGGTGTTGTGAAACGTTAAATTACCCAACCAACGTGTCCAAGACCCCTGCGCCCCGGGCATAATGCCGTAACGACTCAGGAAGGCACGTACCTGAAGTCTGTGTCCACTTGAAATGCAGGAAATGGTGGCTGCTCTCGTTAATTGATGCTCCGCAGCTAATGGGACTGTGACAGGTTTTGAGATGTTGGCTGTTGTTTCGGGCTCTGGGTCTGTGACTGTGCTAGCTGTATTCTTTACTGCTCGTTACCGCGGTAAGAGTTAAGAGCTGGTGATATAATATTACTCAGCTCAGCTTCCATGCATCAAGCAACCCTCTGTGTGTGTCTTGTGGACTGGTGCCCCACCCCAACCAGACCCCTCTTCCACATGCTCATCAGGAAGATTTTCAGTGGAAATTGATGGGCATGACAGGGATCATGGTGGTTCAGGCAATAACAGAGACAGAGATTGTAAAACACTAAACCCTTCCAGATTGCATTATGCACCTACTGATTGCATGGGAGCGGTCTGTGTAATTCCCCTTTAATTGTGCATCTGGCCCTTTAATTGCGAGTCCAGCGAGTGAGGAAAGTGCCTTCTCATGTGCCGGTCTAGCGATGATTCTCTACTGCTGCTGCTCATTTCATGGCAAAGTTTGCAAATAACAAATAATAGATACAAATTATATACTTACTCATGATATACTTCTGCCAGTTAAGCCTACTTTGCAGTTAACATTTAACTGAGAAGGTTTTGGGGAAAGTAGTTCTGTCAACCCACAAGACGGTTATCACATCAACTGGCTACTCACGGAGTGATAGACAAACAAGCTCACCACACAGACAGAAAGGGGCAATATTGGGGTGGGATAATGTCAATGTGGCGTTGGTTAGATAGTAGCTGGGAGCTTGTGGTGTCTGACACTTGTGAGATTTGTTTATGACAGTTTGCGATGGAACACATGAAAAATTGCATGTACTTTCGGAATTGTTTGGCGAGCTCGTCATAAGTGGGCTGCAAGCTACTGGTAGCTCCGATCAACTTGTTAGAGACCCCTGCTGTAGACTGTAGGCAGAGCAACACAGAGCTCAGTGGGCTCCTCTACCAGCTGGCTCCTCTACCAACTGTAGGCAGGGTACCTGGCAGAGCAACACAGACAGAGCTCAGTGTGCTCCTCTAATAGCAGGCGCCATTTCTAATAAAAGGAATATGTACGCTCACAACGCTGCGCTTTGGTCCACTTCTTACGACGGCCGTGACAGAACTTCCCACCACCAAAGGACCAAGCAGCGCGGTGAAAGGGACTCCTGGACATGGGAGGAGATCCTGGACGCTAAGGGACCCTGGAGGCTGGCTGGGGAGTATTGCCGTCCAAGGGAGGAACTGGAGGCAGCGAAAGCAGAGCGGCGGCGATATGAGGAGGCAAGTCAGCAAAGCAGGTACGAGAGGCAGCCCCCCCAAAAAAATTGGGGGCGGCACACGGGGAGATTGGCGGAGTCAGGTTATAGACCTGAGCCAACTCCCCGTGCTTACCGTGGGGAGAGAGTGACTAGTCAGGCACCAGGTTATGCGGCTCTGTGCCGTGTGTCTCCAGTGCGCTCTCATAGCCCGGTGCGCTCTCTGCAAGCTCCCCGCAGTTGCCGTGCTAGAGTTGGCATTCAGCCAGGAGGGATTGTGCAGGCTCAGCGCTCCTGGTCGTTGGTGTGTCTCTTCGGCCCGGGTTATCCTGCACCAGCTCTACGCACGGTATCCCCAGTTCGCCAGGAGAACCCAGTGCGGCCTGTTCCAGCTTCCCGCACGTGCCGGGCTAAAGTGGGCATGCAGCCAAAAGGAGAGGTGCACATGGTAAGCACCAGATCTCCAGTGCTCCCCCACAYCCTGGTTCGACCTGTGCCTGCGCTCGGGAGGTGCCGGGCTAAAGTGGGCATTCAGCCTAGAAGAGTGGTGCCATGGCTATGCACCAGATCTCCAGTGCTCCCCCACAGCCCGGTTCATCCTGTGCCTCCTCTAAGGACCAGGCCTCCTGTATGTCTCCCCAGCCTGGTGGGCCCTGTGGCAGCCCCACGCACCAGGCTGTCTATACGTCTCCTCCCATCAGTGAGGGTCCCCAGTCCGGAGTCTCCAGCGACGGTCTCCAGTCCGGAGCCTCCAGCAAAGGTCCCCAGTCCGGAGCTTCCAGCGACGGTCTCCAGTCCGGAGCCTCCAGCGACGGTCTCCAGTCCGGAGCCTCCAGCGACGGTCTCCAGTCCGGAGCCTCCAGCGACGGTCCCCAGTCCGGAGCCTCCAGCGACGGTCCCCAGTCCGGAGCCTCCAGCGACGGTCTCCAGTCCGGAGTCCCCAGCGATGGTCCCCAGTCCGGGGCCCGCAACGAGGGTGCCCAGTCCGGGGCCCGCACCGAGGGTGCCCAGTCCGGGGCCCGCAACGAGGGTCCCCAGTCCGGGGCCCGCAACGAGGGTGCCCAGTCCGGGGCCCGCACCGAGGGTGCCCAGTCCGGGGCCCGCAACGAGGGTGCCCAGTCCGGGGCCCGCAACGAGGGTCCCCAGTCTGGGGCCCGCTACGAGGGTCCCCAGTCTGGGGTCGGCGAAGGGGGTCCCCGCACCAGAGGCGCCACCAAAGTGGGGTGAGCCAGAGGTGGAGCGCGGTCTACGTCCCGCACCAGAGCCGCCACCGCGGATAGATGCCCACCCAGACCCTCCCCTATAGGTTCAGGTTTTGCGGCCGGAGTCCGCACCTTTGGGGGTACTGTCACGCCCTGACCTTAGAGAGCTTTTTATGTCTCTATTTTGGGTTTGGTCAGGGTGTGATTTGGGTGGGCATTCTATGTTCTATTTTCTATGTTTTTGTATTTCTTGTTTTGGCCGGGTAGGGTTCTCAATCAGGGACAGCTGTCTATCGTTGTCTCTGATTGGGAACCATACTTAGGTAGCCCTTTTCCCTCCTTTCTGTGTGGGAAGTTAACTTTGTTTGTGGCACATAGCCCTTAAGCTTCACGGTTGTTTTGTATTGTTTATTGTTTTTGTCGGCGTCATTTCTAATAAAAGGAATATGTACGCTCACCACGCTGTGGTTTGGTCCACTTCTTACGACGGCCGTGACAAGGTTAGCAGTAAAACCTTGAAATCAGCCCTTGCCTTAACAGGAAGCAAGTGTAGGGAGGCTAGCACTGTAATATGTAGTAATATGAGTAATATGATCAAATGTTTTGATTCTAGTCATGATTCTAGCAGCCGTATTTAGCACTAGCTGAAGTTTATTTTGTGCTTTATCCGGGTAGCCGGAAAGTAGAGCATTGCAGTAGTCTAACCTAGAAGTAACAAAAGCATGGATTAATTTTTCTGCATAATTTTTGGACAGAACATTTCAGATTTTTGCAATGTTACGTAAATGGAAAAAAAGCTGTCCTTGAAACAGTCTTGATATGTTCGTCAAAAGAGAGATCAGGGTCCAGAGTAACGCAGAGGTCCTTCACGGTTTTATTTGAGACGACTGTACAACCATCAAGATTAATTGTCAGATTCAACAGAAGAGCTCTTTGTTTCTTGGGACCTAGAACAAGCATCTCTTTGCAGAAAGTCCTTGTTGATTTAAAATTGGTACTGAATGGGGGGGGGGGGACTAAATCTATGCTATTTTCTTATTCTCATAGAAATATTTCAGATGGCTTTCACATTTATGCATTGGATGGTTCTTTCATCAAGCAGGTTCTCGCTTATAAATATCTGGCTTTTGGATTGACAATAATTTGACGTTTAAATATATYCAGATGAGCTAGTCAAGAAGCTGAGATTTAAATAAGGCTTATTTTTTWGAAATAGATTGTGCCTCTCCRTAAACAGCAGGAAGCAGATTGTACAGTCAACTTTCCTGCCAGTTCTTGACTATGGTGACACATTTTGAATTTGTTGTATTGTTGTCCTCAGGCCACCATTCATTTCTTTTTGTATATATATATTTTTAAATGTATTTAACTAGGAAAGTCACCGGCCAAACCGGAGCGACGCTGTGACAATTGGACGCTGCCCTATGGGACTCCCAATCATGGCCGGTTGTGATACAGCCTCGATTGTAAATGAGATCCTGGTCTCAATGGGTTCCCCTGAATAAATAACATAAATCAAAATTAAGACTGTTTACAACATTCCACTATCCCTCCCTGACTGACATTATCTTTCTTTTTTTTGATTGTGCTTATAAATGCTGCACTCTAGCTGTCAACATCCCTCCTTGTCCTTCTTCCAGGGAGAGAGCTCATTCTCACCCACCAAACGGATGCCGTCTAGGTGGTGTGTCAGTCAGACAGCGGCACATGGTAGGCAGTCACACAACAAAGCCATCCCCCGTGGTACTCAGACTGTAAAATAGACTCATTCAGTGGGAAGACACCTGAAACAGAAAGGCATGACAGGGAAGAGAGTGACCACCAAACACACCAACCAAGGGTAACCAGTATTGGCCAAAAGACACCAACCACGGGAACAGTATTGTCCAAAGACACCAACCAAGGGTAACAGTATTGGCCCAAAACACCAACCAAGGGTAACAGTATTGGCCAAAAACACCAACCAAGGGTAACAGTATTGGTCCAAAGACACCAACCAAGGGTAACAGTATTGGTCAAAGACACCAACCAAGGGTAACAGTATTGGCCAAAGACACCAACCAAGGGTAACAGTATTGGCCAAAAGACACCAACCAAGGGTAACAGTATTGGCCAAAGACACCAACA
This sequence comes from Salvelinus sp. IW2-2015, assembly GCF_002910315.2. Lineage (NCBI taxonomy): Eukaryota > Metazoa > Chordata > Actinopteri > Salmoniformes > Salmonidae > Salvelinus > Salvelinus sp. IW2-2015. The sequence continues at coordinate 30,263,357 of NC_036847.1, read as the reverse complement.
AGGGTAACAGTATTGGCCAAAGACACCAACCAAGGTAACAGTATTGGCCAAAGACACCAACCACGGGTAACAGTATTGGTCAAAGACACCAACCACGGGTAACAGTATTGGTCAAAAGACACCAACCAAGGGTAACAGTATTGGCCAAAGACACCAACCAAGGTAACAGTATGCCAAAGACACCAACCAAGGGTAACAGTATTGGCCAAAGACACCAACCAAGGGTAACAGTATTTGGTCAAAGACACCAACCACGGGTAACAGTATTGGTCAAAGACACAACCACGGTAACAGTATTGGTCAAAGACACCAACCAAGGGTAACAGTATTGGCCAAAGACACCAACCAAGGGTAACAGTATTGGCCAAAGACACCAACCAAGGGTAACAGTATTGGCAAAGACCAACCAAGGGTAACAGTATTGGTCAAAGACACCAACCAAGGGTAACAGTATTGGCCAAAGACTCCAACCAAGGTAACAGTATTGGTCAAAGACACCAACCAAGGGTAACAGTATTGGCCAAAGACACCAACCATGGGTAACAGTATTGGTCAAAGACACCAACCAAGGGTAACAGTATTGGCCAAAGACACCAACCATGGGTAACAGTATTGGTCAAAGACACCAACCAAGGGTAACAGTATTGGTCAAAGACACCAACCAAGGGTAACAGTATTGGCCAAAGACACCAACCATGGGTAACAGTATTGGTCAAAGACACCAACCAAGGTAACAGTATTGGCCAAAGACACCAACCAAGGGTAACAGTATTGGCCAAAGATAGCAATGGGCTTCACATGGTTCTGCTTCCACATTCTCAAGTAATTACATTCTGTATTGGTCTGCAGAAGTGACCTGATTTAGAACACACAGGTTGTTACGAGACGGAAAAGTCCGGACAGATGACCACCAGCTTGCACACACGCACACACACACACACACACACACACACACACACACACACACACATGCACACCAGTAGACCAATACCTAAATATATCAAGATCATTACCTAAATTTATCAAGACCATTACCTAAATGTATCAAGACCACTACTTAAATGTATCAAGATCATTACCTAAATGTATCAAGACCACTACTTAAATGTATCAAGATCATTACCTAAATGTATCAAGACCACTACTTAAATAGCAATTCATAGAATAGCATGACTAAAGTATGCTTTGAAGTCCATGCACATCTGCAATTAATCAAAAAACAGTTTCATCCGATTCATGATTCATGATTCATTTGTGAAAATGTAGTACTTTGAAAAGTTTGACGCATCATACTCCTGTTGTTCTCTTTTGGTTAGAATGTAATTGAGATTTTTTGGTACCAATTTCTGTGGTTGAAAACCCATCTCAAGACTGTCAAGAGGGCAGATTATTACAGATGTAGAGACAAGAATACAAACAAATAGAGCCAATGGGAAGAAACACTGATTACCCCAGTGACAAATACTAATGTCTTCATCTTCGCTATCACTAAACTACTTTTCTTCCTTCTCCAACTGGATGGCGAGCAGTAAACGGGCATCAACGCTAACAGAAGCACCAGAGCTGTCCCCTGATAAGATGTTTGAGGCTAAACAACATTGAAGTGTCTTATTTTTCTCCAGTTTCTCTCGTATTTACCTATTGTCATAAAAGATCAAGTGTAGAAACAGATTTTTGAGCGGAATACAAAAACACTTTCAGGACCTAACTAAAGAACTTTGAAACCAGACACACACACACACACACCACAATGGAAGTGTGTTTCAATGCAAATAATATTTAAAATTAAATCCCATTACGTACATATCCCAACCAGAACCCATGGATTACAGGCAACATCCGCACTGAGCTAAAGGCTGGAGCTGCCGCTTTCAAGGAGAGGGACACTGATCCGGACGCTTATAAGAAATCCTGCTATAGCCTCAAACGAACCATCAAACAGGCAAAGCGTCAATACAGGACTAAGATGTAATCCTACTACACCGGCTCTGATGCTAGTCGGATGTGGCAGGGCTCGCAAACTATTACGGACTACAAAGAGAAACCCAGTTGCGAGCTGCCCAGTGATGTGAGAACTACTAGAAGAGCTAAATGTATTTTATGCCAAGCAACAGTGAAGCATGCATGAGAGGACCAGCTGTTCCAGAGCTGTTCCAGAAAACACTTTCAGGACCAAACTGGAGATTACTGAAACCAGACACACACACGCACCACAGGAGGTTGGTGGCACCTTAATTGGGGAGGTCGTGCTTGTGGTCATGTCTGAAGCGGAATAGGTGGAATGATAACAAATATATCAAACAGATGGTCTCCAGGTGTTTAATGCCATTCCATCTTTCCATTCCAGTTATTATTATGAGCTGTCCTCCCTTCAGCAGCGACAATGGAAGTGTATTTCAGTGCAAATGATATTTCACATCAAATCCCATTAACATCCCTGCCCGACAGTCTTATAGCCTTAGAGGAATATACCACCAGCCTAGCAATCAAATGATCATTTAGATGAAAGTGACATCTTGAGAACTTGAGGTGTCAGAGTTCAGGCAGCAACAATCCTGTACCCTACAGAGTCCAGGGTCCACAGGAGCCTAGACACACAGGAAATATCCTCAGTTTCATTACAGACCAATAATTAAATTACTGACAGGTGCCTCTCAGCTCTTATCTTGTGGGGAGGAGTTGGGATGTCTGTGGAAGCGCATTGGAGTGGAAGATCTCCACCAATACGCTCCTGGATTTCCTCTGAGGTTTTAAGAAGGAAGCCAGAAGAGAGGGAGCAAGGAATTTTGAGATCCACTTCAGACATCCACTGGTTGTATTTATTTCTGGCTTCCATGTGTCGCTGTTGGCTGAATAGAACAGCGGGGGTACAGAGAGAGTGGGACTGTGTTTCCCTAAGTTTGGGTGGTGTGAGCTCACACGTAGTCTGACACCTCCTTCAGACTCACACACACACACACACACACACACACACACACACAACAGACACAGACACAGACACACCAACACACACACACACACACACACACACACACACACACACACACACACACACACACACACACACACACACACACACACACACACATACAAAAAATCGAATCAATTGTTTCTTTGTCACATGCTTCATAAACAACAGGTGTAGACTAACAGTGAATGCTTAGTTACGAGCCCTTCCAACAATGTAGAGAGAAACAAAGAGAATAATATAAAAATAATAACACAAGGAATAAATACACAATGAGTAACGATAACTTGGCTATAAACACAATGAGTAACGATAACTTTGGCTATACACACAGAGTACCAAAACTGAGTTGATGTGCAGTGGTACGAGGCAGTGAGTTAGATACTGTATGTCAATATAACTATGAAAAGTGACTAGGCAACAGGATAGATAACAAACAGTATCAGCAGCATATGTGGTGTGTGTGTGTGTGTGTGTGTTGTGTGGTGTGTGTGTGTGTGTGTGTGGTGTGTGTGTGTGTGTGTGTGTGTGTGTGTGTGTGTTATGTGTGTGTGTGTGTGTGTGTGTGTGTGTGTTGTGTGTGTGTGTGTGTGTGTGTGTGAACACGTTATGTGTGCGTTGGGGTGTCAGTGTAAGTGTGTGAGTATGTGGAAGCCCAGTGTGTGTGCATAGAGTTAATGGCCAATGCTATTTAGCAGTCTTGTTTAGCAGTCTTATGGCTTGTGGGTGAAAGACTTGGTGTACTGGTACTACTTGCCATGCGGTAGTAGAGAGAACAGTCTATGACTTGGGTGTTTGGCAATTTTTGGGGCCTTTCTCTGACACCGCCTGGTAAAGAGATCCTGGATGGCAGGGAGCTCGGCCCCAGTGTTGTACTTACGGTCTGCTGCCATGCAGTTGCCGTACCAAGCAGTGATGAAGCCAGTCATTGTAAATAAGAATTTGTTCTTAACTGACTAGTTAAATAAAGGCAAAATAAAACATTTATAAAAAAGTGAAGATCTTGACCAACTCCACTACAGCCCCATCGACGTGGATGGGGGTACGCTCACCCCTTCATTTCCTGTAGTCCAAGATCAGCTCCTTTGTCTTGCATACGCAGATATACTCACAACATCTGCCCATGGGACTCATTGATAATGAATTATCAGCTGTCTCCTGTCCTAGCCTGTTTACAGATATATTTATTTTTACACCCACAAGCTCTACTCAGCAACTTCATCTCTCTCTCTTGCTCTCTCTCTATTTCTCTCTCCCTTCTCTTGTCCTTCCATACCTGRGAAATCCTATTACAGCTCTCTAATGACGTCAACCCTCTCTTCAACTCCTCTCAACTCTTTTGACGAGATGAAACTTAAAAGCATGTCCAAATGGAAYATGAGAAAGGCAGACTACCAGGGTATTATATCCTGTCTATGTCTGTGGTTTCTTCACCATTCAAGGGTCCTATCAATATGTTGCGGCTCCTCTGCTGTCTTTCATTGGTGTTCTACAGTACATCTACTCAACTTATTTCACCCACCGGGAGATGGACGTAATAGATTTTATTTCCTGAGTCACAGTGCACACTCTTCATGAACTAGCCTACTTGAGACAGATTCTTCTTCTACTGTATAACAAGAGTGTAAACTGCCAACTCCACGGTGAAATAGATTTATTTTGACAAATGGGTATTGCATCATCGGCCAGTAGAGTATGCGGTCATCCCAATAAACAAACAAAAATACATCTGTTACGCAGGGTGGAGCAGGTGAACAAAAGTGCAGACTCAGATGAGGAGACAGGGATAAGGTAACCAAGGTATTTATTGAAAAGCAGGGGGGAGATGGGGTGCAGGCCAGGGGGAGCTCGGGCGGGTAGCAGGGAACCAGGAACTGAGGCTGGGGCAAGGGGAGTAGGGGCAGGGTAAGCAGGTCCGGAGCAGAATCCAGGGAAGCAGTAGAGCGGGGGTCCAGGGCAAACGGCTTGAAATGCAGACTGACTGAGCAGAGGCGATCTYGCAGCGTGGAAGTGGCAGGGCTGAGTACTTGTAGAGGTCTTGATTATGGAACAGGTTGCAGCTGATGGGGATCTGCTCTGACTCCAGCACACCTGTCTACACTCATACAATCAGATACACCCACACAGAGAGAGGGAGAGAGCACTGGGGGAGTGGCGGCACGTTAGGGAGACACAGGATGAGAAGTAGAGGGTGTGGCAGGGGCAGATGTAACACCGAGTTTAAACCACCCATTTTATACCTCCAGGTTTTGTGGTTTATGGCCAATATACCAAAGCTTGGCACATCTGTATTTGGGGAGTTTCTCCCATTATTCTCTGCAGATCCTCTCAAGCTCTGGCAGGTTGCATGGGGAATGTTGCTGTACAGCTATTTGCAGGTCTCGCCAGAGATGTTCAATTGAGTTCAAGTCCGGGCTCTGGCTGGGCCACTCAAGGTCATTCAGAGACTTGTCCCGAAGCCACTCCTGCGTTGTCTTGGCTGTGTGCTTAGTGTCATTGTTCTGTTGGAGGTGAACCTTCATCCCAGTCTGAGGTCCTGAGCGCTCTGGAGCAGGATTTCATCAAGGATCTCTCTGTACTTTGCTCCGTTCATCTTTCCCTCAATCCTGACTAGTCTCCCAGTCCAAGCCGCTGAAAAACATCCCCACTGCATGATGCTGCTACCACCATGCTTCACCGTAGGGATGGTGCCAGGTTTCCTCCAGACATGACATTTGGCATTTTAGCCAAAGAGTTCAAGCTTGGATTCATCAGAGAGTCTTTAGGTGCATTTTGGCAAACTCCAAGCGGGCTGTCGTGTGCCTTTTACTGAGAAGTGGCTTCTGTCTGGCCACTCTACCATAAAACCCTGATTGGTGGAGGGCTGCAGAGATAGTTGTCCATCTGGAAGGTTCTCCCATCTCRACAGAGGAACTCTAGAGACCTGTCAGAGTGACCTTTGGGTTCTTGGTCACCTCCCTGACAAAGGCCCATCTCCCCCGATTGCTCAGTTTGGCTGGGGGACCAGCTCTAGGAAGAGTCTTGATGGTTCCAAACTTCTTCCATTTAAGAATGATGGAGGCCAATGTGTTCTTGGGGACCTTCAATGCTGCAGACATGTTTTGGTACCCTTCCCCAGATCTATGCCTCGACACAATCCTGAGCTCAATTTTGAGTAAAAAACTCTAGAAACCTGTTTTGGTTTTGTCATTAGGGAGTAATCTGTGTAGATTGCTGATGATGAAAAAAAATGACATCTATTTTAGAATAAGGCTGTAACGTAACAAAATATGGAACAAGTCAAGGGGTCTGAATACATTCCAAAGGCACTGTATAACAGTATAACATATACACACGGCTGGAATCCTGTTTCAGCCAATCAGCATTAAGGACCTAAACTATCCGGTTTCTAAATAACATTCATTGTCAAGAGACCGGATGTGGTTGAACAAACTGAGTCAGAGACTCTGATCCCCAGTGACACCTCATGACCAGACTCAAGGAACTCCAACTTACTTTGATCTCAACTTCACAAAAAGACAAATGCCAATACAACGCCCACACAGATGCCAATACAACGCCCACACAGATGCCAATACAACGCCCACACAGATGCCAATACAACGCCCACACAGATGCCAATACAATACCCACACAGATGCCAATACAACAAAAATGTGTCCATTTCAATCTCTGAATTGGCACGTTTTCACCAAATCAATTTAAATGTATTGCCAAGAAGCACTCGCATGAGTTGCTTCCATCTTCAATTCAACTTTGAAAATAATAAACTGCGAAACATCGTTCACGGTTCAGTATAACTGAACTATAATGACACAGGCTCAAGCACTATAATAAGTGATAACTGGCTGCAGCAGATACAAACACGCTCCAGCAATACAGCTTCAGTGCAGTATTATTTCAAGGAGAACAGGCTGGTTTAAAACCATAGAATGAGAATGTTGCTTCATTACAATTCCATGTTCCTAACAGCAGGGTAGCAGAACATCAGCAAATAAAATCAATATCTGYCAAGAAAATGCGACACCTGCAGCTAACTGTCATGCTTCTATAGAAACACCCAGAGCCAGGTCACAGAGAGCAAACATGCCCAACGCCTGTACATGTTCAAGTGGTCATCATGGTTGTCACAACATGCAACATGGTTCAACATGAACATTTGTCAACACTGAAATTGGGACAAGTTGTGCTGTACAAATTCCTTTTAAGTTTATGTCAATGTCATAAACATCAGTGTCATAAATGTATATGTCATGAATCACCTCGTTTTACAGTTGACCCAATATCATTGAATCACTTGAAAAATGATCACGTATTATTGTAAAGATCCAAGAGTGATCTATTGGTAACAGGGAAAGGAGATGATTGTAGACTACAGGAAAAGGAGGACCGAGCACGCCCCTAATTTCATTGACGGAYATGTAGTGGAGCAGGTTGAGAGCTTCAAGTTCCTTGTTGTCCACATCACCAACAAACTAACATGGTCCAAACACACCAAGACAGTCGTGAAGAGGGCAAAACAAAACCTATTCCCCCTCAGGAGACTGAAAAGATTTGGCATGGTTAACAGTGTCATGTCCTCAGATCCTCAAAAAGTTCTACAGCTGCACCATTGAGCGCATCCTGACTGGTTGCATCACTGCCTGGTCTGGCAACTGCTCGGCCTCTGACCGCAAGGCACTACAGAGGGTAGTGCATACAGCCCAGTATATCACTGGGGCCAAGCTTCCTGCCATCCAGGACCTCTACACCAGGCGGTGTCAGAGGAAGGCCCTAAAAATTGTCAAAGACTCCAGCCACCCCAGTCATAGACTGTTCTCTCTACTACCGCATGGCAAGCGGTACCGGAGCGCCAACTCTAGGTCCAAAAGGCTTCTTAACAGCTTCTACCCCAAAGCCATAACAGCTAATCAAACGGCTTCCCAGACTATTTGCATTGCCCCCCCTCTTTTATACTGCTGCTAGTCTCTGTTTCTTAGCTATGCATAGTCCCTTTACCTCTACCTACATGTACATATTACCTCAATTACCTCAACTAACCTGTGCCCCCGCACATTAACTCTGTACCGCTACCCCCTTTATATCGCCTRGCTATTGTTATTTTACTGCTGCTCTTTAATTATTTGTTACTTTTATTTTTTAACTTACCTATTTTTTACTTAACACTTATTCTTCTTAAAACTGCATTGTTGGTTAAGGGCTTGTAAGTAAACATTTCACTGTAAGGTCTACCTGTTGTATTCGGCGCATGTGACAAATACAATTTGATTTGATTTGACTGGGCCTGTCTAAATTGTTTTCTGCAAAAATTATCACTATTTGACTAACAATGGGGGCTTCAAGGGGYAAAAATGGTCCGGTGTAGGGGCCTCTAGGAAATAAATGCGCTGGTATGACAGCAACAGGGACGATTTCTGGTCCCTGTCCTCAAGGGAATAAATGGGCTGGTATGATAGCAATAGGGCGCAATTTCTGGTCCCAGTCCATCCCTGGTTGGTAATGAGTTAAAAATACCTGCAGTGTGACACTTTGACAACCTTTTTTAGGAATTTTCACAGAGCACTGCACCATCACCACTCCTCCACCCTACCTCACCCCACACCCCCACTTCCCCACCCTACCCTACCTCACCCCCCGTCCCTGAGGAGGAGGGGAATGGGGAGAGGAAGAGGGGAGAGGAAAGAGGGGAGTGAGATGTGGAAGAGGGAGATGGGAGTGGGTTCAGGGCCATATACCAGCAGGTAAACATCCCCTCTGGCACAATGCAGCGCCATGCAGCAACATGCAACACCATGCAGCCTGCTGCAGCACTATACATGAATCATACCATAACGCAACTGTATGAGCCATGCATTTTTCATTGATATAAACTTTCAGATCATAGCAGCCTAGGGACTATGGCCGTGGGGGATATAAGAGATGCAACGACTTCAGTCCCTAGGGACTGTGATTAGATAAACGATGGAATACATGCATGGAACAACAAAGGACCTGTAGGGATCCAAATGTTTAAATGTTGCATATTACAAAAGGTTAAAAGTGTCAGGTTGTTTTTTATTTTTTTTWATTTTATTTCACCTTTATTTAACCAGGTAGGCTAGTTGAGAACAAGTTCTCATTTGCAACTGCGACCTGGCCAAGATAAAGCATAGCAGTGTGAACAGACAACACAGAGTTACACATGGAGTAAACAATAAACAAGTCAATAACATGGTAGAAAAAAAGAGAATCTATATACAATGTGTGCAAAAGGCATGAGGTAGGCAATAAATCGAATAATTACAATCTTAGCAGATTAACACTGGAGTGATATAATCATCAGATGATCATGTGCAAGAAGACGATACTGGTGTGAAAAGAGCAGAAAAGTAAATAAATAAAAGCAGTATGGGGGCGTGAGGTAGGTAAATTGGGTGGGTAGTTTACAGATGGACTATGTACAGCTGCAGCGATCGGTTAGCTGCTCGGATAGCAGATTTTTAAAGTTGTTGAGGGAGATAAAAAGTCTCCAACTTCAGAGTTTTTTCAATTCGTTTCCAGTCGCAGGCAGCAGAGCAACTGGAAGGAAAAGGCGTCAAATGAGGTTTTAGCTTTAGGGATGATCAGTGAGATACACCTGCTGAGACGCGTGCTGCGGGTGGGTGTAGCCATCGTGACCAGTGAACTGAGATAAGGCGGCACTTTACCTAGCATAGCCTTGAGATGACCTGGAGCCAGTGGGTCTGACGACGAACATGTAGCGTGGGCCAGACCGACATAGGGGCATACAGGTCGCAGTGGTGGGTCGTTATAAGGTCTTAGTAACAAAACGAATGGCACCTGTGATAAACTGCATCCAGTTTGCTGAGTAGAGTGTTGGAGACATATTTTGTAGATGACATCGCCGAAGTCGAGGATCGAGGATAGTCAGTTTTACTAGGGTAAGTTTTGGCGCGCTGAGTGAAGAGGCTTTGTTGCGGAATAGAAGCCGATTCTTGATTTGATTTTGGATTGGAGAGTTTTGATATGAGTCTGGAAGGAGAGTTTGCAGTCTAGCCAGCACCTAGGTACTTATAGATGTCCACATATTCTAGGTCGGACCGTCCAGGGTGGTGATGTAGTCGTGAGTCGGGGTGCGGGTGCAGCGCGACGGTTGAAAAGCATGCGATTTGGTTTTACTAGCGTTTAAGAGCAGTTGGAGGCCACGGAAGGAGTGTTGTATGGCATTGAAGCTCGTTTGGAGGTTAGATAGCACAGTGTCCAAGGAAGGCCGGAAGTATATAGATGGGGTCGTCGTGCGTACAGGTGAGGATCCGCAGCAGGAGACATCGCCTCCGATTTGACACACGTGAACTCTGTCTGCCAAATAGTTTGGTAACCAGGCAAGGCAGTCATATAGAAAAACCGAGGCTACTGAGTCTGCCGATAAGAAATATGGTGATTGACAGAGTCGAAAGCCTTGGCCAGGTCGATGAAGACGCTGCACAGTAATGTCTTTTATCGATGGCGGTTATGATATCGTTTAATACCTTGAGCGTGGCTGAGGTGCACCCGTGACCGGCTCGGAAACCGGATTGCACAGCGGAGAAGGTACGGTGGATTCGAGATGGTCAGTGATCTGTTTGTTGAACTTGGCTTTCGAAGACCTTAGATAGCAGGGCAGGATGGATATAGGTCTGTAAACAGTTTGCGTCCAGGTGTCTCCCCCTTTGAAGAGGGGATGACCGCCGGCAGCTTCCAATCCTTGGGGATCTCAGATGATACGAAGGGAGAGTTGAACAGGCTGGTAATAGGGGGTCGACAATGGCGGCGGACAGTTTCAGAAATAGGGGGTCCAGATTGTCAAGCCCAGCTGATTTGTATGGGTCCAGGTTTTCCAGCTCTTTCAGACATCTGCTATCTGGATTGGGTAAAGGAGAAGCTGGGGAGGCTTGGGCGAGTAGCAGCGGGGGGGCGGGGCTGTTGGCCAAGGTTTGGAGTCGCCAGGAGGAAGGCATGGCCAGCCATTGAGAATGTCTTGATGAAGTCTTCGATTATCACGGATTTATCGGGTGTGACCTCGTTACCTAAGCTCAGTGCACTGGGCAGCTGGGAGGAGGTGCTCTTGTTCTCCATGGACTTTACAGTATCCCAGAACTTTTTGGAGTTAGAGCTACAGGATGCGAATTTCTGCTTGAAATAAGGAACTGCAGGCCATATTTCTTAGTTCTTGTATTTTGTAGATCCACAAATAAGGCAGAGAGTGCCTTAATCAGAGAGTCAACAAAGTGACCAAAGAGAACCCTGAAGGAGCTGCAAAGCTCCACAGCGGAGATTGGAGTATCTGTCCATAGGACCACTTTAAGCCGTAGACTCCACAGAGCTGGGCTTTATGGAAGAGTGGCCAGAAAAAAAAGCCATTGCTTTTAAAGAAAAAAATTAGCAAACATGTTTGGTGTTCACCAAAAGGCATGTGGGAGACCCCCCAAACATATGGAAGAAGGTACTCTGGTCAGATGAGACAAAAAAATTGCTTTTTGGCCATCAAGGAAAACGCTATGTCTGGCACAAACCCAACACCTCTCATCACCCCGAGAATACCATCCCCACAGAGAAGCATGGTGGTGGCAGCATCATGCTGTGGGGATGTTTTTCATCGGCAGGGATTGGGAAACTGGTCAGAATTGAAGGAATGATGGATGGTGCTAAATACAGGGAAATAATTTCTTCTTTCTTTCAATCTTCCAGAGATTTGAGACTGGGACGGAGGTTCACCTTCCAGCAGGACAATGACTCTAAGCATACTGCTAAAGCAACACTCAAGTGGTTTAAGGGGATACATTTAAATGTCTTGGAATGGCCTAGTCAATTGAGAATCTGTGGTATGACTTAAAGATTGCTGTACACCAGCGGAATCCATCCAACTTGAAAGAGCTGGAGAAGTTTTGCCTTGAAAAATGGGCAGAAATCCCAGTGGTTAGATGTGCCAAGCTTATAGAGACATATCCCAAGAGAATTGCAGCTGTAATTGCTGCAGATGGTGGCTCTACAAAGTATTGACTTTGGGGGGTGAATAGTTATGCACGCTCAAGTTTTCAGTTTTTTTTGTCTTATTTCTTGTTTGTTTCACAAGAAAATATATTTTGCATCTTCAAAGTGGTAYGCATGTTGTGTAAATCAAATGATACAAACCCCCCAAAAATCMACTTTCATTCCAGGTTGTAAGGCAACAAAATAGGAAAAATGCCAAGGGGGGKGAATACTTTCACAAGGCACTATATGTTTGTTAGCCTATGTTGCTTGCTATGCTATTACACAAAGCGATTACAACCTAACTAGCGCATTATTGATTTTGTTAACTTTCATTGAGGTGACATAAAGGTTTTCTGTGATTGCATTGACTAGGTCCTGAGCTCAGTCAGGGGAATTTCCAATGCTGTCGGCTAAGTTAAAAGACCTCTATATTATGCTGATATTTTGTATCTTTTGTGATATATTGAGTCTTTTGGGGTCTTATGCCAAGGAGGTTGTAGGGTTCATTAAGTTCCTATTCTGAAAGTTTGATCAATTGTGCATAATGACATGTATATTTAATTGTGCAACACATGTATTTAGGGTGTCAGACTCATATATTGTATTTCAATGCAAATAAAGAGGCACCTCTGAAATATTTTGGAGCACCCTCAGCCACACAGGCCTCTTCAGAAATMATCTTGGCGCCTTGGGATGAGGGGCCTTCCACCTCCTCAGCCACACAGGTGTCTTCACAAATGTTGTCTGAGCCTGAGGATGAGGATGAAGACCCATTTGCTTCCACTTCTCCACAGCAGGATTCTTCAGGTGTGTTTGTGTAGCACGTGGACATACATGTGTGTGTGTGTGGGTACACACGTGTTTATGTGTGCATCACTGCATAACATAAACAAAATAAATAATTTCCCTTTTGCAAAGTTTTAAGTTTCCATGTTGTAGGTAACAATGATGATTATATTATTACTGGGTATGTATGTGGGATGTTCCACCACTATAAATGCTGTGAATAACGTGTGTAAACTAATGCCCATGTGCTCTCCATCTCTTCTATATGAGTGTGTTATTCTTTTTGTGTATTTGTGTGATAGATGATTTGTGCAATTTAGTTTTATTTTTGTGTTTCTTGTTAGCAATAGGATAATAGTGTAACAATTTGATTCTCTTATTTATTTGTATTTATATACTACAATTTGTTTCAATTTGTCTTTGTTACTTCTTTTTTATATTTATGAGTCTTATTTCTGTATATATTTGTATATTTATATAGTTTTAAATGTTATGATTATTTATATGTGTTTTTCAAAATGTCTGATAAAAAAGTACAGTTAGTGCAAAATTGTGCTTTTTTTTGTTGAGGGGGCGCTGAAGGGGGTGTTCACCCAGGGAGCCATACAAGCTAGGACCGCCACTGCTTCAACGAATGACTGATACTATGCTTCACATGTTTTAATAAATCCTCTTAAAGATTGGCACCTTTTTTTCAATTTTCGCCTAAAATGACATACCCAAATCTAACTGCCTGTATCTCAGGCACTGAAGCAAGGATATGCATATTATTGGTACCATTTGAAAGGAAACACTTTGAAGTTTGTGGAAATGTTAAAGGTATGTAGGAGAATATAACACATTAGATCTGGTAAAAGATAATACAAAGAAAACKACCTTTTTTGTATTTTTTTTGTACCATCATCTTTGAAACGCAAGAGAAAGGCCATAATGTATTATCCCAGCCCAGGTGCAATTTAGATTTTGACCACTAGATGGCATAAGTGCAAAATATTAGACTGATTCAAAGAACCATTGCATTTCTGTTCAAAAMGTATCAAGACTGCCAAAATGTGCCTAATTTGTTTATGAATAACTTTTCATGTTCAAAACTGTGCACTCTCCTCAAACAATATCATGGTATTCTTTCACTGTAATAGCTCCTGTAAATTGGACAGTGCAGTTAGATTAACAAGAATTGAAGCTTTCTGCCAATATCAGATACGTCTAAATCCTGAGAAATGTTCTTGTTACTTACAACCTCATGCTAATCGCATTAGCCTACATTAGCTCAACCGTCCCGCAGGGGACCCACCAATCCTGAAGAAGCTTTTAATCAATATTCTTATTCCTTGTGAAGAAAGGAATCGTACTCTTTGGGTCTAATGTCATGCTTGGTGTAAGTTGCAGAATCGATGTTTGTTCGCAACGGCTGTCAAAAGCGTTTAAGTAGGAATTTAGCAGCAGAGGAAGCAATTTAAAAAGACCTTTGGAAACACACACACACACACTGACTGACTGCCAATCACTTTGATATCTTTAGCCATCTTTACAGGATCTCTTTCTGCTAATCAACCCGGCAAGCGGGCAGCAGCTCAATTAGCTGTCTCCAAGACATCCATCCATGTAGTCTCACGGTGCTGTGGCAGCTCCTATCTCTATAGTCTATAATGACTTCCTAGACGGATTGGGCTCTTGTCAATGACCACCACAATTAAGCGTTCAAGAGCACAGGCCACCACGATGAGAGCAGCTTTTTAGCAGTTAACTAGGGCAGAGCAAAAACCAACTGAAACCATAATCCACTTATCTTCAGTACCAATTAGATTTGTGTCATGTATCAAAGAATAGGACTATGGAACGTTTGAGGCCACTGAATGGATCATGGTGTTCGTTTTTCCGATGACAGCTAGGTGCCACGGGCTCCATTTGAACAGCATGGTCATCATCACGAGTATTATGAATATGAGTGTACACGAGAATGTGCTATGACGTCGAGAACCCACCTACGTTTCTGCAGCTGATTGGACTCGTGCAGATACCCAGCTATCATTTAATAAACAGAGGTGGACTGGACGTCTCACTTTCGTCGCGGATCTCGTCGCTACACTGCAGGAGCTATTCAAGCCTTTCCTCACTCCAGAACGCACCTGGGCACACGCGCGGTGTAACAGAATATTACCACTTCGATCGGAAAACAGGTAAATAAGTATTTATTTTAGCTAAATATGCCCTGTATTGATGTATTATATATCTAGATGTTTTTAAATGATTGCTATGCTTGGCAAATGGCGTGCATATTTCAGGGACATTTGGAGACGCTGATAACCCAACCTTGGACGCAGCTGGGAAAAAAACATAAAATGTTGGACTGTTGTTGTTGAAACATGATTYATGTCCTTGAAAACATCCGAAAAAAGCAAAATAACTGCCATTGTTRATTAATATAGACTTTAAATTAAAAATGCATGGCAACATTTCCGTGCGCATTATGCGTAATTTCAAACAAGAAGCCATTTCCTTTTGGGTCTTTTTATTTTCAAACATTTTMTAAAGATTGTATTGTAGAGTCATATCTGTCAGCTATATTATATTTATTGAGGGACAATATTAATTCGCGTAAAATCAGGCTCAAATGTGATGCSAGTTTGGTTTCCGCGGAGCTCTTATGATAATCCAAACTTTTCAAGTTGTTTGGCTATATTGTTGCTAACCCATCGTCACTCACCTTATAGGTGGTGGTAAAAAGATGAGAAGCGGCTTGTTGCTGGTGGCTCTGTTCGTCGCCATGAAACTCCACTCAAGCCAGTCCAGCTGCGAGGAACCTGCGGCTGGGGCACACAGATCAACCGACTCAGAGGTATGGAATTTTCTCAGCCAAACGTTTCAATTTAAATCTCAGGTTAGCGCGTAAATGTTCTGTTTTTCCTTCATACAATAAATAAGATTTGTGAATTCAAATGACTGATAAAATACACTATAGCGAATGAATGGGTTGAATCAAAGCCGGACTGTGGAGAGATAACATTGTTTCATTTGCCATGAAAACATTAAATGAGTTGGAATGAATGAATTCCTTCATATTTCACCAGACCTTGCCCACTGGGAACAWACGTTAGTTCAACGTCTAGTTTTGATTTACATTTGGTTGAGTTGTCAACTAACGTGAATTCAACGTGAAATCAACAAAACTATTTACCATGTAATTGGATGTAGGTTAAAAGTTGGGTGAAAAAGAGACGCAATGCCATTCATTGATTACTTTTTGAAAACCCAAATCGTTTCCCAAGCTGATTCAACGTCATCACATTGATCTTTGGGGGGGTGGAATGACCATGAGTGCGTACAGTTTTTTTTTTTTTTTCACTTTGGTGCAATTTTCACAAGTACAGTATGTGTTACATTTTCACAACTCTAAGCACACAAATCTAAACAGATCATCAATGGCTGGTGTTTCAAAACTCCCAAGTACATTTTCAATTGACTGAGTACAACAAGCTAATTCACAAAGTCTCTTGTCCACTGCACCAAATCACTCTTCCAATTTGGATACATATTCAATCTAAGTATCTTCTTTTCAAAATGTAATATCCTCTTTACTTGTTTATGTCATTTGTTAACAATACAATTAACTATCACTTAATCAAACTGCTCAACACTGATAACTACTGAAACAAATGTATGTAGTGCCTAGTTAACATTATAGTTTGATTACTGCTGAACACTGTACATTCTATATATTTACCTCATAAATGGGTCAATTTGACATAAATTTATGTTGGAGGGTAAAACCTAATCATATATGGATGTGGCTGTAAATACTACATCATCATTCTCCATCAGCCAGTGTGCTTCAACAGGACAAAGTAGAAATAGTCACTATGTGCTACCATTTGGAATTATAGTGTAGTGTACTGCTGAAATACCTAAATATACCTATATATATATAATATATATATACATATTATATTCCACTCGTTTTCTGAATTGCATTGATACACTGTAAGCAGAGAGACAGGCAATACTGTATCAGTTGACAAGTCAGGTAAAAAAAAAAACATGATCTTGAAAAATGTTGCATGAGGCACAAATGACATACAACACTGTGCTACGTTTTTACAGTAGRCAACTGCTTTACAATACCCCTATTTTTGATGATTTGTCCTACGTATGTCATTTATAAGGATAATTAAAACTATAAGATTTACATATTTCTCAATATGCTCACAATCTGCCATTGGATACAAATATACTGTATGGGAAATTATACTTACCATCTACTATTCTTTCTATTCAGCACTATAAAAACGAACTGAATTTTTTTTCTATTGGATTAAATGGTAGTTAAAATGACTAAATGGGTAGCCTATCTCGTTATCTGATGTATTGGTGACCAAACAAAATGTTCTCATGGTATTTCACAGAAAAGGTTTTGGCATGGATGACTCAGGTGTGAAAGATGTGGGAAACCCCAATGTATGCACCATCAAAGGTTTTGAACGTAAAATAGGAGGCATTACAAGTGTTATCAGTTTAGAGTTTTGTACCCGGGAGTATACCACTTACATCTAAAAACTTCCACAAGTGATTGAACACAAAAAAAACACTGAATACAATCATGTGTCATCATTACAGGAGGGTCCCGGTTTGGGAAATCTCCAGCGGACCATTCTGAAGAGATATAACGGTCTGGATTATGACAGCTTCGTCGGGCTGATGGGGAGAAGGAGCGCTGGTAAGCGTCTGCTCTGTCWACTCCACATCCTAGATCAATCAAACAAAGTGATTTAGAAATACATTTTTACATCAGCAAGACAACAGTTGTCACAAAGTGCTTGCCCTGGCCTAAAGAGATGGTGTTGTGTTGACTCAAGCAATAGTCTTTCATGATGGATAGAAGTGTTTATACCAATGATACATTGGGTTGTACTGATAATGGTATTGTCACTGAGACTTCTCTGTTTTGACAAGATTGACAATTTGTCTTTATTTATTTCATAACATGTTCAATGCTGATGCTGGTGTTCACTGCTGGTAAATGACATTCTTCATAGGACTAATTCACTTTTTATTGGAGATCTATTGGGATTTATGATTTTTTGACAATTGACTTGTTTTRCCCCAGAAATAAATGGTCTACCACCATCTCCCCATAAAAGTTAGTAATAACCCTTCATTTGCTGTTTCTTTTACATATCAATAGAATAGAATAGTTATTATCTTTAATAGAAAATTATGAGGCATTTCGTGTCATATAATAATAATTCATAAAGTGCTTTTTTCATACCCAAGGTACTATAAAATGTAAATATACTGTGAGCACCTGCATTTGATAATGACCTAAGCCTTTTTTGTAACAGGGGAGATGGACGACGTCTTTGTTGGGCTTATGGGCAGAAGAAACTCGGAACTTGGTGAGTGTAGGTGGATGGGTATWTGTTACTACCCTCAGAATGGAGATCTGAGAGCAGTAAGGTAGCAATATGAAATGCGGTGTAAAAAAGGAAGCACATGAGAATGTTTCAACTTTATCAAGTGACTCCGTTTTAATAATCAATCAAAAGTMAAATAAATGAATATTCATATCAAATAAGTTTACATAAATAGGAAATTATTCTTAGATTGAATTTCAAGAAATAACAAAAATATGATTGACATTACCCAATGAAACAAAACACCATTCAGTATTTCAATCTCCTCCATGAACACACTAACATTCAGTCTCCCAGTCTTGTATAGCAAACGGCTCCATTTTATGATGACCACATCAGCAAGAGACAAACAGTTCAAAAGGATGATGATAGAACCACGACAGAGTATTCCCTTGAACCATGAGATGACATTACTCTCCTGTTGTACAAATAAACCATCCAATACATTCACTGTAATATACATTAGAAAATGGTTACTTGGATATGGACACGCATTGCCCGGTCCACGAGCAGGCACCCTTTGAAGCTAGCTAGCAGCTCCTCTCGATAGCTAATGTAAACTCACGTAAACTCGTACATCGCCTTGGTCCYTACAATTGCCCTTAWTTTAGCGCCCCAAAAACGTAATACTTCCAGATCAACTGTAATGTCAATACCATTGTTAAGCACAATTTCTCCCCTTTCCAACATGATCAATTACATGACCTAAACGCTGCCAATTTCTGCATAATTCAAGCAGGCAATGAGCCCCGTCGGGTCTTTTTAAAAATGGCGGGTGGGGAAGCGAAACAAATGCGTGATAGTGAGAAGGAGAGATGTTGTGTGGCAAAATTGCTTTTTTTCACTCGATCTGTCCAACTTTCACCTTATCGCCTCTAAAATGTAAATAAAACACTATAAAGAGTTTATATAATGTGTCATTACATACCTATTTGAAGGTTTGTGTGGAATTTGAATCGGGTTTTAAGGGCGGCTTTGAGAATGATGATCGCATGCAATGATGAAGCAAAAACTGACTAGGTATTACCCCCGTCACTGTCCATTTCTTGTTTTTAAACGATGAGAGAAGTGCTACACCTGGTGGAGAGAGATTGTAAGACAGAAATAGTTGCTTTATGCGTGCAGTACGTTACGACATGACACGTCACGATATAACAGAGGGTCCGTTTTTTCAACTTTTCTCCAATACTAGAGACATTATCATGTCGATCAACGCTTGAATAGAAACCTAGTTCACACCCCCGATTTTGAAGTCAACACAGTCGCTACAGTCCCATTAGTTTTCTTTGTAGCCTCGTTTGAATGTTGCGGTTGCGCACATTTATACGGAATGGGGTGAGTTTACGTTAGCTAGCCTAGCTCACGAGCTTGTTAGCTACATTGAACTTTCATAAAAAATATAACCCCATGACCTATAAACATTATAAAGAATGTCAGACCATGTTCCTAAACACCCTGTAACTCATCAACAACAAATAAAGGACAAATACAGGAATATTTACCTGAAATGAGGTGGAAAAAAGGAAGCACATGAGAATGTTTCAACTTTATCAAGTAACTCCGTTTTAATAATGAAGCCAGCCAAGGTTGCCAGGTCGAGCTAAAATGTATAGGCCAATGACCCCTGAAAACCCACAAGACCTGACCACTAGCCCCTAAAACATGTTTGTTGCAAGAGTTGACACATTTATCCAATAACCCTTTTTCCATAAAGTTATCAACCGAATGAAGAAGGAATATCAATGTCATTTTTAACGACTTAGAATTAGAAGGAAAATTCGTTTTTTCATCAAAATAACAATTCTTGCGAGTTTAAGAATATGTTGCAAGAGAAAAGATAAAACACCCTTATTAAACTCTCCAGATCGTTGTCCATCAATGGATACAACAACAAACTGAATGATATCTATTAAATCCGTTTGCCAGCTCCAGGTAGGCTACACAAGAGGCACACGTTGATTTGCATTGACTCCAGTGATATAATCATTTCAACATACTCTATTTATTGTATCAAATGGCAGGCTACAGTAGCCGACAATGGCATATAAATTAATAGCCTACTTGATGGCCATCAGATGCATATGTCGCCTATCAGTCTCCACATGTAATGTGATTTTCATTGTGGACATTTCCCCATAACACAAACACGCGAGGGAGTTCCATAACTTCCATTTCAAATGCAGTTTACTTTAAACCACATCTGAGCGAATTTATCTAAAGTGCTCTAGTGCGCCTAAAGTCGTTTTCAAAAGCATTATCGCCGTTATCAGTTCTAGCTTGTTAATGTTTTATGGAAAAAGGGTGTCTCCATAATGACCCATCTAAATAGCCTACCTACAACCGGTAAAAAGTTATCACGATGTTCGCGCGTGCTGCTCTGTCTCCCTGACTCAATGAAATATATATATATATATTTTAAAGAGAAATACGATTGCGGGGCAATTGAAAGTAGCCCAAAAACCTGCCACCCGCGACCAATACATTTTCACCCGCGACATCGTTTTCAAAGTAGCCCAATTTCGCTGGAAAACAGCGAACATGTCAACACTGAAGTACTTACTCCCTTGATTCCTAGTCCAACACCAAAGTTAGAGCGCCCTCTTGTGTCCTGACTGTAATTGCATCGACTGCTGCATAATAAATACCTGACTGCATAGGAATGGATAGACTTAGTCCAGCAAAATAGAAAAGGTATCCCCTGAATCCCATGTACTTTTAGTTCTAACTCAATTATTTGCAAACCGCTACACTCTCGCCCTCTTTAAATAGTCCCTCCTGTTATTACTCAGTAAGTCTGTNTCCCATGTACTTTTAGTTCTAACTCAATTATTTGCAAACCGCTACACTCTCGCCCTCTTTAAATAGTCCCTCCTGTTATTACTCAGTAAGTCTGTAACTGAGCGGTATGTCTGGTGTTTTGTATAGGTTTCGGCCTGGTATTGATATTGGTCACACTGCTGACATTGGTAAGTAGACATGCATACTGGTGGAGTGGATGGTAGAGTATGCTATAAGGCATGAATGTTAGGTCTCCTTGGCTGTCCCAAGTGTGTCATAAGTTAGCTTGACCCTTGGTTTTTGGTAGTGGTGTAAAGTACTTAAGTAAAAATACTTTAAAGTAAGTGTTTTTTGGGCTATCTGAACTTTACTTTACTATTTATATTTTTGACAACTTCTACTTTTACTTCACTACATTCCTGAAGAAAATAATGTACTTTTTACTCCATACATTTTCCCTGACACCCAAAAGTACTCGTTACATTTTGAATGCTAAGCAGGACAGGAAAATGGTCCAATTTACGCACTTATATCCCTGTTCARCCCTACTGCCTCTGATCTGGCGGACACACTAAACACAAATGTTTGTTATTTCGCTGAACACTAGATGGTTTAATTAGATTTTTGGCAGTGAAACGAGGCTACTCAGGCAAGAAAAAACCCTCARACAAATGTATAGCCCCGTTGGAAAATATAAASGGACTGTTTGAAAATGTGAAGAAAAAAACAAGAAAACAATAATAATATATATATTATTTAAAAAAATTGTGAATCACATTTTCATTTTTATTTGGCGTACCCCCGACGGCATTGTTGAGGGCACGTTTTATGTGCCCCCAACAGATTGTGTTTTCTTGTTCGTTTATCTGCGTTGTTTGTAACTTTTTTTWWWACTATTTTTGTACATAATGRTGCCGCTACCGTCTCTTATGACCGAAAATAACTTCTAGACATCAGGACTACGATTACTCACCACGGACTAGGAGAATCCTTTTTCTTCTTTCACGACTCTGGCGAGCCCGAGGCGGAGGATATACGGCTCCCTCGGGAACAGGCCCCGACCACAGTGATCTGCGTGAAGAGGAGGCGGTGAAAGAGAGGCCAGAGTGCGGGCTGCCTTCTGAGGAGTCGGAGGCGATCGAATAAAKAACCACTCCCCTCAATTCTGCTAGCGAACAATAAAATGGATGAGTTATTGGGAAGATGAAACTACCAACGAGACATTAAAAACTGTAACATCTTATGCTTCACGGAGTCGTGGCTGAATGACGACAACATCAACATACAGCTGGCTGGATATACGATGTACCGGCAGGATAGAACAGCGGCGTCTGGTAAGACGAGGGCTGGCGGTCTATGTATTTTTGTAAACAACAGCTGGTGCACGATATCTAAGGAAGTCTCGGGCTATTGCTCGCCTGAGGTAGAGTATCTCATGATAAGCTGCAGACCACATTACCTACTGAGAGAGTTTTCATCTATATTCTTTGTAGCTGTTTACATACCACCACAGTCAGAGGCTGGCACTGAGAGCATTGGATGAGCTGTATTCCGTCATAAGCAAACAAGAAAACGCTCACCCAGAGGCGGTGCTCCTAGTAGCCGGGGACTTTAATGCAGGGAAACTTAAATCAGTTTTACCAAATTTCTATCAGCATGTTAAATTTGCAACCAGAGGGAAAAGAACTGGACCACCTATACTCCACACACAGAYATGAATACAAAGCTCTCCCTCGCCCTCCATTTGGCAAATCTGATCATAATTCCATCCTCCTGATTCCTGCTTACAAGCAGAAATTAAAGCAGGACGCACCAGTGACTAGATCAATAAAAAAGTGGTCAGATGAAGCAGATGCTYAGCTACAGGACTGTTTTMATAGCACAGACTGGAATATGTTCCGGGATTCCTCCATTGGCATTGAGGAGTACACCACATCTGTAATTGGCTTCATCAATAAGTGCATCGATGACGTCGTCCCCACAGTGACCGTATGTACATATCCCAACGAGAAGCCATGGATTACAGCCAGCATCTGCACTGAGCTAAATGCTAGAGCTGCCGCTTTCAAGGAGCGGGACTCTAACCGGTAAGCTTATAAGAAATCCCGCTATGCCCTCCGACAAACCATCAAACAGCCAAAGCGTCAATACAGGACTAAGATCGAGTCGTACTACACCGGCTCTGACGCTCGTCGGATGTGGCAGGGCCTGCAAACCATTACAGASTACAAAGGGAAGCACAGCCGAGAGCTGTCCAGTAACACGAGCCTAACGGACGAGCAAAACTACTTCTATGCTCGCTTCGAGGCAAATAACACTGAAACATGCATGAGAACACCAGCTGTACCGGAAGACTGTGTGATCACGCTCTCTGTAGCCGATGTGAGGAAGACCTTTAGACAGGTCAACATTCACAAGGTCGGATTACCAGGACATGTACTGTGAGCATGCGCTGACCAACTAGCAAGTGTCTTTACTGACATTTTCAACCTCTCCCTGTCCGAGTCTGTAATACCAACATGTTTTAAGCAGACACCATAATGCCTGTGCCCAAGAACACTAAGGTAACCTGCCTAAATGACTACCGACCCGTAGCACCCTCGTCTGTAGCCATGAAGTGCTTTGAAAGGCTGGTCATGGCTCACATCAACACCATCATCCCAGAAACCATAGACCCACTCCAATTTGCATACCGCCCAACAGATCCACAGATGATGCCGTCTCTATTGCACTCCCTACTGCCCTTTCCCACCTGGACAAAAGGAACACCTATGTGAGAATGCTATTCATTGACTACAGCTCAGCGTTCAACACCATAGTGCCCTCAAAGCTCATCAATAAAGCTAAGACCGTGGGACTAAACACCTCCCTCTGAACTGGATCCTGGACTTCATGACGGGCCGCCCCCAGGTGGTAAGGGTAGGTAACAAACACATCCGCCACGCTGATCCTCAACACAGAGGCACCTCAGGAGTGCGTGCTCAGCTCCATCCTGTATTCCTGTTTCACTCATGACTGCAAGGCCAGGCACGACTCCAACACCATCATTAAATTTGCCGATGACACAACTGTGGTAGGCCTGATCACTGACAACAAACAAGACAGCCTGTGGGAGGAGGTCAGAGACCTGGCCGTGTGGTACCAGGACAACAACCTCTCCCTCAACGTGATCAAGACAAAAGAGATGATTGTGAACTACAGGAAAAGAGGACCGAGCACCCCCCCATTCTCATCAACGGGGCTGCAGTGGAGCAGGTTGAGAGCTTCACGTTAACATGGTCCAAGCACACCATGACAAGTCGTGAAGCGAGCTCGACAAAACCTAATCCCCCCAGGAGACTGAAAAGATTTGGCATGGGTCCTTAGATCCTCAAAAGGTTCTACAGCTGCACCATCGAGAGCAACCTGACTGGATGCATACTGCTTGGTATGGCAACTGCTCGGCCTCCGACCGCAAGGCACTACAGAGGGTAGTGCGAACGGCCCAGTACATCACTGGGGCCAAGCTTCCTGCCATCCAGGACCTCTATATCAGGCAGTGTCAGAGGAAGGTCCTAAAATTGTCAAAGACTCCAGCCACCCTAGTTATAGACTGTCTCTCTGCTAATACACGGCAAGCGGTACCGGAGCACCAAATCTAGGTCGAAGAGGCTTCTAAACAGCGTCTTCCCCAAGCCATAAGACTCCTGAACATTTTGTCAAATGGCTACCCAGTCTATTCACATTGCCCCCCCCCCCCCTCTCACACACTTGCCACTCTCTGTTGTCATCTATGCATAGTCACTTTAATTATCTCTACCTACATGTACATACTACCTCAACTAACCGTTGCCCCCGCACATTGACTCTGTCCCAGCACCCACCCTGTATATATTGTTATTTTTTACTGCTGCTCTTTAATTACTTGTTACTTTTATCTCTTATTCTTATCCGTATTTTTTAAAACTGTACTGTCGGTTAGGGGCTCATAAGTAAGCATTTCACTGTAAGGTCTGCGACTGTTGTATTCGGCGCATGTGACTAATAACATTTGATTTGATTTCAAGTCAAACCCATTTTGTTGTGYCTTACCACCTCCTTCCTTTATGAGCTCCTCAATAACATTAAAGCCTACAAGTGGGAAGTCAACAGAGCTCTGGCTCACTAGCATGGGAACCTTTATAGCCATATTTGGTACTTTGGATGTCCACCAGCACCTCAATCCACCCCTCAAAGGATACTCTGGTTCCATTTGCTGCTTTCACATTGTGGTGTTCTTTACCTCCAAGTAATGTGTCAATGGTGGGCAGTGTCTTCTCAAGCCATTTCTTTCCCACTATGCTAACCTGTGCGCCTATGTCTAATAGTGCCTCACATGACACTCCATTCATGAGACATGAGAGCAGACACTTGCCCCCAATTAACTGTGCTATGTATTTTGCCCATTACTGTATTGTCCGTCTTCTGAATAAAGTGAGAATAATTCTGTCACTAGACCTTGCTGTAGTGTCGGTTTGGTCAGTAAATACCTCAGGAGGGGACTTTCCCATGTTTGAGGTCACTGGTCGTCCCCGCCCTGTGACCTCCTCCAGTTTCCCAGTCTCTATCCTTTCGGCAGACAACCCACTGCTCGGTGGCCCTCGGTGGCCA
Organism: Salvelinus sp. IW2-2015; assembly: GCF_002910315.2. NCBI lineage: Eukaryota > Metazoa > Chordata > Actinopteri > Salmoniformes > Salmonidae > Salvelinus > Salvelinus sp. IW2-2015. The sequence continues at coordinate 30,237,794 of NC_036847.1, read as the reverse complement.
GCCTGTCCACAGTAGAAGCAATAGATACATTTATCTTGTTTCACACTGGTGTTCCATTTTCCCTTATCCTCCTTCTTCAAACACTACTGTGTTTGCTACCATAGAGTCAGCACACCGCTCACGCTCACTTTTTGGTCTGATCATTTTTTCCGTGTTCTTTGCGAGGACTGTGACTTGAGTAGTTAACTCTTGGATGGCTACTCTGTTTGCCTGTAAATCACCTTGTATGTGACCTTGGTTTTATTCCGTCACACTTTCAACTACTGAGCACTGTCTGTAAGACCCCATGGAATTGTGGATTTCTGCGTCATCCCTTGCTGGCTCAGTGATTAGATCTACAAGGAAATCGTCTTTAATCTTAAAATCAGATACATATGCTTTTAAATCACTTCTTATATTTGCATGTTTGACACTGAACCCTTGATGTAAAGTGCAAAGGTGCAAAGGAAAACATGCTGGACCAATGGTTTGTCATATGTTAGTGTGTCCGTGTAACAGTATAACTGTAGACCGTCCCCTCGCCCCGGGCGCGAACCAGGGACCCTCTGCACACATCAACAACAGTCACCCACGAAGCGTCGTTACCCATCGCTGCACAAAGGCCGCGGCTCTTGCAAAGCAAGGGYAACCACTACTTCAGGGTCTCAAAGCGAGTGACGTAACCGATTGAAACGCTATTAGCGCGGACCACCGCTAACTAGCTAGCCATTTCACATCCGTTACATCTGCACCCTCGTGGCCAGCACTATGCTCTGGTTCAACCCAATAAGCCTATATGCAAATTGCTGTGGGGTCTCTTTATCTAGTCGTTTTGCACTGCTTAGTTTCTGAAACAGCTCACTAATAGCTTTATCTTTCATGTGTGATTTGAGAAATTACTTTAATTCATCAACTGTAAGTCCTTCATAGTTAACTAACATCTCTAAGAATGTGCCTGATTCTGATGTGCCTGAACCTTGAGGACAGCTCTAACTACCTCTGATTCAGAAATGTTTGCGCTGGTTTCCMCTATTTGCTTAAAAATGCTACTATAACTAATATCAGCACCTGAATCGGTTATTTGACCACCAAAGACCTTCAATTCACGTTGTGGCAGAAGGGCTGCCACGTCTGACACACTCACCACAACACTAGGTCTCTGGATTTCTGGTGTCAGGAACGGCGACTTCCTCAGGAACCACCACATTGCCGCTGTACGTTGGTGTGTCTGAGAGTTTGTTGTCTGTTGACTCTCGTTGTCCTTGTTCGTTGTCCTTTGATGGAGTCCAGTTCATCTCTCTGGCTGTTGTGTAGTRGTCTTGTGTCAAGATCCTGCAGAAATAGCAGCTGAGCGACACCCTCATCTTCCAGCTCACTCAGCTGTTTACTGTTCATGTAACACAATGTAGTCATGCATTTCTGCATCAGTAGCCCCTGTGACAGTGGGAGCCTCTACAAGCGTTTCCCCAATCAGGACAGCTGCCAGTTTGTATAACTGCATTTCGTTGAGCTGGATCAATCGTTTTTGAATGTCCTACACTAGCTTTTTACATGTGTTAACTCGTGCCATTCCCCCTACCATCTATTGACTTCTCTGTGTCTACGTCYAACATTTTTGGAAAGGGGGATACCTAGTCATTTGTTCAACTGAATGCATTCAACTGAAATGTGTCTTCCGCATTTAACCCAACCCAGCTTTCTCTGGTCTCCAAGCGTTTGTCGCCGTGGTTCTTTCACCATCCACAGCTCTGGTCATTGTTGTAGATCCCAGACGAGCTCCCAAAATGTTACTACCCTCAGAATGGAGATCTGAGAGCAGTAAGGTAGCAATATGAAATGCGGTGTAAAAAAGGAAGCACATGAGAATGTTTCAACTTTATCAAGTGACTCCGTTTTAATAATCAATCAAAAGTTAAATGAATATTCATATGTCATCAAGTTTACCTAAATAGGAAATTCATCTCAGATTGAATTTCACAAAATAACAAAAATAGAATTGACATTACCCAATGAAACAAAACACCATTCAGTATTTCAYTCTCCTCCATGAACACACTAACATTCAGTCTCCCAGTCTTGTATAGCAAACGGATGACCACATCAGCAAGAGACAAACAGTTCAAAAGGCTGATGATAGAACCACGACAGAGTATTACTGTAATAACAGCCCAACTACGTTCTGCATCTCCCTTGAACCATGAGATGACATTACTCTCCTGTTGTACAAATAAACCATCCAATACATTCACTGTAATATACATTAGAAAATAGTTACTTGGATATGGATACGCATTGCCCGGTGCACGAGCAGGCACCCTTTGAGGCTAGCTAGCAGCCCCTCTCGATAGCTAGCTAGCCTAGCTCACTAGCTTGTTTGCTACATTGAATTTTGTTAAAAATATAACCCTGTGACCGATAAACAGACATAGACGTAGTCCATCAAATCCGCTACACATACATGAGAATATAGTCTATATAATGATCCTCTGCAACTCAGCTTGTGTGGCTCAGTTGATAAGAGTGAGGTGCTAGTAACACCAAGGCCATGGATTKAATTCCTACAGGGATCATACTGTATTTTAAGTCACTTTGGATAAAAGCTTTGGCTAAGTGGCATACATGATCATATTAATTAGTCTACGGTATCTATACCTCTATAGTAATCCAATGTACAATGGAGAAAATGTACAGTATCTTTTCAGCTAAGTCACTCAGTGTGGGCTCTGTCTTACAGGTAACATGCGTCCTTTGAGGAAGGAGGTGTACCCGGAAACAAGAAAAGGAGGTCTATTCTTTAACAAGTGCAGACTGAGGTGAGTGTGTGTGGGTGTGTGTGTGTGTGTGTGTGTGTGTAAGGCATCTTCTCTCCCATGTCACTCAGTAGACTGCATGCATTTTATTATATTATATACTGGTTTCCATGCACGTGTTAATTACAAATGCATGATCTTAATTTGAGCCAGTTTGCTTGGCTTAAAAACAATCGTTAAGAAGCCAAGCCATTCCAACCATTTTACAATCATCATGACATCAAAAGCATCTACAGATGTAGGATCTTAATTTGAGCCAGATTGCTACAGCAAGAAAATTATCCTGCAGCAACAGGAAATGTGAATTATGTGGATTAAAACTAATGGACATTTTTGTAGAGGTTGATACATTTTTAGTTAGCAAATCAAATCTGAAATTTCTAAAGTGTAAATTAAACTTTTGAAGCCTTTTTAAAACTCAAATATACTACAAGTTTGCATTTCCTGCTGTGCAGGACAATTCTCTGTAGGCCTCCACTCAAATGAACAGCTTTGGTTCAGCTCATYTTTCATGTTGAATTAAATAAAACTATAATACTATTTTAAAAACACATTTATGAACCTTTATTGATTATAAATGTATCATAGTGTACATCCACTGTTACTGTTTTGATCTAGGTTTCGTCGTGGGGTATAGACAAGACATTCATCTGGACCCATCTCTACCAGACAGCTAAGGCAACATTCCTTGTCAGAAGATTGGAGATATTATTATACAATASAGAAGAGCAACGATATATTTTACAAAACAAAGTATTCCGAAAATGTCAATGGACCAAACCAACATATTACTGTAACTTTCCAGATGGATTGTCATAGTAACTAATAACTATACAGTTTGTATATAACATGTATTGTCACAAAAAAAATCAGTCACATCTGATAAGATCTATTTCCTTAACATAGTGGGTTCTTTTTCTCCAAAAGTTCAAGATAAAACACTTTTTTGTTGTTGTTGTAAATTAAAATATTAATTTAACCCAGCTTTGTACTTCTTGTCATATCACAACTGTAATATCTTATCAAATGGAAAAAGAGACTATGGAAATACAGGATCCCACAGCTGCCACCAATTATACTGGTAGAGTATACAGTACAAAAGGTAATATGATGTATACTAAGGCTGGGATTCAATACAATCACGGGTTATAGGCATTGCGGCTTTCAAAGGCAATGTTCCCGCTTTCGCAGAGATCCCATTCATGGTAAACAAAATTGCCTTTAAAAGCCGCAATGCCAATAACTGGCAATCGGATTGAATCCCACCCTAAATAGCTTATTTCGTTCCAGCTGAAAAACATACAGGTCAATGTTTTGTGTAGAAAATTAAGGTAGATATGAAATCTTCTCTTCGACCTCCCAAAAAGACAACGAAACCAGAGAACAAGGTTTGCTACAGCAAGAAAATAATCCTGTAGCAACAAGAAATTTGAATTATGTGGATTATAATTAATGGACATTTTTGTAGGGGTTGATACATTTTTGCGTAAGGGAAAATCAAGTCTGAACTTTCAAAGTGGAAATTAAAAACTTCAAAAGCATTTTTAAACCTCAAATACAATGCAAGTTTTAAACTATGCGCTGAAAAGTAACAGGTGCAATACACATTCCAAAGGGCATCACAGCCTATTGTACCAAGTTATCAAGCGTAACGAAAGAGGCGTGCGTAACACCTAATAAGCTGTCAAGTATTGTAAATCGATAATGTAATAAGCTGTCTAGTACTGGATATAGATGAATGGTAAGTAACTGCATACTATTTCAATTGAAACAGAATATCATATTAAATAGCAACAGATATCAAATAAAAACAGTTAAGACTTTCAAGTTAAATGATTTACAGTATATGGACTCACTTAAAAGATAAATATATATATAAAATCCCCATAATCAATTAAACCTGCACTGTGGTGGAACTGGCCATAAGTGCACTATGTAGGTAATKATTTTTTCATTATTTCATTATTCATGTGTCAATTCCACTTCAATTCAGTCAATTCAGGAAGTAAACTTAAWTTGACTGAATTTAAGTGGAATTGCCCCATCCTGGTCCATACACTGCACATTCCCGTTCCAAAAACACATGTAAACCCATACAGAGAGAATCACCCATGTCTCTCCTGTGTGACTTCAGTCCTGTTGTTGTCAATGGGGATTTTACCCAATGTCTCCTTCCCACCTTTGTCTGACAAAGGTTTTACCCCGGACTCGGCTTTGGACTGGTCTCCATCACCACCAACAGTAATACCAGCTGGGGTTCTCCCTCTCCCAGCTGTACCCACTGTAGGCCTCTCTGTCTGGGCCAGCCGCTCCACCAGYCCCTGGGGTAGTGGAGGTCTGTAGCGGTACCTGTAGCCGTAGGCACGGAGGTGGTAGGTCCAGTACTCCAGTGTGTACATCAGCACTGGATCCACATAGTGAAAGGATACTGCCAGGTCTGAGCAGCACTGGGGACCCTGGAGGAAAATAGCAAACCGAGCACTATAAAACTTGCTATATGGCCTCCCACTGTATCTTTTGACAGAATCCCACCCTTCAAACATACACCTGTGACATATGCACGCGCGTACCCACGCCCACACACAGCAATGCAGCTCAGAACACACACGCCCACTCCTCTGGGGCATACATCAGATAGCTTAAACATCTGTTTAAAACGGGCTATTGGAGTGTTCACTGTCTATTTCACATTCCTGCATGTATATTTGACTGGGGAAAACCTAATAACACATTTCTGACAGTCATTGTTAAGCAGAGGAGACACTGGCTATGTTTCCTCCACAAAGACACCTGACTAGCTTGTTTACCCCCAGGTGTATTGTCATGTGCCTTGGTGGTCCCTGTCTGATAGACTCATAATAAACTTGTCTCATTTGCATTTCAAAGCACAATGAATTAGCACAATTATCTGAAAAGAAAATTGGCAAATGTTCCTACTGTGGACAGTGCATTGTCTCCACTGCAATCATCCACTTTAGCAATCATCCACTTTAATGTAATTTATTTCTTTCTATGAAGGCTGTGGAAGGACAGACATCTAACGTTGTCATTTTCACTGTGATATATATCCTTTAGCCTATATTCAGGCTGTTCATCGAAAATAAATGTCAATATTCCATATATTGAACCTTGTTTCGGAGAGGGTTTGTGTAAGACAGTGATGCCCTGGTCAAAAAATGCCCTACCTAAACTTTAATAGACAAAACACCCTTGAGCCGCAAATATCCAATTGGTGCACAATAGTGTACAGATGGCCATGAATTGAATTAAAGGATTTTAAGAGGAAACAAGTTCAAGCTCTTGGAAAGCTGTCTTCCTGACCCAGTTTGACCCCCAATTCAATGGTAATCCATTATCTGGGTTCATCTTAAACAGTCTTACACGAATAAGATAGTGAGGTACTACAGAGAGACAGAGAGAGACTGGAAAGGAAGAAAGAGAGAGAGATGGTGTG
>NC_036847.1:30215463-30228387 GCF_002910315.2 Salvelinus sp. IW2-2015 | reverse complement strand
GAGATAGGAAATCAGGATCCCACAGCTGCCACCAATATACTGGTAGAGTATACAGTACAAAAGGTAATATGATGTATACTAAGGCTGGGATTCAATACAATCACGGGTTATAGGCATTGCGGCTTTCAAAGGCAATGTCCCGCTTTCGCAGAGATCCCATTCATGGTAACAAAATTGCCTTTAAAGCCGCAATGCCAATACTGGCAATCGGATTGAATCCCACCCTAAATAGCTTATTTCGTTCCAGCTGAAAAACATACAGGTCAATGTTTTGTGTAGAAAATTAAGGTAGATATGAAATCTTCTCTTCGACCTCCCAAAAAGACAACGAAACCAGAGAACAAGGTTTGCTACAGCAAGAAAAATATCCTGTAAACAAGAAATTTGAATTATGTGGATTATAATTAATGGACATTTTTGTAGGGGTTGATACATTTTGCGTAAGGGAAAATCAAGTCTGAACTTTCAAAGTGGAAATTAAAAACTTCAAAAGCATTTTTAAACCTCAAATACAATGCAAGTTTTAACTATGCGCTGAAAAGTAACAGGTGCAATACACATTCCAAAGGCATCACAGCCTATTGTACCAAGTTATCAAGCGTAACGAAAGAGGCGTGCGTAACACCTAATAAGCTGTCAAGTATTGTAAATCGATAATGTAATAAGCTGTCTAGTATGGATATAGATGAATGGTAAGTAACTGCATACTATTTCAATTGAAACAGAATATCATATTAAATAGCAACAGATATCAAATAAAAACAGTTAAGACTTTCAAGTTAAATGATTTACAGTATATGGACTCACTTAAAAGATAAATATATATATAAAATCCCATAATCAATTAAACCTGCACTGTGGTGGAACTGGCCATAAGTGCACTATGTAGGTAATCATTTTTTCATTTTTTCATTATTCATGTGTCAATTCCACTTCAATTCAGTCAATTCAGGAAGTAAACTTAAATTGACTGAATTTAAGTGGAATTGCCCCATCCTGGTCCATACACTGCACATTCCCGTTCCAAAAACACATGTAAACCCATACAGAGAGAATCACCCATGTCTCTCCTGTGTGACTTCAGTCCTGTTGTTGTCAATGGGGATTTTACCCAATGTCTCCTTCCCACCTTTGTCTGACAAAGGTTTTACCCCGGACTCGGCTTTGGACTGGTCTCCATCACCACCAACAGTAATACCAGCTGGGGTTCTCCCTCTCCCCGCTGTACCCACTGTAGGCCTCTCTGTCTGGGCCAGCCGCTCCACCAGACCCTGGGTAGTGGAGGTCTGTAGCGGTACCTGTAGCCGTAGGCACGGAGGTGGTAGGTCCAGTACTCCAGTGTGTACATCAGCACTGGATCCACATAGTGAAAGGATACTGCCAGGTCTGAGCAGCACCGGGGACCCTGGTGAAGGAAAGCACACACACACACACACACACACACACACACACACACACACACACACCACACACACACACACACACACACACACAACACCACAACCACACACACCCACACACACACACACACACACACACACACACACACACACACACACACACACACACAGTATTCTAAAACGTACTACATGGCCTTTCCCTTTATCTGTTGGCAGAGCGGGATACAGGAACCAAGGCTCCGAATCGCACCCTTAAAAATATCAGGGATTTTTGTATATTCAATTCAACAGCTTGAATTTATACCTGACTATTGTGGTGTTCACTGTCTATTTCATATGGCTTTGAGTATCTTGGGTACTATGAAAATCTCATTGCCCCTTTTTGACTGTCAGTCTGATAACCATTTGGAAATAGGCTACSTTGGTATCGAACAGCAGAGACACTGGCTGTGTTTCCACCACAAATACGCTTGTTTAACCCTAATTGTATTGCCGTGTGTCTCGATGGTCTCTGTCTGACAGACTCATAATAGACTTCTCATTTGCATTGCAAAGCACAAACTAGCGCTATTATCTGTAACAAATTGGCAAATGTTCCTATTGTTGACAGAGTTTTATCTCTACTGCAATCATCCACTTCAGCATCAATGTAATTGATGTATTTATTTTGAAGCTGTACTAACCAGGGCCAAAGACTCAGTGGGACAGACAATCAGAAGTTACGAATGTAACTATGGTTCTACGAATACTTGGAGACCGTCAGTACGGTCGCCACGAACATGCCCATCAGTTGTTGAACGTTCGTACCTTCACCAACGCATTCAACAGGAATTGTTGCAGAAGAAGAAGAATGCWGTCCACTCACRGAGGTGTTATACATGCCCTCATAGTGCAGGAGTTCAGAACCATGCCAATAAAGGTGACCTTTTGGCTTGGTGTGAAGTTGCTATTTTGGTTGTTCACGGTAAGACCCAGTGCATGACCGTCTGGGGCTGGTGAGCACCTGTGTTAGGCTGGTGGTATGGTCAAGGGCGTGTGAGAGCGGCGAGGTTCACACGCATCAGGCGTCCCTCTGCCATAACTCTGTGATGCCTGGTTTCTGGGCTGTGAGTTCCACAGTGGTGTAGCCTGACTCAGCTGTTTTCTACCTTCAAATGGACCCCTCAGCCACGGGGCTGAAGAACAGTACGTGGACCACTGGGAGATTTCTCAGCATCCGTCTGGAGTCATTGGACATTGGGGCTTGGGCGAGCCAGATCTGGCGACGAGTCATCACTAGGGTAGACATCAGTCTGCCTAGCTCTCTGGTCATGAACGCAAACACTTGAAGAGATGCGTCATTCAGTTTGCAGAGGTCCAGGCCTGCGTGCTCCGGCTGGAGCATCCTGTTCTGTGCTAGTGTAAGCACTGAGAGAGAGAAAGAGAGAGTTCTCAATGTGGGCCATGCGGGCCGCTGTGTCGTAGGCTTGTGACAGTAGCTCCTTTGTGGCCCTGCACTGACGTCTGGGGCAGCAGGTGTCAACCTTCAGGGCTTCATCTGGGGAGAGCATCAGGTCTGCTATGCATTCACCCACTTTAGGCATATGGTCCAGCCCATGTTGTTTTGCATCGCACATGGCAGATAGCATCGTACTATCCTTGCCATGGTGGGCGAGAGCCCGCAGGTCGGCCCAGCATCTCTGAAGCTCCATAAGAAAAGCCGGTGAAAGTAGCACACTGAATGGTGTAGCTGCTGCGGCCTTCTTAAAGAACAGGTTAGCTGCAGGGGCTGTGGCTTGAGGGTCCTCAAGCTCTAGCCTAGCTAAGGCAGTACACAGGACAGGACAGCGCGTAGTAAATCAGAGCTTTCTTCAGTGTGATCAGAGCCTCGGAATGTCTCCTTTGACCTATCTTTAGCGTAGATGCTTAATGGGTCCACAACACTAGTTGGCACCCCCTTCGCCATGTTGGGCTTTTCATCATCCTGGTGAGTAAAGTGCCGGTGGGATGCCCGAGTGGAAAGCAGGTCATCATCAAGGCTATCTGAGTCCTCTGGAGGGAGTGCTATAGGGCCCCGACTCAGGGGGCTCGAAGGAAGGCAAAATCATGTTTAGCTGCTCTATCTCAGAGGATAGGGAATTGACATTCCGAGTGAGGCTCTTATTTTTTTGACTTTTTCACCAAGGGGGCACCATCGGTTTTGTGGGATTTCCCTCTTTTGGTGGCCCTGGGTGGGTCCTGGCGAACAACGCCGGACACTGGTAAATTATCTGTGAAAACCAGGCCCTCAACTCTGGCTAGCCACACTTCCCTCACCTTCACAGGAAGGATGGTGCAGTTAATGCAGGGGTCAGTAAGGGCCTCACGCAGGTGGCCAATGCCTAGGAAGGCGGGGCACAGGTCATGACCATCTTCTACTTGTAGTTCAGCTCCACAAGAGAAACAGCCATGCATGCCCAGCATCATGGTGATGCAGTGTTCTCTCAGCTCAGAATGTGAAGGAAATAAACTATGAAACATGAAATATTTCTTATGTAATATACTGATTCATCAAATTAGTGAGGTCAATATCCTTCCAGGATACCTGTGCCAGGTCGATRAGAAAGGCCTGCTCACTGTAGTGTTTAAGGGAGCGTTTGACAGTGATTAAGGGAGCGTTTGACAGTGATGAGGGGTGGTCGTTTGACCGCAGACCCATTACGGACGCAAGCAATGAGGCAGTGATCGCTGAGATCCTGGTTGAAGACAGCAGAGGTGTATTTGGAGGGCAGGTTGGTTAGGATGATATCTATGAGGGTGCCTGTGTTTACAGATTTGGGGTTGTATCTGGTAGGTTCATTGATCATTTGTGTGAGATTGAGGGCATCAAGCTCGGAGTGTTAAGCATGTCCCAGTTTAGGTCACCTAACAGCACGAGCTCTGAAGATAGATGGGGGGCAATCAATTCACATATGGTGTCCAGGGCACAGCTGGGGGCAGAAGCTGGTCTATAGCAAGCGGCAACAGTGAGAGACTTGTTCCTGGAAAGGTGGATTTTTAAAAGTAGAAGCTCATTGTTTGGGCACAGACCTGAATAGTAAGACAGAACTCTGTAGGCTAACTCCGCCCCCTTTGGCAGTTCTATCTTGTCGGAAAATGTTATAGTTAGGGATGGAAATTTCAGGGTTTTTGGTGGCCTTCCTAAGCCAGGATTCAGACACAACTAGGACATCCAGGTTGGCAGAGTGTGCTAAAGCAGCGAATAAAACAAACTTAGGGAGGAGGCTTCTAATGTTAACATGCATGAAACGAAGGCTTTTACGGTTACAAAAGCCAACAAATGAGAGCACCTGGGGAATGGGAGTGGAGCTAGGCACTGCAGGGCCTGGATTAACCTCTACATCACCAGAGGAGCAGAGGAGGAGTATGATAAGGGTACGGCTAAAGGCTATAAGAACTGGTCGTCTAGTACTTTCAGATCAGAGAGTAAAAGGAGCAGGTTTCTGGGCGCGGTAGAATAGATTCAAGGCATAATGTACAGACAAAGGTATGGTAGGATGTGAATACAGTGGAGGTAAACCTAGGCATTGAGTGACGATGAGAGAGGTATTGTCTCTAGAGACATCAATTAAACCAGGTGAGGTTACTGCATTGTGGGAGGTGAGACAAGAGGGTTAGCTGAGGCATATTGAGCAGGGCTGGAGGCTCTACAGTGAAATAAGGCAATAATCAATAACCAAAACAGCAATGGACAAGGCATATTGACATTAGGGAGAGGCATGCGTAGCCGAGTGATCATAGGGTCCAATGAGTAGCTGAACCATCTGGCAGTCCGAAGGACAAATCCGGGTTTGGCTGATGCCAGGAAAACACTACCTGCCCCAATGCACGGGGCCAACTGTACATTTTGGAGGAGGAATAATGGTCTGGGGCTATTTTTCATGATTTGGGCTAGGCCCCTTAGTTCCAGTGAAGGGAAATCTTAACACTACAGCATACAATGACATTGTAGAAGATTCTGTGCTTCCGACTTTTTGGCAACAGTTTAGCGAAGGCCCTTTCCTATTTCAGCATGACAATGCCCCCCCCCTCATTTTGGAATGAGATGTTTGATGACCAGGTGTCCACATACTTTTGGTAATATAGTGCACCAGGGGAGAGGGATGCCTAGGGGAGGCAATCCGAATCTCACATCTTATAGCTGACTAGGCTAACAACCTTTCTGGACGCGGTTATCTCGGGAAGTGACCAGTTTGAGTTTTAAATAGTCGTGGCCTCGATAATGAGCACAGCAGTGGAGGATATCTTGACAAGGTTAGCATCAGAGTGCGGTGGCCAACACACACACCCTAGCAGGTGGGCTAAATCCGCACAAGACAAGGAAGCCCGATATCCTCAGATAAAAGGGATAGGTAGGAGAGACCTGTCACACAGCCTTGGAGGGCGAATTTCGCGCTCTGACCCACAGGTCACAGGCTGTTGGTGACAGACCGACAGTACACACAACTCACATAGAGTTTAGCTTATCGTAGCGCTACCTGGGAAGATGCAATCCCAAAACAACGGGAGCAGTGGAGCAGTCAACTTGCGTGATATGGCTAAGCTAATTTTGCAAGAAGAAATAAGAGACCGTGTGTGGTCTGAGGTACGGTTTTATATGAACCGTGGGAGGACGTCCTCCAACGCTGTCACGTCACCGGTGTGACTTTGTTGTTATTATTACTGGACCTGCACGGAGCACGAGGGATATAATCCACACTTCCAACGATACTGACGATCTGAAAGGTATGAAGTAGAACCAACATTCATTAATATTGTCATTCACTGTGAGATATCCTTTACATAATATGTAGTTTATATTCAGGCCGTTTGTTCATTGAAAATAAATGTAAATATACCATTTATTGCACCAACAGGGTTTGTGTAAGACTGATGCCCTGGTCAAAAGATGCACTACCCGCACCCTTTAATAGACCAAAAACACTTGGTGTCACAGGAGGTTGGTGGCACCTTAATTGCGGAGGACGGGCTCATGGTAATGGCTGGGGCGGAATAGGGGGAATAGTAGCAAATACATCAAACATAGTTTCCATGTGTTATGTATACTAAGGAATTTGTGAAAATTCTATAGCAATATAGAGTGGGAAAGCGGAGGTGCATTTGTCATCATTCACATTCATCATTGCAACTGCGCAACTTTAGATCATTAGAACACATTTGCCAAAAGCCACAAAATACACCTGAATGGATTTCTGCAAATATGTCAATATCACAGTCCTCTAACATTTGGGAACTGTACAGTCCCATTGATCAAACAACCATGAAAAGGTAGGCTCGCTCTCCCTCAGTTATGCACATCAACAACAACAAGCTCAAGAACTAATGCTAGCCAGGTCAAGTTGGGCTAAAATTTAACGAAGGAACATTTGATAAACCCTCTCAAACTTTTTCAGGTAGTTGGCCATAAAAATTGCACTGATAAACAGTAGGGAATTGTAGCCTACTCATCCTTCTGCACCTTGTTTAAATGTTATCTGGAGCGTTCGTGACTAGCTATTATTTTGCCTATGTTTACTGACACCGGTCATATTCAGCGGGTGTTGCTAAATTCATCAGTTATTCTGCGCCCTGGCGCACTCAGACGAGATTGCTCTGAAATTGGGGTAAATAGCCAGAGTGAATTTGCGAACACAAGAGATATGCTAACTGGACAACAGTCGTTCAAGTTCTTGCTAGCTAACCAAATGACACCTGCATCACTAGCTGTGTATAGCAACCGAAAAATGATATGTGGGGAATAAGCCAGTCACTCACCCACTCCTCCAATGACATGACATCCTCCTAACAGCTAGCTAGCTATCTAACCAATGTTAAGCTCTGTGTTTTTAGCTTGGAATGTTGAATCAAATAGACCCTATTCTTAAAACCTCTTATAAAGTTTGTTTTGTAGCATAAACTGGGAATTTGATATTTTTGACTGATATTATGATTGTCTATTTGTTTCATATCTGCAAAGTAGTTAAAACGCTGTCAGTTCCACTTGAATAATCTGTGAAACTGAAAGCCAACAAGTAACAACAAAAGGACAGACCTCTACGATGGGGTAGTAGCAGTAGCTCCAGTACCAGAAGCTCTTGGAGAACTTCCCTGTCAGATGATGCTCGGGAACAAACGGATGAAACGTCTCCCGTTGCAGAGTATCCCTCGAGTCCATAGCCAGAACACCCATCTTCTCCAGACACTGTCCCAGAGCCAAGTCCTCCACAGAGGTGGTATGGGTACACACCTTGGTCTTGAACCCCTCCACGAACCTCCTGAGAGCTTCTTTACTCAACACATATCCTGCTCCGCCACTCATGTACCCCTGCTTTGCGTAGGGCTTGAAGCGCTTGCCAAAGTAGAGGGGCTCTTCGGGCGTGTGATTGGACAGGACCCAGCGGAGGTTGTCCACCACTACGAAGGTGTCATCGTCCGCCTTGAGGAACCAGTCGGCATCATTCCCATGATGCTCCAGGGCGTAGTGGAAGGCCCGGATGGTCTTCCAGTAAAGCTGGTCGCGGCCCTCCCCCGTGCCGAGCCCCACTGTGGGGAAGTCTGGAGAAGAAGAATGCTTTATTGCCCATTTTCCTACATTTCACCAACACTGGATCGAGAGCAGTTAGGGTTAAGTGCCTTGCTCAAGGGCACAACAGCAGGAGACAGCATCTAGGATACTTTTTACCGTTGGTCATGGGATTCGAACCGGCCACCCTTGAACCAGCCCGCCTCTCTGCCCTCTAGGCTACCTGGCTGGGTACCTACCTGGGTCGTCGATAGAGCTCATGAAGACCACCACGTTGCAGTGGCGGCTCCAGGTGGCCTTTACGTGGCGGGCCTTGGTCTGCAGGTTACTGGGACCAGTCATCACCCAGCACAGGATGCGCACCTTCCGGTACAGCTCATCTGCCACGTGACTGTCCTCACCTGAAAACCATAGCCAAATTAGAAACAACTTTAATTGATGGAAGAGAGACACTGTATAGTATTCATATTTCTATGGGGAGATGTATGGATGTTCTGGAAAGAGCCTATTTCAATAATGAAGTGTCTTTGTGGCAGCAAAGAGATCTATTTTCTATATTAAAATACACAACACACACCTTTCATACTTCCACACAGAGTTATGAGAAACTTCAGAGGAAGTTAATTTCCTTTAACCTGAAGAGGCCCTGTGTCTTATTGGGCCTGTATACCTGTGTGGTGTGGGTGGTTGAGGTTGATGAGGGTTGCTCCTTCCATCCTCCAGATATTACTGTCACTAGCCTGTCTCTCCTTCGACAACGCTGCTACTGAGCTGTCCTGGCCCTCTCCCAGCACAGCGGGCTCCATGCTCATATCGAACCACACCTGTTTTTACAAATAAAGATGACGTGATTCAAGTTCAACTAAGTTTACTGACTGATAACATCATAATACCATAGCAGGCATACAAAATACAGTAGGTACAGTCAACAGTAACAACAATGCAAGGAGAGAGTACCGTAATTACAGGTATATAGGTAGGGCTACCTGAATGGCAATTACAGGTGTAGGGCCACCTGACGAGTAATTACAGGTGTAGGGCCACCTGACGAGTAATTACAGGTGTAGGGCTACCTGACGAGTAATTACAGGTGTATAGGTATGGCTACCTGACTAGTAATTACAGGTGTATAGGTATGGCTACCTGAAGAGTAATTACAGGTGTATAGGTATGGCTACCTGACTAGTAATTACAGGTGTATAGGTATGGCTACCTGACTAGTTATTACAGGTGTATAGGTATGGCTACCCGACTAGTTATTACAGGTGTATAGGTATGGCTACCCGACTAGTAATTACAGGTGTATAGGTATGGCTACCTGACTAGTAATTACAGGTGTATAGGTATGGCTACGATTTGGGAGTCAGGGCATTGTGATGGCCACTCCAATAACTTGACTTGTTGTCCTTAAGCCATTTTGCCACAACTTTGGACGTTGCTTGGGGTCATTGTCCATTGGAAGACCCATTTGCGACCAAGCTTTAACTTCCTGACTGATGTCTTGAGATGTTGCTTCAATATATCCATATAATTGTCCTCCTCATGATGCCATCTATTTTGTGAAAGTGCACCAGTCCCTCCTGCCGCAAAGCACCCCACAACATGATGCTGCTACCCCCGTGCTGTCACGGTTGGGATGGTGTTCTTTGGCTTACAAGCCTCCCCCTTTTCCTCCAAACATAATGATGCTCATTATGGCCAAACAGTTCTATTTTTGTTTCATCAGACCAGAGGACATTTCTCCAAAAAGTATGATCTTTGTCCCCATGTGCAGTTGCAAACTGTAGTCTGGCTTTTTTATGGTGTTTTGGAGCAGTGGCTTCTTCCTTGCTGAGTGGCCTTTCAGATTATGTCGATATAGGACTTGTTTTACTGTGGATATAGATACTTTTTTACCTATTTCCTCCAGCATCTTCACAAGGTCCTTTGCTGTTGTTTTGGGATTGCTTTGAACTTTTGCACCAAAGTACGTTCATCTCCAGGAGACAGAACGCGTCTCCTTCCTGAGCGGTATGACGGCTGTGTGGGCCCATGATGTTTATGCTTGCGTACTATTGTTTGTACAGATGAACATGGTACCTTCAGGGCTTTTGGAAATTGCTCCCAAGGATGAACCAGACTTATGGAGGTCTACAATTATTTTTCTGAGCTCTTGGCTGATTTCTTTAGATTCCCATGATGCAAGTAAAGAGGCACTGAGTTTGAAGGTAGGCCTTGAAATACATCCACAGGTACACATCCAATTTACTCAAATTATGTAAATTAGCAGAAGCTTCTAAAGCCATGACATCATTTTCTGGAATTTTCCAAACTATTTAAAGGCACAGTCAACTTAGTGTATTAAACTTCTGACCCACTGGAATTGTGATACAGTGAATTATAAATGAAATCATCTGTCTGTAAACATTGTTGGAAAAATGACTTGTGTCATGCACAAAGTGGATGTCCTAACCGACTTGCCAGAACTATAGTTTGTTGACAAGAAATTTGTGTGAGTGGTTGAAAAACGAGTTTTAATGACTCCAACCATATGTAAACTTCCGACTTCAACTGTATACACTTGTAATTACTCTTCAGGTAACTATAAAGACCTGTAATTACCCTAAAGGTAGCCCTATACACCTGTAATTAATTTCAGGGAGCCATACCTATACACCTGTAATTACTAGTCAGGTAGCCATACCTATACACCTGTAATTACTAGTCAGGTAATCTTACCTATACACCTGTAATTACTAGTCAGGTAGCCATACCTATAACACCTGTAATTACTAGTCGGGTAGCCATACCTATACACCTGTAATTACTAGTCAGGTAATCTTACCTACACCTGGAATTACTAGTCAGGTAGCCATACCTATACACCTGTAATGCCAGTCAGGTAGCCATACCTATACACCTGTAATTACTAGTCATGTAATCTTACCTATACACCTGTAATTACTAGTCGGGTAGCCATACCTATACACCTATAATTACTAGTCAGGTAATCTTACCTATACACCTGTAATTACTAGTCAGGTAGCCATACCTATACACCTATATTACTAGTCAGGTAGCCATACCTATACACCTTAATTACTAGTCAGGTAATCTTACCTATACACCTGTAATTACTAGTCAGGTAGCCATACCTATACACTGTAATTACTAGTCAGGTAGCCCTACCTATACACCTGTAATTACTAGTCAGGTAGCCATACCTAATACACCTGTAATTACTAGTCAGGTAGCCCTACCTATACACTGTAATTACTAGTCAGCTAGCCATACCTATACACCTTAATTATAGTCAGGTAATCTTACCTATACACCTGTAATTACTAGTCAGGTAGCCTACCTATACACCTATAATTACTAGTCAGGTAGCCATACCTATACACCTGTAATTACTAGTCGGTAGCCATACCTATATACACCTGCAATTACTAGTCAGGTAGCCATACCTATACACCTGTAATTACTAGTCAGGTAGCCATACCTATACACCTGTAATTACTAGTCAGGTAGCCATACCTATACACCTGTAATTACTAGTCAGGAGCCATACCTATACACCTTATTAGTCAGCTATGCATACCTATACACCGTAATTACTAGTCAGCTAGCCATACCTATACACCTGTAATTACTAGTCAGGTAGCCCTACCTATACACCTCTAATTACTAGTGAGGTAGCCATACCTATACACCTATAATTACTAGTCATGTAATCTTACCTATACACCTGTAATTACTAGTCAGGTAGCCATACCTATACACCTGTAATTTCTAGTCAGGTAGCCCTACCTATACACCTGTAATACTAGTGAGGTAGCCATACCTATACACCTATAATACTAGTGAGGTAGCCATACCTATACACCTGTAATTACTAGTCAGCTAGCCATACCTATACACCTGTAATTACTAGTCAGGTAGCCATACCTATACACCTGTAATTACAGTTGAGGTAGCCATACACCTGTAATTACTAGTCAGGTACCTACACCTGTAATTACTAGTCAGGTAGCCCTACACCTGTAATTACTAGTCAGGTAGCCCTACACCTGTTAATTACCAGTCAGGTTATTCATGCCTATAACACCTGTAATTGCCATTCAGGTAGCCATAACTATACACCTGTAATTGCCAGTCAGGTAGCCATACCTATACACCTGAATTACTAGTCAGGTAGCCATACCTATACACCTGTAATTACTATCAGGTAGCCATACCTATACACCTGTAATTACTAGTCGGGGTAGCCATACCTATACACCTGTAATACTAGTCAGGTAGCCATACCATACACCTGTAATTACTAGTCGGGTAGCCATACCTATTACACCTGTAAATTACTAGTCGGGTAGCCATACCTATACACCTGTAATTACTAGTCGGGTAGCCATACCTATACACCTGTAATTACTAGTCGGGTAGCCATACCTATACACCTGTAATTACTAGTCGGGTAGCCATACCTATACACTGTAATTACTAGTCAGGTAGCCATACCTATACACCTGTAATTACTAGTCAGTAGCCATACCATACACCTAATTACTAGTCGGGTAGCCATACCTATACACCTGTAATTACTAGTCAGGTAGCCATACCTATACACCTGTAATTACTAGTCGGGTAGCCATACCTATACACTGTAATTACTAGTCAGGTAGCCATACCTATACACCTGTAATTACTAGTCAGGTAGCCATACCTTTACACCTGTATTACTAGTCGGTAGCCAACCTATACACCTGTAATACTACGGTAGCCATACCTATACACCTGTAATTACTAATCGAGGTAGCCATACCTATACACCTGTAATTACTAGTCGGGTAGCCATACCTATACAACCTGTAATTACTAGTCAGGTAGCCATACCTATACACCTGTAATTTCTAGTCGGGTAAGCCATACCTATACACCTGTAATTACTAGTCGGGTAGCCATACCTATACAACCTGTAATTACTAGTCAGGTAGCCAACCTATACACCTGTAATTACTAGTTAGG
>NC_036847.1:30109715-30214839 GCF_002910315.2 Salvelinus sp. IW2-2015 | reverse complement strand
AGGCAATGCTACCAAATACTAATTGAGTGTATGTGAACTTCTGACCCACTGGGAATGTGATGAAAGAAATAAAAGCTGAAATCAATAATTCTCTCTGCTATTATTCTGATGTTTCACATTCTCAAAATAAAGTGGTGATCCTAACTGACCTAAGACAGGGAATTTTTACTAAGATTAAATGTCAGGAATTGTGAAAAACTGAGTTTAAATATATTTGGCTAAGGTGTATGTAAACCTCCGACTTCAACTGTAGGTAGGGCTACTTGAATAGTAATTACAGCTGTATAGGGCTACATGAATACTAATTACAGGGCTATAGAGCCACTAGAATATTGGAAACACTTCAGGAAGTAAAGCTAAACAAAGAGATGTATTCAATCCACTAATACTAAATATGGGCTTGTAACATTTAAACATCTTTATTTTTTGTCTTCTGATCTTGAACAATGTTTCTTAGAGGTATGGGTGTGCTATGTTGAAGTGCCTTAGTAAACATTGATAGTAGTGAGAAAATTGTGAGTTTTGGCACAGAGACTGAAAGTGAATCCTGCCACCAGGAGGCGCCTTGCTTCTAGTGGACCTGAAAGGTTTCTCATAACTTCGAATGCTCTGTCATTTAGAGCAAGACAATTACATTTAAGAAACTGTATACAATTAGTTATGTTGGTAATTATAATATTTACATTTCCAATTTAAGTCTGTGAAATGAAATGTTGATAACAAGCCGAGTAGACAATCAGATAAAACGAGGCAAGGTAGCTAGCTAGCCTAATTGATTTAGCTTTTCTCCTGTCTTGTCTTTTTGATGTAAATGTTTTCATTGATTACTGTACAAAATAAAATACTCATACTTGACATTTTGAAGAGCATTTTTCATTAGGTATGAGCTAGACCTAGATAACATGAACTGGCTAGTAATTAAGTTAAGATATGAAGCTAGCTTGCTAGCTAGCCAGTCATACAGAAGAGAGGGCTGCTGCAGGATTGCTATTTTACCTGTAAAATGTATCATCCCTATATAGCTAGCTAGGTAACTACAGTGGGGAGAACAAGTATTTGATACACTGCCGATTTTGCAGGTTTTCCTACTTACAAAGCATGTAGAGGTCTGTAATTTTTATCATAGGTACACTTCAACTGTGAGAGACGGAATCTAAAACAAAAATCTAGAAAATCACATTGTATGATTTTTAAGTAATTAATTTGCATTTTATTGCATGACATAAGTATTTGATCACCTACCAACCAGTAAGAATTCCGGCTCTCACAGGACCTGTTAGTTTTCTTTAAGAAGCCCTCCTGTTCTTCACTATTACCTGTATTAACTGCACCTGTTTGAACTCGTTACCTGTATAAAAGACACCTGTCCACACATCAATCAAACAGACTCCAACCTCTCCACAATGGCCAAGACCAGAGAGCTGTGTAAGGACATCAGGGATACAATTGTAGACCTGCACAAGGCTGGGATGGGCTACGGACAATAGGCAAGCAGCTTGGTGGAAGGCAACAACTGTTGGCGCAATTATTAGAAAATGGAAGAAGTTCAAGATGACGGTCAATCCACCCTCGGTCTGGGGCTCCATGCAAAGATCTCACCTCGTGGGGCATCAATGATCATGAGGAAGGTGAGGATCAGCCCAGAACTACACGGCAGGACCTGGTCAATGACCTGAAAGAGAGCTGGGACCACAGTCTCAAAGAAAACATTAGTAACACACCATGCCGTCATGGATTAAAATCCTGCAGCGCACGCAAGGTCCCTGCTCAAGCCAGCGCTTGTCCAGGCCCGTCTGAAGTTTGCCAATGACCATCTGGATGATCCAGAGAGGAATGGGAGAAGGTCATGTGGTCTGATGAGACAAAAATAGAGCTTTTTGGTCTAAACTCCACTCGCCGTGTTTGGAGGAAGAAGAAGGATGAGTACAACCCCAAGAACACCATCCCAACCGTGAAGCATGGAGGTGAAAACATCATTCTTGGGGATGCTTTTCTGCAAAGGGGACAGGACGACTGCACCGTATTGAGGGGAGGATGGATGGGCCATGTATCGCGAGATCTTGGCCAACAACCTCCTTCTTCAGTAGAGGCATTGAAAATGGGTCGTGGCTGGTTCTTCCAGCATGACAACGACCCGAAACACACAGCCAGGGCAACTAAGGAGTGGCTCCGTAAGAAGCATCTCAAGGTCCTGGAGTGGCCTAGCCAGTCTCCAGACCTGAACCCAATAGAAAATCTTTGGAGGGAGCTGAAAGTCCGTATTGCCCAGCGACAGCCCCGAACCTGAAGGATCTGGAGAAGGTCTGTATGGAGGAGTGGGCCAAAATCCCTGCTGCAGTGTGTGCAAACCTGGTCAAGAACTACAGGAAACGTATGATCTCTGTAATTGGCACACAAAGGTTTCTGTACCAAATATTAAGTTCTGCTTTTCTGATGTATCAAATACTTATGTCATGCAATAAAATGCAAATTATTTACTTAAAAATCATACAATGTGATTTTCTGGATTTTTGTTTTAGATTCCGTCTCTCACAGTTGAAGTGTACCTATGATAAAAATTACAGACCTCTACATGCTTTGTAAGTAGGAAAACTTGCAAAATCGGCAGTGTATCAAATACTTGTTCTCCCCACTGTACATAGCTACATATCTCGATATAGCGGAATTATGTTTTTAGAATGTTTTACTAATTAAAAATTAACACCTGAAATTTCTTGAGTCAATTATTTATTCAACCCCTTTGTTATGGCAAGCCTAAATAAGTTCAGGAGTTAAAATGTGCTTAACATGTCACATAATAAGTTGCATGGACAGTGCAATAATAGTGTAACAAGTCAGTGAAACGTCTGTAACTCATTCACAGTAAAAGCTATCACTATCATGATTTCAAATTATCAGTATGCTTTTTTCTTTAAATTTATTAGGAAGTTGTGTAAATGGCAGTTGTTTGGGGAAAAAGCATATACGTTACGCATTTTCACAGGTGTTTTTTCTTGACTGATTACCATTTGATTGATGTGCTGTTACATATGTAGGATCTTAGTTTGATCACTTTTGTTGATGAGAATTTTCCTGCAAACTTGTAGTGTATTCAAAGTTTAAAAGGGCTTCTAAAGTGTGTAATTTCCACTTAAAATGTTCAGACTTGATTTGCCCTAACATAAAATGTGTCAACCCCTACAAAAATGTTTCATTAATTATAATCCACATAATAATTCAAATTTCCTGCTGTAGCAAACTAGCTCAAATTAAGATCCTACATCTGTATTGCATGTTATGTCGTTTGAAAGGGCTGTTTCTCAGCTTTCAAAATATGTATTATGTTTTCATTTATGGTTTGACACCAGCAAATAATGCTCTTTAATGTACGCAGAGGTCATGGTCTCAGTAAATTCAGGAATTCCAAAACTCTCCTACAGATGATGCAACAATGCCAATATGGCGATTTACAGTTACAGTTAGCTGGTGTTCTGAAGCCTAGTGTTTCCATTTCCCTTTAACCCACCTGGCGCAGGAAGTACAGGCTGAGGGTTCCCACTAAGAAACCCATGTAGAAGCAGCATCTGGAGCCACTCAGGCCTTTCATGGTGACCTCCTCCCTCCCTCTCCTCGTCTCTAGTAGTTCCTCCTTGTCACTATGATCACAGCATCTCTGTCTGAGATTGAAAGAGAACAGTAGGGATGAATAGGCAGACAAGACAACCACCTAGAAGCAACAATAATTTCAAAAAAAGTTTCCTTCACGTAGCCAGAAACCAACTGATCGTTAATCATAAATGTCTGAATGGTTTAAAGGACAACTCCACCACTTTTAAACATCATTTTCCAACTCTCCAGCACAATGCCAGTGTGCACATAAAGTATGTGAAAACGGTACATTTCTACATTTTGTAGAAAAAATTCAAATTAAAAAGTTTTACCTGATGACATCATCAAAAGTTTAACCTCACTAGGGTCTGTGGCCAACATCCAGTGAAATTGCAGAGCGCCAAATTCAAAAACAGAAATACTCATTCTAAACATTCATAATACATACAAGTGTTATACATCGGTTTAAAGATTAACTTCTTGTTAATCCAACCACGGTGTCAGATTTCAAAAAGGCTTTACCGCGAAAGCATACCATGCGATTATCTGAGAACAGCGCCCAGTGGACAAATCATTACAAACAGTTACCAGTTTAGTAGAGGAGTTACACAAGTCAGAAATAGCGATAAAATTAATCACTTACCTTTGATGATCTTCATATGGATGCACTCACAAGACTCCCATTTACTCAATAAATGTTTGTTTTGTTCGATAAAGTCCCTCTTTATATCCAAAAACCTCAGTTTTGTTTGCGCGTTTGTTCAGTAATCCACAGGCTCAAAGGTAGTCACAACATGCAGACGAAAAATCCAAATAGTATCCGTAAAGTTTGTAGAAACATGTCAAACGATGTTTATAATCAATCCTCTGGTTTTTTTAAGCCTAAATAATCGATAATATTTCAACCGGACAATAACGTRGTCCATATAAAAGGTAAACAAGAAAGGTGCGCTCTCGGTCGTGCGCATGAAAAACCTCTGGGACACTGCAGGGTTCACTCATTCAGAGTGGTCTTACTCCCTCATTTTTCAGAATACAAGCCTGAAACAATTTCTAAAGACTGTTGACATCTAGTGGAAGCCATAGGAAGTGCAATTTGAGTCCTAAGTGAATGGATACTGTAATGGCATTCAATAGAAAACTACAAACCTAAAAAAATCCCACTTCCTGGATGGATTTTTATCATGTTTTTACTCTGGTTTTTACACACAGACATTATTTTAACAGTTTTGGAAACTTTTGTGTGTTTTCTATCCAAATCGACCAATTATATGCATATCGTAGCTTCTGGGCCTGAGTAGCAGGCAGTTTACTTTGGGCACGCTTTTCATCCAAAATTCTGAATGCTGCCCCCATCCCCAAAAAGTTAAGTATTTCAATAACAGTGATTTTCTTACTTTTAACCCTGCCCTGTGATGTCTCAGAGAATAATTTTTGAGGAACTTTCTTCTCATCTTTTTAAACACAGATCATAGAAATGCAAAATGTTCACATATGTATAAACTGGTATTGTGCTGAAGATAATGAATTGTTGAAAAGTGGCGGAACTGCCCTTTAAGTAGTAAATTGTTTGTTTTGCATGAATCATGACAGCTCAGCCCAACTACCTGTGAAAGTACACACTGGAGGTGTGTCAGGAACCTTGCTTTTCTGTAGTCTTCGTCTAGAGAAACCAGTTGGCCGATAGCAATGGAATATGCCCAGTACGGGAAACTTGAGTCCATGCAATCTTATCACCCAGGTGTATGCTCTTGTTGGATTAATTTATTTTAGATGAGAGTGAAACTACAAGAGTGAAAACGCAAACAGGAGTGGCCAGTTTACTAGAATCCGGTCCATTGACTAGAAGTTCAATTTCAAAAGACATTTCAGACGTGCAATGGAAATACAGAGACCCTTAGTTTTCAGATAAACAAGCTCACTTTAGCACATATGGAGGTTAGAGACCTCTAATCATGGACCAGGAAGTTAATTATTTACACTAAATAGGCCAAGCTTATATAACCCCTTAACAGACAGACTAGGTTACACTGTCTGTACCCCCTCTGCTGCCTGCTGTACTGCACTGAAAAACATGTCTAAACACAATGACACAATGGTAACATTGTATACTACAGTTTGCAAGCTACCCCGTGTCTTCCCTAGCCTAAATCTCCTGGTGGGGGAGAATTTGGACTAGTCCTAATGACTGGAGAAGATACATTGATACAATGTTACAGAGACCACCACGACAACATAACAGTGACGCGTGTTACCGCTATCATCTTTCCCCGTCAATACATTTTATCATCAGTTATTGTGTCCCAAAATATAATAATTACCTGTGTTTGTTGACCAGAGACCAGAGTTTGTTGACGAGAAGATGGAAAGCAACCTCCACATTGAGAGTGCAACCTAGCCTACAATGAATTGATGAATTTCGAGACTAGAGGACGGCATATAACGTTACACCATCACACAGTGGGTCAGTCCAGTATTGAAGTTTGTAAAGGTCTTTATGTACACAACCGCTCAGAAAATAAACGACAGCATGACTAACGGCACTGTAAAATCCACATGTTTAAGCATTACAGTGTATCGCGTTTGACCTAAGAGCCCGCCTCCTTCCCGAAACCACGCTCCTAGATTGAGAGGATCAAAATGTGCGAGACGCTGCGCAGAATTACAGATTTTTGCAGCCTCGGTAAAGATCATTTAAAAAAACGATTTGCAGGTTAGTTATTTCGCAGTGGACAATCATTTGCAGATCAGTGAATCTGCGCATCACCTTGTTCGCAATGCATGATCATTTGTAGATCAGTGAATCTGCGRTTCACATTGTTCAAGCCAAAAACAGTACAAAAACAAATACTCGTGAGTATATTGGGTGCGTTCCAGATCTAATAAAATAACAGAGATACAACCATTTGCCTAGGATGCAGGATGTATCCAGGATGCAGGAAGCAACTGAAAAATAAAATCCAATAAAATGTTATTGGTCACATACACATATTTAGCAGATGTTATTGCGGGTGTAGCAAAATGCTTGTGTTCCTAGCTCCAACAGTGCAGTAGTATCTAACAATTCAAAACAATAAAACGCTTCACACAAGTTTTCCAGTCATTTTAATCAATGAAATACCAACATTTATTTAGAAGAATATGACTTTTAAATACTTTAACGAGATTAGTAGCCTACACTACGTATCTTTATAGGCCTATGTGTCTGCAGTTATAACTAGGCCTTTATAGCCTACTCAGAACTTCTGGGTAAATAACTGCACCCTGGTAGTATTTGCACGATTCTAATCACATTAGCGCACGTTAGCTCAACTGTCCCGGTATAGGGACACCGATCCCGTAGATGCACTTTTTTGGTTACTACATGATTCCATATGTGTTATTTCATAGTTGTGATGTCTTCACTATTCTTCTACAATGAAGAAAATAGTAAATATAAAGAAAAACCCTTGAATGAGTAGTTTTTTTATAACTTTTGTCTCGTTCTGTAAATTATACCAAAGTCAGTTAGAATTGTGCAAATACTATCAGGCTGCATAGATTTTGTTGTGGTATTTTTGTGGCCTTTTGTTTGTTTGCTTTGGCACCTTTCAACACCCCTCATTATCACATTTATGCATGCAAAACACTCACTTACACTACTGATTACTGATTACACACACCATTGTTAATTGCATTTAGGTTACCTTAGTTAATAAATATATTTTGTTATTCCTTATCTCCACGTTGTCTCCCTTTTTGTTACGGGCTTCGAGCCGGTTCGTGACAGTATTAAAAGTCATATTCTTCTAAATAAATGTAGGTATTTCATTGATTAAAATGACTGGAAAACCTGTTGACTGTGCATGCCTTTATCAATAGTTTTTTTCCCAGCATGTCCCTCTCAGTTCAAAAGCCTCCACTTTGCATATCTTATATTGTTATTTTTTAAGGTAATAGGCTTCTTGACTAAACTTGTGTGAAGGGACAGCAAACAGGCAGTGCCTGGCTAGCCTATGTGGACGAGATGAGGAAATCTTGTTCTATCAGACACTCGTGCACGTGTGCACGCACTCACACAATTGAGGCACAATCTCTGTTAAATATTAACCAATATCAAAACCAAATCGGGAAAGATAGGTAGGAGCAAGCCCATGTAATGCTTTGTAGGTTAGCAGTAAAACCTTGAAATCAGCCCTTGCAGGAAGCCAGTGTAGAGAGGCTAGCACTGGAGTAATATGATCAAAGTTTTGGGTTCTAGTCAGGATTCTAGCAGCCGTGTTCAGCATTAACTGAAGATTACTTAGTGCTTTTTCCGGGTAGCCGGAAAGTAGAGCATTGCAGTAGTCTAACCTAGATGTGACAAAAGCATTGATACGTTTTTTCTGCATCATTTTTGGACAGAAAGTGTCWGATTTTTGCAATGTTACGTAGATAGAAAAAAGCTGTCCTTGAAACAGTCTTGATATGTTCGTCAAAAGAGAGATCAGGGTCCAGAGTAACGCAGAGGTCCTTCACGGTTTTATTTGAGACGACTGTACAACCATCAAGATTAATTGTCAGATTTAACAGAAGATCTCTTTGTTTCTTGGGACCTAGAAGCTTCTCTGTTTTGTCCGAGTTTAAAAGTAGAACATTTGCAGCCATCCACTTCCTTATGTCTGAAACACAGGCTTCCAGCGAGGATAATTTTGGGGTTTCACCATGTTTCATCGAAATGTACAGCTGTGTGTCATCTGCATAGCAGTGAAAGTTAACATTATGTTTCCGAATGACATCACCAAGAGGTAAAATATATAGGGAAAACAATAGTGGTCCTAAAACGGAACGTTGACGAGCACCGAAATTTACAGTTGATTTGTCAGAGGACAATCCATCCATAGAGACAAACTGATATCTTTCCGAGTCAGGTTTGTAGGCCTCCTTGCTCGCACARGCTTTTTCAGTTTTGCCCACACATTTTCTATGGGTTTGAGGTCAGGGCATTGTGATGGCCACTCCAATACCTTGACTTTGTTGTCCTTAAGCCATTTTGCCACAACTTTGGADGTATGCTTGTGGTCATTGTCCATTAGGAAGACCCATTTGCAACCAAGCTTTAACGTCCTGACTAATGTCTTGAGATGTGGCTTCAATATATCCACATAATTGTGCTGCCTCATGATGCCATCTATTTTGAAAGTGCACCAGTCCCTCCTGCAGCAAAGCACCCCTAGAGCATGATGCTGCCAACCCTGTGCTTCATGGCTGGGATGGTGTTCTTCGGCTTGCAAGCGTCCCCATTTTTCCTCCAAACATAACGATGGTCATTATGGCCAAACAGTTCTAGTTTTCCAAAAAAAGTAGGCTCTTTTTTGGGGGGGGTTGGAGCAGTGGCTTCTTCCTTGCTGAGCGGCCTTTCAGGTTATGTCGATATAGGACTCGTTTTACTGTGGATATAGATACTTTTGTACCTGTTTCCTCCAGCATCTTCACAAGGTCCTTTGCTGTTGTTTTGGGATTGATTTGCACTTTTCGCACCAAAGTACATTCATCTCTGGGAGAGAGAACATGTCTCCTTCCTGAGCGGTATGACGGCTGTGTGGTCCCATGGTGTTTATACTTGTGTACTATTGTTTGTACAGATGATCGTGGTACCTTCAGGTGTTTGGAAATTGCTCCCAAGGATGAACCAGACTTGTGGAGGTCTACAATTTTTTTCCTGAGGTCTTGGCTGATTTCCTTTGATTTTCCCATGATGTCAAGCAAAGTTTGAAGGTAGGCCTTGAAATACATCCACAGGTACACCTCCAATTGACTCAAATGATGTCAAATAGCCTATCAGAAGCTTCTAAAGCCATGACATCATTTTCTGGAATTTTCCAAGCTGTTTAAAGGCACAGTCAACTTAGTGTATGTAAACTTCTGACCCACTGGAATTGTGATACAGTGAATTATAAGTGAAATCATCTGTCTGTAAACATTGTTGGAAAAATTACTGTCACGCCCTGGCCTTAGTTATCTTTGTTTTCTTTATTATTTTAGTTAGGGTGTGACATGGGGGATGTTTGTGTGTGTTTGTCTCGTCTAGGGTGTTTGTATTGTCTAGGTTTTTGTTGTAGAGTTCATGGGGTTGTGTTCAGTGTAGGTGTTTATGTAAGTCTATGGTTGCCTAGATTGGTTCTCAATTAGAGACAGCTGTCTATCGTTGTCTCTGATTGGGAGCCATATTTAGGCAGCCATAGTCATTAGGTWGGTTGTGGGTAATTGTCTATGTGTAAGTTGCCAGTGTCTGCACTTATTTGTTTTGTATAGCTTCACGGTCATCAGTTTGTTGTTTAGTTTGTTTTAGTGTTCTTCCTCTTTTTTAAATAAATACAGTATGTATTTATATCACGCTGCGCCTTGGTCCTCTCTTTCACCCGAAGACGATCGTGACAATTACTTGTGTCATGCACAAAGTAGATGTCCTAACCGACTTGCCAAAACTATAGTTTGTTAACAAGAAATTTGTGGAGTGGTTGAAAAACGAGTTTTAATGACTCCAACCTAAGTGTATGTAAACTTCTGAGTACATCTGTGTCAATTTAGGTGTAGGAATGCAGCTCGTACTTTCATTTTATAGTGGATATCAAGGCGGATTTAGGCGGTCCATAGCAACCTACTCACCTGAGTTTTGCTGAGCACATTATTTGCCTGGAATAGCCTAGGCTTACATGACATTTTATGGAATTTCTAAATTTTGAATATGACTAGGCCTATAGTTAACTTTATTTCACATTCATTACTTTGTAAGTACGTTTTCATGGTAGGCTATTTAAAGCTCTGAGCACATCATGGACACCAATAGGAAGTGGCAGGAGATGACTTTCAGCAGATTGCCAACTACAACTATACTTGAAAGGGCACGCAACTCAAACTGACAGCAGCGCGCTAAATGAAACAATTTTGACAGGTACGTTTCTACTACATCTGAATTATCGAAGTGTGCCTATTCGATGGTAACACTTTAGACTATTAGACTATGCTACTTTAAATATGTTCATTCCTTTTTGCGACGTTCAATGTGTTTGCATCACATTTTCAACTCTACGGATATGTTTTATTTTTTTAATGTTGCCCTAAATAAGAAATGTTTATGTGCGCTCTAGGCAACAGCTGGTAGATACTGGTAGGCTGATCTACAATAATAAATAATTATAGATAAGAGAGATTTTTATTTGTCAAAGCTGTCAAGAGTCGATTATCATGTCACCAGAATCAGACTCTCGATGTTTAGGCTGTTGGAAAGGATCATCAAGATCACCGTGCACTTTCAACACCCTGTGAAGTTCATTATA
Organism: Salvelinus sp. IW2-2015; assembly: GCF_002910315.2. NCBI lineage: Eukaryota > Metazoa > Chordata > Actinopteri > Salmoniformes > Salmonidae > Salvelinus > Salvelinus sp. IW2-2015. Next base: position 30,203,953 of record NC_036847.1, on the reverse strand, counting down.
AATGATTTCATTAATAAACTGCATGGTTTCCCAAGTCGTAAAGGGAGGACTACACAATATATCATAGCGTGACTTCAATTTTACTTCGATATTATGGTTATTATATCAATATTTGCTCATAAAGGCGTTTCCACCGCCGTTTGTTGCATAAGTCATTTTATCAATAGCAAAAGATCTCAGTATTTCGAACGAACAAACAGTCGCAGCCGTCATGTTTTTTTATATATGGGAAGACTTCACTCGCATAAAAACTGGATGGATACGTGGTTATTGAGCCGATATTGAACAAAGATATTTCTCTCCTGTCACACTGTAAGATATTACTTATTTGTTTTATTTTATCTTGARTGACAATTGATCAACTAAATTTGACCAGTTGTTTAAACATTGACAACGACTATTATTACAATAAGATTAAATTGCATGTTTTGCTCCATTATGCCTTGAGTCTTAGGTGTACTACACTATACGCGTGTGTTTGAGTGTAGATAGGCCTACATTCAAGTGTTATATTTGGGTGCGTACTGACTCTCTTCTAGTCCACTATACAAACTACATTTGTTATCTGTAATAGCCTACGGCACAACTGTCGTAATGTCACGTTGACACTGCCAATGTCATACTATATATGTAATTTCAAATCCTATCATTCCCTGTAAAATATGATGACCCTTTCCCATTAGAAGTGACAACACCAGTGACAGTTTATTTCTGATACAAATACTAGTGACTGTTAATGTCAGGTGTCATTATTTCTGAGAAAAAAATGTCTGTGTAATCGACAGATCTTTATTCAGTCAAGCTCTAAAACAGAATATAATAAAATAGCAAATGAACTGAACAGAGTAGGCACATGCAGGTAAAACAGTATTTAGGCTAAGCTCTAATTAAGCATTTAATAAGTAAGTAGCCTTGAGCCGGAACGGCTCATAGGTATGGGTAACAGTCTATTTAGCTATCATGCCACTCCTTGCCACCCCTGTCACGCTAAACATTTTTGGCATATGACAAAGAGTACAAGGAGTGGAATGTTAGCTATATCCTGTTTCTGTATGGTTGATTTTGCAAAGACGCGCACTTTTGGATGTTCAATGTTTTGGAAAATGAAACCTTGAAACTGCTTTTTATCTATCTGAATATTTTCTTCACTCTGTCCGGAAACAAGATCTAATAGTGGCTGAGACCATACTATTTAAGAATATCAAGATATTTATCGGTTTCCTCAAATACCCGAGGGGATATGTCATTACCACCAAGTCATACAATTAGCTTTTTTAGTTTGAAAGGAAATTACAGAAATATAACATTTAATATGAATTGTATTTTTTAATGTATTTTTTTACTATTTCGAATTTTTCTTAATTATATGCATTCATCATTGTCATGTCTAAATGTCCATAAATGCCTTGATGATGCTCAGAAACATGTATTTACCACATCAAAATCGTAATATGTTACATTACTTTAGAAATTATCTTAAGAACTAGCATATAATGTTCACATATGGGAAAAATCATAAATATCAATTGTAATTTAATACACCTTTGCCTCAAAAATATGTACCATTGTGGTAATGGCAGAGTGTAGTGGAAATTATATTTCATATAAAACAAATGATGAAAAATACCATTAAACATTTTAATATAATGTTTGTACATGTTTAATTTGATTGAAGATATAGAACAGACCATTCCATCCAATTCATACCAAAGATTTTTTATGGGGTTGAGGTCAGGGCTCTGTGCAGGCCAGTCAAGTTCTTCCACACCGATCTCAACAAACCATTTCTGTATGGATCTGGCTTTGTGCATGGGGGTATTGTCATGCTGAAACAGTAAAGGGCCTTCCCTAAAACTGTTGCTACAACGTTGGAAGCACAGAATKATCTAGAATGTCATTGTATGCTGTAGCGTTAAGATTTCCTTTCACTAGAACTAATGGGCCTAGCACAAACCATGAAAAACAGCCCCAGACCATTATTCATTCTCTACAAAACGTAGGAAGATGATTTTTATGCGCTACACGCTTCAGCACTCAGCAGTTCCGTTCTGTGAGCTTGTGCGGCCTACCACTTCCTGGATGAGCCGTTGTTGCTCCTAGGCGTTTCCACTTCACAATAACAGCACTTACAGTTGACCGGGGCAGCTTTTGACGAACTGACTTTTTGGAAAGATGGCATCCTATGACGGTGCCATGTTGAAAGTCATTGAGCTCTTCAGTGTGGACCATTCTACTGCCAATGTTTGTCTATGGAGATTGCATAGCTGTGTGCTCGATTTTATACACCTTTCAGCAACGGTGTGGCTGAAATAGCCGAATCCGCTAATTTGAAGGGGTATCCACATACGTTTGTATATGTAGTGTACGTCCTTGTCCTCTCCTTGTTTGATTTATGGGACATCTTATAGAAACATTTAAAATAAACAATTAAAGTAAGTACTAATCATTGTAAGTCACATAAATAGACATCAAAATCACTCAATCACCCGAACATAATATAACATTTAATGGTCTTATTTAGCAAATAAGTGTTCATTTTGTAATTTGTTTGTGTTTTCATGTCTTAAGGTAAGTAAAAATGTATAAACTAATACATTTTGTCATTACCACCACATTCTGTCCTTACCATCACAGTTCATTATGTGGTGGTAATGATGTGTGGTGGGAATGACATTTTAASAGTATTTGGTCATAAATAGCAGGGATTATAGCATGCTAACTCCAGTTGAACAGCTAGAATACAATGTATCCTAAATACACATAATTAAAACATAATTTAAAAAATCTAACATCATTTGATGAAATTATAGCCTATTTGGTAATGAAGTACAATATTTTACTTATTTTATTTTCTGTCATTTCCTGACAACAACATTGGAATTCCCCTCCATATGCTCCACTGTCACTATTCATAGCCATGGTGACCAAGTACAATAACTTTTGAAAAGGTTATTATTATGTAATGTGCTTGTCGTGGTGGTAATGACACAGTACTTTGAGATGACTGTGTTTTGTGTACAGAAAGTATCAAATAGAAAATGGCTTATGCACATCTAATATGTATATAGTTTCCATTTATTTGACTCTTTTTTTTTAAACAGGTGCATTCAATATTTTGTAATTATCAAGACTTTTGTAAGTGTAATACATAGAATAATGTCAAAAGTCTGGATGTGAGACAGGACAAAAACAGTGCAAAACAGTTTAATCCAGACATGAAATGCTTTAGAAAATAAAAAATAAAAACATTTTGAAAGCTGAAAAAACAGTTTAAGGTTATTTTAGTCTCTACTTAATGTATGTGAAATAAAACATGTAAATTAAAATGTTATCTTAAAAATCTAACCCTGCGACACAAAAAGGCCCGTGTTTGCAAAATCACCCAAATACTGTTTGAAGAAAAATAAACTGAATGTCAAACCAATATCAAATCATGTGAAACAAGTGTAACATAGTAGCCTAAGGAAGTAAATATTATTATTATTATTATATATTTTTATTCACAAGTAGTTGAATATTGGAATGTAGGCTTATTTGGAAATACACTTAAAGTATTAGCATATATTTGAAAATACATATTGCCTGTTTTGGTATTCGAAATAATCTATTTGAACATATTTTCAAATAGAAGGCCATCATAGGAAGTTAATTGAAAATACTTTCAAATACTTCCAATAGAAGCAGTGGTTTTGTGCCACATTATTTGAAATGACTCAAATACATAGAAAATAAGTATTTCAAAAGCAAATAATAATAAAATACCCATGTATTTCAACCCAGGTCTGAAACACATGACTGACTAGTGTCTTATTGGTCTGATCTGTTCTTTAGTGACATCGATCTGTGTCTGACTGTGTCCATGATGCGCTGCCTCGTTCAGAAGAAAACATGCCTCATCATTTTATCTTCACTGCTACTGTTCGCCCTCCTCCGCTATTGGACTCGAAGGGCCACCACCACTGTTGACGTCGGACCAGGTCAGAGCTACAAGGCACAGAAGGTTCTGAAGGAGAGGCTGCAAAATGTCCAGAATAGTTATGACAATATCCCATATGTCCTGAAGGAAAGTGTGGCAGGGTGAGTTCATATGGGCAAATGGTATAACACATGTATAACACATTCATAAATGGCGAAAATGACAGTCAAAAAATAAAAAAATACAAAACAAGGTTTTGAAGTGTGTCCTAAATCTAGAAGATATAAGAGAACTCGGGAAATAAATAAATACATATATATATATATATATATATATACAGTGGGGCAAAAAAGTATTTAGTCAGCCACCAATTGTGCAAGTTCTCCCACTTAAAAAGATGAGAGAGGCCTGTAATTTTCATCATAGGCACACTTCAACTATGACAGACAAAATGAGAGAAAAATTTTCCAGAAAATCACATTGTAGGATTTTAAATGAATTTATTTGCAAATTATGGTGGAAAATAAGTATTTGGTCACCTACAAACAAGCAAGATTTCTGGCCTCTCACAGACCTGTAACTTCTTCTTTAAGAGGCTCCTCTGTCCTCCACTCGTTACCTGTATTAATGGCACCTGTTTGAACTTGTTTATCAGTATAAAAGACACCTGTCCACAACTCAAACAGTCACACTCCAAACTCCACCATGGCCAAGACCAAAGAGCCGTCAAAGGACACCAGAAACAAATTGTAGACCTGCACCAGGCTGGGAAGACTGAATCTGCAATAGTAAGCAGCTTGGTTTGAAGAAATCAACTGTGGGAGCAATTATTAGGAAATGGAAGACATACAAGACCACTGATATTCTCCCTCGATCTGGGGCTCCACGCAAGATCTCACCCCGTGGGGTCAAATGATCACAAGAACGGTGAGCAAAAATCCCAGAACCACACGGGGGGACTAGTGAATGACCTGCAGAGAGCTGGGACCAAAGTAACAAAGCCTACCATCAGTAACACACTACGCCGCCAGGGACTCAAACCCTGCAGTGCCAGACGTGTCGCCCTGCTTAAGCCAGTACATTGTCCAGGCCCGTCTGAAGTTTGCTAGAGGCATTTGGATGATCCAGAAGAAGATTGGAGAATGTCATATGGTCAGATGAAACCAAAATAGAACTTTTTGGTAAAAACTTAACTCGTCGTGTTTGGAGGACAAAGAATGCTGAGTTGCATCCAAAGAACACCATACTACTGTGAAGCATGGGGGTGGAAACATCATGCTTTGGGGCTGTTTTTCCTGCAAAGGGACCAGGACGACTGATCTGTGTAAAGGAAAGAATGAATGGGCCATGTATGTGAGATTTTGAGTGAAAACCTCCTTCCATCAGCAAAGGCATTGAAGATGAAACATGGCTGGGTCTTTCAGCATGACAATGATCCAAACACACGCCGAGCAACGAAGGAGTGGTTCGTAAGAAGCATTTCAAGGTCCTGGAGTGGTCTAGCCAGTTTCCAGATCTCAACCCATAGAAAATCTTTGGAGGGAGTTGAAAGTCCGTGTTGCCCAGCAACATCCCAAAACATCACTGCTCTAGAGAAGATCTGCATGGAGGAATGGGCCAAATACAGCAACAGTGTGTGTGAACCTTGTGAAGACTTACAGAAACATTTGACCTCTGTCATTGCCAACAAAGGGTATATAACAAGTATTGAGATAAACTTTTGTTATTGACCAAATACTTATTTTCCACCATAATTTGCAAATAAATTCATTAAAAATCCTACAATGTGATTTTCTGGATTTTTTTTTCTCATTTTGTCTGTCATAGTTGAAGTGTACCTATGATGAAAATTACAGCCTCTCTCATCTTTTTAAGTGGGAGAACTTGCACAATTGGTGGCTGACTAAATACTTTTTTGCCCACTGTATATATGCATATATATATATACAGTGGGGAGAACAAGTATTTGATACACTGACAATTTTGCAGGTTTCCTACTTACAAAAGCATGTAGAGGTCTGTAATTTTTATCATAGGTACACTTCAACTGTGAGAGAAGGAATCTAAAACAAAAATCCAGAAAATCACATTGTATGATTTTTTATTAATTAATTTGCATTTTATTGCATGACATAAGTATTTGATACATCAGAAAGCAGAACTGAATATTTGGTACAGAAACCTTAGTTTGCAATTACAGAGATCATACGTTTCCTGTAGTTCTTGACCAGGTTTGCACACACTGCAGCAGGGATTTTGGCCCACTCCTCATACAGACTTCTCCAGATCCTTCAGGTTTCGGGCTGTCGCTGGGCAATACGGACTTTCGGCTCCCTCCAAAGATTTTCTATTGGGTTCAGGTCTGGAGACTGGCTAGGCCACTCCAGGACTTGAGATGCTTCTTAGGAGCACTCCTTAGTTGCCTGGTTGTGTGTTTCGGGTCGTTGTCATGCTGGAAGACCCAGCCACGACCCATCTTCAATGCTCTTACTGAGGGAAGGAGGTTGTTGGTCAAGATCTCGCGAACATGGCCATCCATCCTCCTTCAATACGGTGCAGTCGTCCTGTCCCCTTTGCAGAAAAGCATCCCCAAAGAATGATGTTTCCACCTCCATGCTTCACGGTTGGGATGGTGTTCTTGGGGTTGTACTCATCTTCTATTCCTCCAAACAGGAGTGGAGTTTAGAGCAAAAAGCTCTATTTTTGTCTCATCAGCCCACATGACCTTCTCCATTCCTCCTCTGGATCATCCAGATGGTCATTGGCAAACTTCAGACGGGCCTGGACATGCGCTGGCTTGAGCAGGGGGACTTGCGTGCGCTGCAGGATTTTAATCTATGACGGCGTAGTGTGTTACTAATGGTTTTCTTTGAGACTGTGGTCCCAGCTCTCTTCAGGTCTTGACCAGGTCCTACCGTGTAGTTCTGGGCTGATCCCTCACATTCCTCATGATCATTGATGCCCACGAGGTGAGATCTTGATGGAGCCCAGCCGAGGGTGATTGACCGTCATCTGAACTTCTTCCATTTTCTAATAATTGTGCCAACAGTTGTTGCCTTCTCACCAAGCTGCTTGGCTATTGTCCTGTAGCCCATCCCACTTGTACAGGTCTACAATCTATCCTGATGTACACAGCTCTCTGGTCTTGGCCATTGTGGAGAGGTTGGAGTCTGTTTGATTGAGTGTGTGGACGGTGTCTTTTATACAGGTAACGAGTTCAAACAGGTGCAGTTAATACAGGTAATGAGTGGAGAAACGGAGGGCTTCTTAAAGAAAACTAACAGGTCTGTGAGAGCCGGAATTCTTACTGGTTGGTAGTGATCAAATACTTATGTCATGCAATAAAATGCAAATTAATTACTTAAAAATCATACAATGTGATTTTCTGGATTTTTGTTTTAGATTCCGTCTCTCACAGTTGAAGTGTACCTATGATAAAAATGACAGACCTCTACATGCTTTGTAAGTAGGAAAACTGAAAATCGGCAGTGTATCAAATACTTGTTCTCCCACTGTATATGCAGTTACATTTTTTACACATATTTAACTCGTTTTTGGGGTAGGCACAAAACTGCCTTCATACTTCCATTACTTGTTTTAAACGGGTACTTGTTTTCTTCAGAGTCGTGTGACACTTATGGGGGTCATAAAGCGGAGAACTGCATCGTGTTCGTGAGAATCTCCCCTTTCCATAGTGGTGTCCCATTAGTTTGCAGGCCAAAACATTCGGACGCTACAGACGTTTTCGCGAGAGGACTGATTTTCGGGATGGTCTGACAAACACCCTCTAGCGCTGCCACCTTTCATCGCAGATGCGGAAGTGCAACATCGGCGGATGTGGTAGATTGAGACGCATCCAATGCAAATAACAAAAAACAGATATCTCTAGATAAAACGGACGTATATTTGTATATATTTTGTTATTATGTAACTTAGTTATTTAGTCAATCGACTATAGGTGGTTAATATATAGTTCCATGGGGGGGCAATTCCATTTGAATTCGGTCAACTGAAATTCCAGGTCCAATTACAAGGTCCAATTTCCTCATTGCGTTTCTGATTTCGAGCTACTTCCTGATTCGACTCAATCAAATCAACCTGCATGGTTTCCATTGCACTAATAGTGACTTATTTTGTCCCATACTCTTACCAACCGTCCACAACGTTCTTCATTAATCTCAATCAGGCGRCTGGCACTGAACGAGTGTGTGTGTGAGGCAGATAAGAAGCCTGCCATCGACCTGCCTTTTGCCCAAGTGCTGTTCCCCCGTGTCTGGGCCCAGGATGACTTCCACACAGCCTTCCAGGAGGCAGAGCTGGCTCAGGTGAAAAGTCGCAGGCAGCAGGAGTACAACAGCTTCCGGCAGAGGTAACTGTACAGTACACAGAAGTGTTGTGCTTTGCTTTGCAGTGCATTGGAATTTAGTGATTTGCTTTGCTGTGCACCTTGCGACTATATGCTGCAACTCCCCACTGTTTTCAAGTTATGGGCCCACCCTTCTTTGTCTTCTCTCCATCAATTGAGGCCAACATCCAACATAAAATATGTGACGTACATGACGTGTTTACAATGCTGCTTTTAGTTTTAATGCACCATATTGCTGGAACAAAATTCAAAATACATTTCAACATGATGTTGTGTGTGTGTGTGTGTGTGTGTGTGTGTTGTGTATACAGGGCGCATTTGTAAAGGAGACCTTGGTCTCAATATGTCTTCCTGTTAAAATAAAGGTACAAAATAAAAAGTACATTACACCATCATACTTTAGCTTGAGTTTATTTCTAGTCTGGCTAACTTCTCCATGTTGGCTGCAGGTACCAGACTCCCGCAGACCTCCTTGTTATAGCAGAAGCCAACAGTCCCCTGCAGTACCCTACCCAGGGGGTGGAGGTTCGCCCTCTCAAGACTATCGTTATCCCTGGTAAGACTAAACAAAGTAGTTATTCCACTGAAAAGATTTACACACTGGGCAGAAGGGATTTTTGCAGCTTTATTGTAAATATGACCTTTGCCCCAACCATAACTGTAGAACAGTTAAAACAAAACTAACCTGACCTTATGACTGAAGGTGGAATTCTCTTCTCTTTTTTAAGGGTTGGGTCTGAAAGAAAAGAATAGACAACTTCATACAGTAAGTTTATCTCCATTTATAATACTACATTGAACAAAAACATAAACGCAACATGCAACAATTACAAAAATCTTACTGAGTTACAGTTCACATAAGGAAATCAGTCAATTTGAATAAATAAATTAGGCAATAATCTATGGTTCTCACATGACTGGGAATACAGATATGCATCAGTTAGTCACAGATACCTTGAAAAAAAGGTAGGGTGCGTGGATCAGAAAACCAGTCAGTATCTGGTCTGACCACAATTGTGACTCACCACCTGGATGTGGTCCTTTGTAGCAACATTTGAAATMGTGTTTTTTACATTGGATAAAAGTAGAGACTCAGAGCTGCAAAATGGTATGTCATACACTGCATTTTTAAGGAACAATGGGAAAGTAATTCTGCTTTGAAAGTTGATGAACTTGTGAACTCACTTTTGAGAAAATGGCCTTTGGATGTTTTGGTATCTAGTGAAGAGCTCTTCTATGTTCATACCCTATTAAGCTCTAGCCCCACCCATTACGTTTCACTCTCGGAGCGTTCAGAGCGCACACTTGAGGCTCTGGCCGATTGTTTGTTTACCTCTGGATAACATGAAAACAGCCTAACCAGCTCTGCTGCCAACAATTTAATTATGCTTTTTTGCCAACGTTTACTGACACTGGCTGTATTCAACAGGTGTTGTACACTTTATCTTAAGACATGTAGCTAGTCAGCTAGGTAAACAATAAACCTAGCTTGGTAAACAACGTGTAAGATCATACACGTCACATAATGTTAGCTAATGAGCCTTCCAGCTAACGTTTGCTAGTTAAACAACAATGAACATAGTGCCAAATCATGTCGTTACTACCCTGCATGAATCTGCTGGGAGCTAACCAACCGGGTTCAATGTTAACTAGCTAACATTAAGCTCTAACTAGCCAAGCAAACGGTTCTGGGATACGAATGATAATGTCATACACATAACGTTAGCTAGGGAGCCAGCCAGCTAACGTTAGCTTGAAATGAAACAGCTTTCTGCCAAGATTAGAAATGTGTAATATCTGAAAATTTAGCTAGCTAGACTATCTTACATACATCATCATGTATGATGGACGCATCTCCCTGTCACGGATGCCATGCCACGGTTGCTCTTAGTTTGAAGATGTAATCCGGAGACAGGTGTTTTCTCCATCTCTTTAGCTATCATACACTAATTCCACTGATTTCGATCCTCCAGAAAGTGGAGGGCAACACTTATGCAGCTCCACTACACTATACATTTAAAAAAGCTGTGTTTTACAGGATTACCAACACAGACTGACCAACTCAAATAGACAGAAGCCTTCTATATGGCAGACCAATCTGAACTCCTCTCTCGGCATGTCTAGCCCACTCATTATCTCAGCCAATCATGGCTAGCGGGAAGGTTGCTGGCTTTTTCTGTGGCTTAACAAAAGAGGCTCGTAATTGAACAATTTTATTCGTACTTACAGATGGCATATAAGTTTGTTATTAAGGCACATGAAAGTTCACATGTTCCAGAAGGCATTTCTGCCAAACAATGCATTTGATTAAAAAAATAAACGTTCAAATGGCTCTCCTGTGAAATCGTGACTTGCCACATATGCCTAGTTTCATGAAATGAGGAACAATTTGCCTCTTGCAGCGCGACACTTCTCCTTTACATAGAGTTGATCAAGCTGTTGATTGTGGCCTGTGGAATGTTGTCCCACTTCTCTTCAATGTCTGTGCGAAGTGGCTGAATATTGGCGAGAACTGGAACATGCTGTRGTACATGTTGACCCAGAGCATCCCAAACGTGCTCAATGGGTGCCATCATGTCTGGTGAGTATTCAGGCCAATGAAGAACTGGGACATTTTCAGCTTCCAGGACTTGTGTACAGATCTCTTCTACATGTGGCCGTGCATTACCATGCTGAAACATGAAACATGAGGTGACGAATGGCACGACAATGTGCCTCAGGATATCGTCACGCTGTGCATTCAAATTTACATAGATAAAATGAAACTTTGTGCATATGGAACATTTCTGGGATCTTTTATTTCAGCTCATGCAACATGGGACCAACACTTTACATGTTGCGTTTATATGTTTGTTTCAGTATATGTTTGTTGTAGTGGCAGGTAATCTAGCGGTTAGAGCGTTTAGCCAGTAACCGAAAGGTTGTTTGTTGTCGGCTCAGGGAGTCGAACCATCTTGTCGGCTCAGGGAGTCAAACCATCTGTCTATGTGCCCTTGAGCAAGGCACTTAACCTGTAAGTCGCTCTGGACAAGAGTGTCTGCTAAAATATAAAATGTTGATTCATGTTTAACATAAAGGGATCTACAGTAATTTTGTGACCATTGTAATTGCCCCAAGCAGACTCGTTTTTTGAATGAAACTGAATCCTCCCTATCATGTCCTATAGGTGAATCTGACTGCTACCCTGGGGACATTTGATGTGTTAGCCACCGTAGACGGGGTCTCCATTAGAGGACAGGGAGTGATGCACATGACATTGTCCAGTAGACTCCTCTCCACTCTGAACAGACAGCTACAGTTTGTCACCTACACCAACACCTTGTTCCACCCTAGGACGGCTGATACAGGTTGGTCAGCCCCTCTGTGTGTTTCTAGTCCTGAGTCCTGATACTGCAATACAGAGTTTTGAAAACTAACTTTTTAGTGCCTGCAGCTGTACAGGAGCTGTATGCCATACTATACAATACAACTTTATTGTCCATTTAGTAACAGCAAACAACAGAAATGTGTATTTTGTGCCGTTCTCAACCCCCGCCACTCAATTCCCCATTATCATGCCACTCCCTGTCATTCCACTCCCTGTCATTCCACTCCTTTTCCACTCCCACTCCTTTTTACTTCAGTACGTCAACACAGAGATACACAACACTTCATTTCCTGCATGTCTCAAATTCTTTATAAACCTGTCTATTATTCCCTGGAAGGGGCACACAACTGGCCTACACTATAATTACACAGTCCGTGTTTAGGTATTTGGTATTTGACATTCCATGTTACAATGTAGGTGTGGTAGACTATAGACTACAGCTTGTTTGCTGAACGAGTCTTAGAGTCTAGAGAGCGATTCTAAGTAAGTTTAGCTGTTTGGGGAAAGAGAGGTTAGCACAGAGGCAGACTAGGGGGAAGCAGTGTTTTGTGTACAACAACAACCGTGTTGTCACTATCCATATGTTAACGTGGATGTTATAAAAATAACAAGTATCTGTAAAACTGTTAAACAAGTTTGATCTCTTATTGCCCATTAGGCATTGAATGTAAAGTGAAGTACATTTTTGTTTTGTTCATTTGATTATATTTTATCAAATTAACTATACTGTACTGTGATATACTTGAGATATTAGAGTGATGAAATGTGTTTCTCTGCTCTATTCCAGTGCAGTTTGAGACTGATGGACACCAGTCCGTTTTTACCATAAAGGTTGGACATGCTGTTATTCCCAAGCTCTATCACTCAGGTTACACTGGAGGTACGTACTGTATGGGTTGTTAATTTGGCATTTGACCACTGTACAGTTATTTGTATCTGTACAGTTATCGTAGGGATCCAAGGTCCTAAATTTTGCAATGTTGTTTAAGGCCCAGTGAAGTCAAAATTCATTTTTTCCTGTGTTTTGTATCAAATTGTATAACAGCTGATGCAAGTGTGAACAAATTTGATCAGTTTTATTTCTTGATAGTTGCTGGTTGAAAATTCAATCTACACAGGAGTTTCGGGCTTTCCACGGTGACATCACCATGCTGTAAATTGGTTAAAAGAGTTCCAAATCTCTCTACCAATGACAGCTAGTGTTCAGTTTTGCTCTCCCCACTCAGACCACTCACAGACAGTCCTAGCAAAATTCTTGCTTGAGAAATATATTTTTTTGCTAAAAAAGCTATTTTGGCCCATTTGATAGGAAATCTATTACGTTAAAGTACTTATAGGACAATTCCACCCCAAAACTAACTTTTGGTATTTGTTTTATTAGTCCATTGTTGACATAGTCCCAAAATGTTTTGCTTGTCAGCAATAAAGTTTTCAAGATATGTAACTTTCAAAATATAGAAGTCATCACGTACGGCTCCCGAGTGGCGCAGCGGGCTAAGGCACTGCATCTCAGTGCAAGAGGCGTCACTACAAACCTTGGTTCAATTCCAGGCTGTATCATAACCGGCCGAGATTGGGAGTTCCATAGGGCGGTGCACAATTGGCCCAGCATCGTTAGGGTTTGGTCGGGGTAGGCCGTCATTGTAAATAAGAATTTGTTCTTAACTGACTTGCCTAGTTAAATAAAAAAAGTATGCATTTTGCATCATATGGGGGATGATTTCTGTATTATGAAAGTAACTGAAGTTAAGTATAAGTATGAATATTCATAATTGGGTACGAACACGCCTTTCCTTTTTCCTCAGAATACAGCATAAGCTCACTTGTCACCATAGCTACCAAGACATTTCTGCGTTATGACAAACTGCAGGATCTGATTGACAGCATACGGGAGTTCTACCCCACCGTCGCCATAGTGATAGCAGATGACAACGAGCACCCCCAGCCAGTGATAGGTCCACACATTGAACATTACATTATGCCGTTTGGGAAGGTAAGCAAACTTTATTTTAGGAAGTGTAGCTCCTGTTTCATCACAGCAATCGTCTTCAGTTCTGGTCTTGGGGGACCCACAAGTTGTCCTTTTGTTCCAGCCCAGTATTTCATTTACTTGTGATTCCCTCCTGATACTCTGAGGGTCTCCATGTCCAGGATTTAAGAACACCTTGGCTATCAAATGTTCGGCTATCGCCAAATTGGTAATTAAGTCTTTGTCCTGTCTGTCCACCTCTGTGCAGGGTTGGTTTGCAGGGAGGAATCTGGCTGTCTCTCAGGTGACCACCAAGTATGTGCTGTGGGTGGACGATGACTTCCTCTTCACCTCCAACACCAGGCTGGAGAATATGGTGGAGATCCTGGAGAAGACCAACCTGGACATGGTGTGTGTTTGTGTGTGTGTGTTTGCGTGTGTGTGCTCATAGATCTGGACCTGGTGAGTGATGAGGGTGAGGCCTCTCTGAATGACTAAAACCAGGGTAGAATCAGGTTAGAACCATAGTAGAACCTGGGGTGGAATTGGGGGGTGGGGGGGGGTCGCGCATGGGAACCGAGTTCTCAAAGTGAAAGTCATATTGACATGTACGTATAATGTTTTTGAGGCTGGATTAAAATGTTTGTGGTGAGTTCCCAAAGTGGTTTCATACAGTAGCCTAGGCTAGGGGGGTGACTTTCTATCCACGCCAAACTTGGTACAAAACCACGCCCACGAGTAACCTAGCAACATTCAAAACTGCATGAGAGCGCTGACTGGATGGTCGAAGAGCCTCATCCTGGCAGGTGAAAATGTGATCGAAGTCCAAAGTTATTTACGATGTTTTAGCTTTGAAWTTGGCCCAATATTACTGGATAAAGTAGAAGCATAATTCATGTGTGGTAACTGTTGTTTACTGGCTTGCAAAACTTCCTTGCATAACTTGATTTTAGCAATACTAGTTTGAAAGGCTTGCTTGCAAAACATGATTTTAGGAGATCAAATATCTACATTTTAAATATCAAGGCTGTAACACAACAAAATTAGGAAAAACTCTAAGGGTGTGAATGCTTTCTGAAGGCTGTCACGCCCTATGTTTCCTGTATTATTTTTGTCAGGTCAGGGTGTGACAAGGGTGGATATGATTGTTCTGTATTGTCTAGGGTTTTTGTATGTCTAGGTGTGTAGTCTAGGCATATGTAGGTCTATGGTGGCCTGAATTGGTTCCCAATCAGAGGCAGCTGTTTATCGTTGTCTCTGATTGGGGATCCTATTTAGGTTGCCATTTTCCAGTTTGGTTTGTGGGTTATTGTCTATGTGATGTTGCATGTCTYCACTCGTGTCATTTAGCGMTCARGMTCGTTTTGTTATTTTGTATAGTTTGTTCAGTCTTCTTCGTTATTAAAAAGAAGATGTATTATCATCACGCTGCGCCTTGGTCTCCTCACTACGACGATCGTGACAAAGGCGCTGTAGTTATGGTGGGAGAATCAGTTAGAATCAGTTAGACAATTAGTCAGGAAATACTGCTTTTGAGCCGGAAGTGTTGTAATCTAGAGCTGTGCAAACTTGAGCAACTTGTTTGGTCTGTTTTTTGACAACTTGCCAGTTGTGGTTTAGTTTTCCACTGACATAAAAAGAGGGTTTTCTACCAACTCGGTTCCTGTACCAACTCGGTTCCTGTACCAACTCGGTTCCTGTACCAACTCGGTTCCTGTACCAACTCGGTTCCTGTACCAACTTCGGTTCCTGTACCAACTCGGTTTCCTGTACCAACTCGGTTCCTGTACCTTTGGAATGTAGATCTTCTGGTTTTGAAGTGGTTAAACAAACCAAAAGTTCAGTTGGTTAATCAGGTCAACGGTGTGTGTGTGTGTGTGTGTGTGTGTGTGTGTGTGTGTGTGTGTGTGTGTGTGTGTGGTGTGTGTGTGTGTGTGTGTGTGTGTGTGTGTGTGTGTGTGTGTGTGTGTGTGTGTGTGTGTGTGTGTGTGTGTGTGTGTGTGTGTGTGTGTGTGTTGTGTGTGTGTGTGTGTGTGTGTGAGATCACAGGTGGTAGGTGCTGTGAGGGAAGCTACACTGACACCCTGAACTGGATGATTTTACGTTGTGGCAACTCATTTGTGGTGACTCGTATTATCTTCCCACTCATTTAGTTATTTTTGTGTCTGTTACCCCAGGTGGGTGGTGCTGTGAGAGAAGCTACAGGCTACACTGCTACTTACCGCCACACCATCTCAGTGGAGGAAGGGGGTGAGGAGGGGGACTGTATACACATCAGAAATGGATACCATCATGTCATTGAGGGCTTTCCTAACTGTGTCCTAGCCGACGCTGTTATCAACTTCTTCATGGGGAGGACAGACAAGATGCAACAAGTGGGATTCGATCCTCGTCTGAACCGTGTGGCTCATCTAGGTGAGTGTCTTTGTCTCATCACTAGAGCCCAGAGATTTTCCTTATTTCTGATCAAAATATTGCTTTTATTTTAATTGTAACACAAATCAAAGGGACAGCAAAATACCAACATACTTTAGGTGTAATACCCCCAGGGGTGTGTGCTTAGTCCCCTCCTGTGCTCCCTGTTCACCCACAACTTCCTGGCCACGCACAACTCCAACACCATCTTATGTTTGCTGACAACAAAACGGCATTAGGCCTGATCACAGACGACGATGAAACCACCTATTTGAGAGGAGGTCAGAGACCTGGCAGTGTGGTGCCAGGACAACAACCTCTCCCTCAATGTCAGCAAGACAAAGGAGCTGATCACGGACTACAGGAAAAGGAGGGCCGAGCACGCCCCCATCCACATCGACAGGTCTGTAGTGGAACGGGTCGAGAGCTTCATGTTCCTCAGTTTCCACATCCCTAAAGAATTAACATGGTCCACACACATGTGGGGTGGCAGGTAGCCTAGTGGTTAGAGCGTTGGACTAGTAACCGAAAGGTTGCAAGATCGAATCCCTGAGCTGACAAGGTACAAATCTGTCATTCTGCCCCTGAACAAGGCAGTTAACCCACTGTTCCTAGGTCGTCATTGAAAATAAGAATTTGTTCTTAACTGACTTGCCTAGTTAAATAAAGGTTAAAATAAAAAACACACACACACACCAACACTGTTGTGAAGAAGGCACGACAACACCTCTGCCCCCTCAGAAATCTGAAAGGATTTGGCATGGGCCCTCATATCATCAAAAAGTTCTACAGCTGCACCATTGAGAACACCTTGACTGGCTGCATCACCACTAGGTATATATCAATGATGTCTCTTGCTGCTGGTAATTCTCGGATCCACCTCTACGCAGACGACACCATTCTGTTACATCTGGCCCTTCTTTGGCCACTGTGCTAACAAACCTCCAAACGAGCTTCAATGCCATACTTCCGTGGCCTCCAACTGCTTTTAAATGCTAGTAAAACTAAATGCATGCTCTTCAACCGATCGCTGCCCACACCCACCTGCCCGACTAGCATCACTACTCTGGACGGTTTGGACTTAGAATATGTGCACAACTACAAATACCTAGGTGTCTGGTTAGACTGTAAACTCTCCTTCCAGACTCACATTAAGCATCTCCAATCCAAAATTAAATCTACACCTCGGCTTCCTATTTTGCATGCTGTATAAGATCTGTATAAGATCAATTGTAAATGTTCAGCATTTTGCCCAAGGTGTAAAACGGGGATGGGCACACTGATGCATATGTTTTTGTCCTGCCCTGAACTAAGCAATTATTGGAAAGACATTATTCAGATCTTATCACAGGAGAGACATTATTCAGATCTTATCACAGGTCACTAATATGATGGTACAGGTTAGGCATTATATTGCCACTCAGCAGGGAGGTAGGATTCAGCCCATGAGTAAACCTATAACTGATTAACTGTGGCTGGAGAGGAAGGAGGTAAAAGGTCTCATTTCTTACATGTACTCTAGGCTTCAAGCTCTGTAGGGAAACGATGAACCTCCGAAAGCTTGCACGAAGTGGCATGATGACCTTGGTCTCATTGTTGAAGATGAGAAATGGGGAAAACTCTTTTTAGATGCTCAGCGTCTTTCATCTAACACAAGGCACAAGTTGATGCAATTCAATATTTTACATAGAGTACTTTACACCAGATAGAGACTGTATAAGATCAATTGTAAATGTTCAGCATTTTGCCCAAGGTATTAAACGGGGATGGGCACACTGATGCATATGTTTTTGTCCTGCCCTGAACTAAGCAATTATTGGAAAGACATTATTCAGATCTTATCACAGGAGAGACATTATTCAGATCTTATCACAGGTCACTAATATGACTACCACTAGATCCTTCCCTTATTCTTCTTGGAGATGATTCTGTTCTACCAGTTAATATTGGTAGCAAAACCAGATTCATTAAATTGTCAGTCATTGCAGCCAATAAATGTACAGCTATTACATGGAAGAGTGACACTCCACCAAGCAAGCAGATGTGGCTAAAAGAACTTCCTATATTCCATCTGAAAGAATAACATACAATTTACGTAATAAACCCTTTGAATTTACTGATGTCTGGGGCGACTTTCAGTAGTTTCTAGAGACGTCACCTTAGCTGCCTCATTACTACTTTCTTCATTCATGTATTATTATTTGTTTTTGCGTTGAATAATTTATTTTCTAGCATGGAATGTGAAGGTCATTCTGTTTCTTTTTGTTGTTAATCAGTGAAGCTAATACCGGGAGGAGGTAGTTCATGTGTTGGTGAGGGAAGGGTTTTGTGCCCCCGTGAGGGAAGGGTTTTGTGCCCCCATGTAGCATGGTGTTTTGTGCCCCCATGTAGCATGGTGTTTTGTGTAGGTGGAAGGAATAACGGGGCATTATGTGTCATATTTTGCTGATTTGTAAAATTGTTAAAAAATATATATATATATTGAAAAAAAAWWATAATAATTAAAGTTAATGTAATTCCTAAAATATACAGTACTGGTCAAAAGTTTTAGAACAACTACTCATTCAAGGGTTTTTCTATATTTTTACTATTTTCTACATTGCAGAATAATAGTGAAGATATCAAAACTATGAAATAACACATATGGAATCATGTAGTAACCAAAAAAGTGTTAAACAAATCAAAATATACCCTGGAGACGAGAAGCAAGTACAGGGAGTGACCATTTGATGAAACAGTGGACATATAACAAAACAAGAACAGCGTCAGGACAGGGGGAACAAAACGACATTACGACAATAATGCTGACACYGGGAACAAAAATGAGGAACAGACAGATGTAGAGGGGGAAATCAACAACGTGAAGGAGTCCAGGTGAGTCCAATGAGTGTAGTTGCAGGTGTGGGTACTGAAGGGCAGCCTGGCGAACCTCGAGCACCAGAGTGGGGAAGCGGGAGCAGGCACGACCGTATCCCCCCCCCCAGGGTGGGCCAGCCTGACGGGCGCCCAACAATCCGGCTGAGGCATGGGAGCCCGGCGGGCCGGCTGAGGCATGATGTGCGATGAGGCATGGAAACCTCTTGAGCCAGCTAAGGCGTGGAAGCCCAACAAGCCAGCTGAAGCATGGGAGCCCGGCGGGCCGGCTGAGGCACCGTCGGTTCCATCGGCAGTGGCACCCGGACCGACGTCACCAACGAAACAAAAACCTCCCTGATGCTTCAAATATTGATGTCAGCATTCTGTAAGGACAGACGCTGGAGACGAGGCAAAGATACCTCTCGAGCCAGCTAAGGCATGGAAGCCCGACAAGCCAGCTGAGGCACCCCCGGTTCCATCGGCGGTGGCACCCAGGCCTGACGTCACCACCAAAATCAAAAAACAAGAACTGGTGAGTTACCAGCCTCAGAAATTGCTTCACAATAAATGCTTCACAGAGTTCAAGTAACAGATACATCTCAACATCAACTGTTCAGAAGAGACTGTGTGAATCAGGCCTTCATGGTTGAATTGCTGCAAAGAAACCACTACTAAAGGACACCAATAAGAAGGGACTTGCTTGGGCCAAGAAACACAAGCAATGGACATTAGACCGGTGGAAATTTGTCCTTTGGTCTTGAGATTTTTGGTTCCAACCGCCGTGTCTTTGTGAGACAGGGTGTGGGTGAATGGATGATCTCCGCATGTGTATTTCCCACCGTAAAGCATGGAGGAGGAGGTGTTATGGTGTGGGAGTGCTTTGCTGTTGACACTGTCGGTGATTTATTTTGAATTCAAGGCACACTTAACCAGCATGGCTACCACAGCATTCTGCAGCGATCCCATCTGGTTTGGGCTTAGTGGGACTATCAACAGGACAATGACCCAACACACCTCCTGGCTGTGTAAGGGCTATTTTACCAAGAAGGAGAGTGATGGAGGGCTGCATCAGATGAATTGGCCTCCACAATCCCCTGACCTCAATCAAATTGACATGGTTTGAGATGTGCTCAGCATATGTGGGAACTCCTTCAAGACTGTTGGAAAAGCATTCCAGATGAAGCTGGTTGAGATAAGGCCAAGTTTGCAAAGCTGTCATCAAGGCAAAGGGTGACTGTTTGAAGAATCTCAAATTGAAAATATATTTTGATTTGTTTAACACTTTTTTGGTTATGTCACGATCGTCTATAGGAGAGGGAGATGACCAAGGCGCAGCGTGTGCAAAATACATCTTCTTTTTATTATAAGAAGGAAAACGAAACAAACCAACAAACAGACGAACGTGAAGCTATTAAGGAACTAGTGCACACATGCAACATAGAACATAGACAATTACCCACAAACACATGATGCCCATGGCTGCCTTAAATATGGCTCCCAATTAGAGACAATAAACCACAGCTGTCTCTAATTGAGAACCAATCTAGGCAGCCATCGACATACAAACACCTAGACAAGACATTTCCCCATTAAACCTACAAAACCCAAAACACATACTTCCCCATGTCACACCCTGACCTAACTAAAATAATAATGAAAACAAAGATAACTAAGGCCAGGGTGTGACAGGTTACTACATGATTCCATATGTGTTATTTCATAGTTTTGATGTCTTCACTATTATTCTACAATGTAGAAAACAGTAAAAAAAAAAAATTGAATGAGTAGGTGTTCTGAAACGTAGTGTACTAAAGTATAAATCACTTAAAATTGCTTATATGAAGCAAAGCAGACAGAACCATTTTCTTGTTTTAAAAATGTATGGATAGCCAGGGGCACACTCCAAAACTCAGACATTATTTACAAAAGATACATTTGTGTTTAGTGAGACCGCCAGGACAGAGGCAGTAGGGATGACCACGTGTTCTGTTGATAAGTGAGTGAATTTGACAATTTCCCTGTCCTGCTAAGCAATCAAATGTGACGAGTACTTTGTATGGAGTAAAAAATACAATATTTTATTTAGGAATGTAGAGAAGTAAAATATTTCAAAAATATAAATAGTAAAGTAAATTACAGATACCCCCAAAAACGACTTAAGTAGTACTTTAATGTATTTTTACTTAAGTACTTTACACTACTGCTAAAATGTATTGAGTCAAGTGATGAACCCCTTTGTTATGGCAAGCCTAAATAAGTTCAGGAGTGTGCTTAACAAATCATATTAGTTGCATGGACTCATTCTATGTTTAATAATAGTGGTAAACGTGATTTTTCAATGACTACCTCATCTCTGTACCCCACTCATACTAGTATCTGTAAGGTCCCTCAATCTAGTAGTGAATTTCAAGCACAGGTTCAACCACAAAGACCAGGGAGGTTTTTCAATGCCTTGCAAAGGGCACCGTTTGGTAGATGTGTTAAAAATAGTGAAGTTATTCATTAGGCTTTGGATAGTGTGTCAATACACCCCATCACTACAAAGATATAAGTATCCTTCCTAACTCAGTTGCCGAAAAGGAAGAAAACTTCTCAGAGATTTCACCATGAGGTCAATGGTGATTTTAAAATGTTTTAATGGTTGTTGTGATATGAGAACTGAGGATGGATWAAAAAAAATAGAATTGTAGTTACTCCACAATCCTAACCTAGTTGACAGAGTAAAAAGAAGGAAGCCTGTACAGAATACAAATATTCCAAAACATGTTTGCAACATGGCACTAAAGTAAAACTGCAAAATAAATGTGGCAAAGCTATTGAGTTTGTCCTGTTTGGGCAATACAATACAACACATTACTGAGTACCACTCTCCATATTTTCAAGCATGGTGGTGGCTGCATCATGTTATGGGTATGCTTGTAATCATTAAGGACTGGGGAGTTTTATTATAAAAATGAAATTGGATGGAGGTAGCACAATCCTATTGGAAAACTAGGTTGTCTGCCTTCCTACAGACACTGGGAGATTAATTCACCTTTCAGCAGGACAATGACCTAAAACACAAGGCCAAATCTAAGCATTTCACTTTTAGTTTACACCTGTTGTTTACGAACCATGTGACAAATACAATTTGATTTAATAAGTAAATCCTTCTAGACTGAGAACATAAACTATGACTTGTCGCTGAAAGTCTGCAACAAGAAAACAAGACATTCCTTTTGTGATCAAATTGTAAAAAGCTTTTATTGCATCCTCAGAGTTCTTCATCGACGGGCTCGGGATTCTCCACATAGCTTCCTGTGACGACATCATCATAAACCATGCATCTAAGATCAAGTTGCCATGGGGCAAGTCGGACAGTGAGAAGGCCTACGCCAAGTTCCGCTACTCCTCATCGGATGCTGCCCAAATCAAAAATGCCCTTTTTTACTTCAAGAACAGACTCAAATGCATGTCTAGTAACTGAAACAGGCTCTACAAGCTATCACTTGAGGTTTTAAAACTGAGGTTTTTATTTTTGTTACACTGAGCAGCCATTTTTTGTCATCACCAGAGGTGTCATGCCCATAGGGMGCATAGGGGCACGTCCCCCCCTCGGATTGTATTTTTTGTATGTCATTTTTGTTGTTGTTTCTCTACTACTAGCCACCAATGATTTTTATGAGGTTGGCTTTAGCTAATCCAGATTGGGAACCTCTCCAACCTCATAACTAGCTAACAACAAGAAGCCATTTCAGGATATCAATCAAGCTAGAGTAGCTAGCTTGTCTATCTTAGCTGGAATGCCTGCTGACAAGGTTTGTATACTTTAGAAAAGAACGCAATAACTAAATGCACTGAATAAGACTCACATTCCTTTCAATCTTTTACCCAGGTTTTAGCAGAGATGCAGAGAAGCATATTTATCACCAGTCAGGAGGATACAGACCGCTCAAGAGGGTATGCTAAGTAACCAGTAAAATATACATCTTTTTAAAAAATATATTAAGCGTAATGATTACGGCTATAGATGGCAGGAAAAAGCTGTTTCGGGTTTTTGGAACAAATGTAAAATCTCCAACTTCCAGACGAGGAACATAWKKCCCCCCCCCCCCCCCCCCKGCCATCCTCATGTACTTTGTGCCCACTCTGATTTTTGGGGTGCACGATGCCCCTGGTCACCACCACAGCATTTGTTGTGGACACAGTGAATGTGTGGAAACAAACATTGAAAGTGAAGAACCAAGCCAATGAGCATCTCCTTTGTCTGTGCGGATCAGGCTTTGGTCAAGGTGTGTTTCCACCGTAGAGAATGATAGAGACGTCACCTTTCTATATGTCCCATTATGACATCTGTGAGCGCACGGGCAGCGTCATTTATTTATATATTTTTTGGTCTTTATGAAACTGGTATGCTTTTTTTTWAATTTTCTTTAACCAATGTTGGTCTTTAATGCAGGGACGACAGACAAGTTCCTTACTTTTCCCCCCTTCCACTTGCCTTTTCCATTTTTGCAGTAATGCTGCAATTAGTTGGTTGTAATTTTGGGTTGAGCAGACATATTTTTGTTAGCTGCATGTGTGACAACTCCACCAGTCCTATTTATGATATAATTGGCTATTTACGGATAATTGGCTATCCGTAAATAAAATAAAAACTAGAAAATGGGGCTATCTGCTTTGCTTAATTTAAGGAATTTGAAATGATTTATACTTTTTTATTTTAGCAATTACATTTACTTTTGATAACTAAGTATATTTTAAACTAAATACTTTGACTTTTACTCAAGTAGAAWTTTACTGGATGACTTTTACTTGAGTCATTTTCTATTAAGGTATCGTTACTTTTAGTAATGTATTGGGTACTTTTTCCACCTCTGCAAACAGAAAGGGTGCATACTGCGAACGAATGTTTGCTCATGAGTATAATTCATTGGCTGAGCCCTCCTTGTGACCTGGATATAATTATGTGAGCCTTCCTTAACCCATTAGAAGTCCCACCTAGTTGACTGCTTTTAAAATGGTGGAAGCCCTCAAGGGCAATGTCCATGCCAAAACAGGTTTTATCAATCTAGAGTCCTCTAACTAACTATGGTATTAACAGACTGTGCCAGTGTGAGTCATGCCATAGTACTGAAGTACAAGGTCTTCTCCCTCCTGATTACTTTAATTACCTGACTTAAACCCTCTTGCTCTTTGAGGAGCATATGATATCCTCCCACTCATACTCTGGACAAAGTTATCACTGTTCAATGTTTACGTGGCAAACCTGTCTATCATGGGGTTTGCCACATAAATGGGGCGGCAGGTAGCCTAGTGGTTAGAGCATCGGACCAGTAACTGAAAGGTTGCTAGATTGAATCCCGAGGTGACAAGGTAAAAAAAAATGTRGTTCTGCGCCCGAACAAGGAAGTTAACCCACTGTTCCTAGGCCATCATTGTAAATAAGAATTTGTTCTTAACTGACTTGCCTTGTTAAATAAAAAATCATGGTCTGTTTATGGCTCCCTATATAGTGCACTACTTTTGTATAGGGTGCTATTTGGGACACACCCATGGTCTGAGATCACAATATGAACTTTACTMTATGGAGACTGACATTCTGAATATTGTCCTGAATTCATGCCATCCAAACATATTTTCATCTAGCTGCAGCTCTTCCAACCAATCAAACACTTCCTTTGAAATGAAATGTAGGTTTACCTATAATATGCTTTTCTATATTTGCACTCTTCATGAAAAGCATTTTGATTGATGAATTTCATTAACTTGCTGTCACTTTTCTTTATACAAAGAACTGTAATGATCTGTTTGTATTGCATAATCATGGACACCTACCAGAGCATGATGTCCTGCCAATGTAATAATGATATAGCCAGGCAGGTCACCCGTGATACAAGTCAGTAATCAACGTGATATAGATTAATGTATTCTCTTCATGACGAATTCAAGCAGTCATACTTTTTGTATTATTTTGCATGAATGTTACTGAGACTGTGATATCTCGTTACATGCTGCCGTTATACTATTTGACCACAAGGTGGAACCAGAGACCTGAATAATGATTGTCTATAGAAATCTAATACTGTTTTGTTCCTAATGTCAAGTTCAGTTTTCTACAGTTTAATGATGAAAATGTATTTTTTATTATTAAAATGTAATGTTTAAGTTTATGGATCTGATTTTGAGGAATTGCATTTTCCGTTTTCTCCTGTTATACTGTAGGCTGCAAACTGTATGAATTCTTCTCGACTAAGTAGAGTAATGACCAAGAGGTGCATGGTTTCTATTCACTGTTAGAACATGCTGATTGGCTGACAGCCGTATTATAGCAGACTGTATACCACAGGTATGACAAAACCATTAATTGTTCTGCTCTAATTACTTTGGTAACCAGTTTATTAATAGCAATAAGGCACCTTGGGTTTGTGGTATATGGCCAATATACCATGGCTAATGGCTGTATCCGGGCACTCCGCTTTGTGTCTTGCGTAAGAACAGCCCTTATCTGTGGTATATTGGCCATATACCACACCCCCTCTGGCCTTATTGCTTAATTGTATATCATGTCACAAGTCTATACGCTGTACCATTGGCAAAATGGGCAACATCACTTGTGGTTAGTTGGTGAATAGTTGCTCCTTGTACTATTGAATATGATACTGGGTGCGATAGGCCTTCTGTTCTTTTATTTGAGGTCCTTATTTGCGGTCTTATTTCCATTGTACGATGAATGGTGTGTTATTTGTAATGTAGGGTCAGACAATCACCTGTCTTTGTGATTGTCTCCACCCACCTCCAGGTGTCCCCCATTTTCCCCATTAGTCCCTGGGTATTTATTTCTGTGTTCCCTTTTTGTCTGTTGCAAGTTCATCTTGTCAAGTCAACCAGCGTGTTTTTCTGTCCACCTTCTTTTTCTTATCACTCTTTTGCTAGTCCTCCAGGTTTTTGACCCTTGCTTGCCTTGACTCTGAACCCGCCTGCCTGACCTTACTGCCTGCACTGACCTTGAGCCTGCCTGCCACTCTGTACCTCCTGGACTCTGACCTTGTTATGATCTTTTGCCTGTTACGACCATTCTCTTGCCTGCCCCTTGGATTATAATAAATATCTGAGACTCGAACCATCTGCCTCCCGTGTCTGCATCTGGGTCTCGTCCTGTGTCCTTAATGTTCYAACTGGGCATGACAGACCCATGACAGACCCAGCAAACTTGGACTAGCTCCGCCATGCTGTCTCCCTGCAGGGAACCACCATTGGGAGGCATGAGGAGCTATTGCTGGACCTTTTGGAAGGGCTTCGTTCCCTCTTCTCCAGGGTCTTCCTGGCCTTCTCTCTCCCTCTTCTCCAGGGTCTTCCTGTGTTCTCTCTCCTCTCTCCAGGTCTTCCTGGCCTTCTCTCTCCCTCTTCCCAGGGTCTCCTGGCCTTCTCTCTCCCTCTTCTCCAGGGTCTTCCTGCCTTCCTCTACTTGGTCCCTCTCCCAGGTTCTCCTGGCCTTCTCTCTCCCTCTTCTCCAGGGTCTTCCTGGCCTTCTCTCTCCCTCTTCTCCAGGGTCTTCCTGGCCTTCTCTCTACTGGAGATCCTCTCCCAGGGGAGACCCAGCATAAGACTCATGTCCTCTCTGAAGAAGCTGCGATTGCCGTAGTAGATGAGCCCATTGTACATCAGGATCTTCAAACCAGGAACCTCGTAGCACTAAGGAGAGAGAGAGAGAGAGAGACGCAGTAGTTAGGTTAACAGGACACTAGGGAAAGGGGAAATATTATAATGACACAGGGCGAGACCCAGATGCAGACACAGGAGGCAGATGGTTCGAGTCTCTATTTATTAAACAACAAGGGGAAGGCAAGAGGCAGGTTGAGGACAGGCAAAAGTTCATAAACCAGGTCAGTCCAAACGGTACAGGGTGGCAGGCAGGCTCGAGGTCAGGGCAGGCTGAATGGTCAGGCAGGCGGGCTTAGTGTCAGGGCAGGCAAGAGGTCAGAACCGGGAGGACTAGAAATAAGAGATTAGGAAAACAGGAGCTCGGAAAAACATGCTGGTAAGCTTGACAAGACGAACTGTCAGCAGACAGAGAACACAGGAATAAATACACTGGGAATATTGAGGAAGATGGATGACACCTGGAGGGGGGGGGTGGAGACAATCACAATGACAGGTGAAACAGATCAGGGTGTGACAGACATGCAGTAATCAGGTTAACAGGACACTAAGGAGAGGGGGGAGAGTCAGGTTAACAGGACCCTAAGGAGAGGGGGGAGAGTCAGGTTAACAGAGCACCCATCCCAAACCTCACTTGTAAGGTGTTTCTTTTTTTTAAAGGGAGGGCAGATGGAACAAGTCACTGCATAAAAAAACACAACACTTTAATAACTTAGCAGACGCTCTTATCCAGATTGGCTCACAATAAGCTCATTCAACTGAAGTTAGTTAGCAGGTGTGTGTTCAAAGGGACAAGGTGACAAATCAACATTGATCACTGTCTGACACTATGGTACTGCGTCAAGCATACCTGGAATTACTGCCTTGTGATTAATATTACAGACAGAAAGGTCTCTTCAATGTGTACAGAAGTCCACTCACCTTGTGGTTCTCTAAAGGTCTGTAGAGCTGTGTTGCTCACCCTGTCCAGCCCTAAGGAAAACAATATTATTGTGCGAATGTTTACATATATTGTAAGTCTACCAACTTTATGTTTACAATATTGTGAGCTTACTTGGTTATAACCAGTCATATACTGTTTATCTATCTCTCTCTATGACTCTGGTTATAACAATTCTACCTCTCCCTTTGGCGAGTGTATTAAGCAAGGCAGTCGACCCCCAGCAACAACTGATGATGTGAACGTCGATTAAGGCACCCATCTGATTCAGAGGGGTTGGGTTAAATGCGGAAGACACATTTCAGTTGAATGCATTCAGTTGTGCAACTGACTAGGCATCCCCCTTTAACCTACTAAGTTCATATCATATCCTACAGGACCAACAGGCAGATGAGAGCTACTAATTGATCCCTATGAGAGGTAGTAATTAACACTGCTCTGCTCTAGAGGCCTCAATCCAGGGCGTTGCATCACGTTATTGAAAATCATAATGAACTGGATTATAGTGTTGCTGATTATTATTTTTGCTGATAAATATACATATCGAATTAATATAGATGTAATAAAAATAGCTAGATGTACAGTGCATTCAGAAAGTATTCAGACCCCTTGACTTTAAAGCCTTATTCTAAAATTGAAATAGTTTCCCCCCCCTCATCATTCTACACACAGTACCCCATAATGACAAAGCAAAAACAGGTTTATAGAAATTAAGCAAATTTATAAAAAAGCAACAACTGAAAACACATTTACATAAGTATTCAGACCCTTTACTCAGTACTTTGTTGAAGAACCTTTGGCAGCGATTACAGCCTTGAGTCTTCTTGGGTATGACGCTACAAGCTGGCACACCTGTATTTGGGGAGTTTCTCCCAATCTTCTCTGCAGATCCTCTCAAGCTCTGTCAGGTTGGATGTGGAGCGTCGCTGCACAGCTATTTTCAGGTCTCTCCAAGGATGTTCGATCGGGTTCAAGTCTGGGCTCTGGCTGGGCCACTCAACGACATTCAGAGACTTGTCCCGAAGCCACTCCTGCGTTGTCTTGGCTGTGTGCTTAGGGTCATTGTCCTGTTGGAAGGTGACCTGTCGCCTACTCCGGTCCTGAGCAGGTTTTTAAATCAAGGATCTCTGTACTTGGCTCCGTTCATCTTTATCCTCGATCCTGACTAGTCTCACCGTCCCTGCCGCTGGAAAAACATCCCCACAGCATGATGCTGCCACCACCATGCTTCACCATAGGGATGGTGCCAGGTTTCCTCCAGACGTGGCACTTGGCATTCAGGCCAAAGAGTTCAATCTTGCTTTCATCAGACCAGAGAATCTTGTTTCTTCCAGAAGGACAACCATCTCTGCAGCACTCCACCAATCAGGCCTTTATGGTAGAGTGGCCAGACGGAAGCCACTCCTCAGTAAAAGGCACATGAAAGACTGCTTGGAGTTTGCCAAAAGGCATTTAATGACTCTCAGACCATAAGAAACAAGATTCTCTGGTCTGATGAAACCAAGATGGAACTCTTTGGTCTGAATGCCAAGAGTCACATCTGGAGTATACCTGGCACTATCCCTAAGGTGAACCATGGGGTGGCAGCATCATGCTGTGGGGATGGTTTTCCGCGGCAGGGACTGGGAGACTACTCAGGATTGAGGGAAATATGAACAGAGCAAAGTACAGAGAGATCCTTGATTAAAAACCTGCTCCAGAGCYCTCAGGYCCTCAGACTGGGGTGAAGGTTCACCTTCTAACAGGACAACGACCCTAACCACACAGCCAAGACAACGCAGGAGTGGCTTCGGGACAAGTCTCTGAATGTCCCTGAGAGGCCCAGCCAGAGCCCGGACTTGAACCCAATCTAACATCTCTGGAGAGACCTGAAAATAGCTGTCCAGCTACGCTCCCCATCCAACCTGACAGAGCTTGAGAGGAGCTGCTGAGAAGAAATGTGAGAAACCACCAAATACAAGTGTGCCAAGATTGTAGCGTCATACCCAAGAAGACTCGAGTCTGTAATCGCTGCCAAAGGTGCTTCAACAAAGTACTGAGTAAAGGGTTTGAATATTTACGTAAATGTAATATATATATATTTTTTTTATATATACATTTTCAAAAATGTATAAAAACCTGTTTTTGCTTTGTCATTATGGGGTGTTGTGTTTTGATTGATTAGGGGGGGAAACAATTTAATCCATTTTAAAATAAGGCTGTAACGTAACAAAATGTGGAAAAAGTAATGGGGTCTGAATACTTTCCGAATGCACTGTATCCTGCTGGGATGTGGCCAACTATCTCACCATCATAGGCAGACTCGAGGAAGGAGGCATAGGCCATTCCTGTAGCTACTATCACCTGTGAGAGAAAAACCAATATCACATTTAGCTAGAACACACCTAGAAACACATCATCAAAATGACATTATAGCTACATAGAGCTACTTAGAGCACTATAACAGCTAGTAACTATTAACTGTTAATAATTCATTGTGACTGACCGTGAGGATCTCAACAGGGATGTGTGTGCGTGTGTGTGTGTGTGTTTGTTTTCGTTGTGACTGACCGTCAGGATCTCTACAAGGATGGGTGTGCGTGCGTGTGTGTGTGTGTGTGTGTGTGTGTGTGTGTGTGTGTGTGTGGCTGTGTGGTGTGTGTGTGTGTGTGTGGTGTGTGTGTGGTGTGTGTGTGTGTGTGTGTGTGTGTGTGTGTGTGTGTGTGTGTGTGTTTGTTTTCATTGTGACTGACCGTCAGGATCTCTACAAGGATGGGTGTGTGATGGCGCTTTCGGAACCTCACGGTGACCGTTTTTACCGGCACCAGGATGGACAGACACCAGGGAGATCAGTAGCTCGGCCATGTTGGTGTGGCGAAGGTTCCCTATGACGGACGCCAGGGTCTGGAGGACACAGAAAGGGGGGAATGTATTACATCAAATCGTATTGGTCACATACACATGGTTAGCAGATGTTATTGCGAGTGTAGTGAAATGCTTGTGCTTCTATTTCTGACAGTGCAGTAATATTTAACAAGTAATCTAACAATTCCACAACAACTTCCTAATACACACAAATCTAAGTAAAGGGATGGAATAAGAATATATACAGTTGAAGTCGGAAGTTTACATACACTTAGGTTGGAGTCATTAAAACTCATTTTTCAACCACTCCACAAATTTCCTGTTAACAAACTATAGTTTTGGCAAGTCGGTTAGGACATCTACTTTGTGCATGACACAAGTAATTTTTCCAACAAATGTTTAGACAGATTATTTCACTTAACATTCACTGTATCACAATTCCAGGGGGTTAGAAGTTACCATACACTAAGTTGACTGTGCCTTTAAACAGCTTGGAAAATTCCAGACAATGATGTAATTGCTTCAGAAGCTTCTGATAGGCTAATTGACATAATTTGAGTCAATTGGAGGTGTACCTGTGGATGTATTTCAAGGCCTACCTTCAAACTCAGTGCCTCTGCTTGACATCATGGGAAAATCAAAAGAAATCAGCCAACACCCCAGGAAAAAAAATGTTAACCTCCACAAGTCTGGTTCATCCTTGGGAGCAATTTCCAAACGTCTGAAGATGCCACGTTCATCTGTACAAGCTATAGTACGCAAGTATAAACACCATGGGACCACGCAGCCGTCATACCGCTCAGGAAGGAGACGCGTTCTGTCTCCTAGGGGTGAACGTACTTTGGTGCGAAAAGTGCAAATCAGTCCCAGAACAACAGCAAAGGCCCTTGTGAAGAAGCTGGAGGAAACAGGTACAAAAGTATCTTCATCCACAGTAAAACAAGTCCTATATCGACATAACCTGAAAAGCCGCTGAGCAAGGAAGATGGGAAGTTTACATACACCTTAGCCAAATACATTTAAACTCAGTTTTTCACAGTTCCTGACATTTAATCCTAGTAAAAATGCCCTGTCTTAGGTCAGTTAGGATCACCACTTTATTTTAAGAATGTAAAATGTCAGAATAATAGGAGAGAACTTCTGACCCACTTGGAATGTGATGAAAGAAATAACTCAATTAGCCTATCAGAAGCTTCTGAAGCCATGACATCATTTTCTGGAATTTTCCAAGCTGTTTAAATGCACAGTCAACTTAGTGTATGTAAACTTCTGACCCACTGGAATTGTGATACAGTGAAATAATCTGTCTGTAAACAATTGCTGGAAAAATMACRTGTGTCYTGCACAAAGTAGATGTCCTAACCAACTTGCCAAAACTYTAGTTTGTTCACAAGAAATTTGTGGAGTGGTTGAAAAACTAGTTTTAATTAATCGAACCTAAGTGTATGTAAACTTCTGACTTCAACTGTATATTAATATTATTATAGGTCTTCTGATCTTGTCCTCCAATCCTCTCCTCGCTTCCCTCTCCTCGCAAGGAATCTGTGGAATATGCTTTTGAGATTCAACCAGAGAGAACTCTGCAACTGCTTCAACATGGGGTAACCAATCAGTCGCTCTAGGGACCTCTCACCATCATGATCCCTGAGAGCAGGGCTACAGCGGAGGTCACCCCAATCCTATGGGCCTCAAAGTCTGCAGCCTCTGGAGTGGAGGAGTTGAGCTGTAGATGGGTGGGCACCAGCTGTTTCACCACCGCAAAGGTACCTGGGACACAGATACATAAGCTCTCTTGGGTTTCCAACCTCACCTGCACACCTTTTTACCTTGTTTTTATCTGCACTGTTTGTCTTTCACTTGTCCTTTTGTGAATAAATAAAATGAAAACAATAAAACTAAGATGAGTAACTTTGGCTTTAGCTCAGGTGGCTAACACAGTCTTATGGGCAGAGGAGACCCGGATTCAAAGCCAGTCTGTCACAAAGCCGCCCTGTGTTTTATCCACATACATTTTTCAGGCTCCAGTCCTGGATTAACAATATCAGTGTGTATTACCAGTGGAGACATGTATTCCTTTGCCAAACAGCATGTAGAGGACTACAGGAAAGAAGCAGGTGTAGAGGCCGTAGATAGGCACCATTGATGTCAGTAAGGCAAAGGGCTACAACAAGTTGCCATCACATAGGCTTATACCTGTAACTACATTTGTAAGTGTTGACATTTTCAGATAAAATGGCTTTGATATTGTTGCAAGTAATTCTGCTAATTTTACTACTGTTTTACTACTACTGCTTTCAATGCTGCTATTTTCTTGACCCCATTATCTGAAAAGCCTGGGGGTGTTACATCCATCAAGATTAATTTTTTGCTGTCAAGCTCAGCTGAGAATACATTGTTCATTATGTGTGTGTGAATGGCATATTCACAGAGGGTAAAATATATATTCAAGCTCATCAATTATCTGTTGTGGACAAAAAGTCCATATTTAAAGGTAATCAAAAAGAAAAGAGGACCAAGGCACTCTTCCTACAATTAATTCAAATGTCTTTATTTGTATGGCATGTTCAAAGGGAACAAAGTTTTAAAACTCTGACGCATTTCGGCTGCATGGCCTTCGTCAGGGTATACAAAGAAATGCTAATACAATGTCCTCTTTTGAACAGCTTTTTCCAATCAGCCCTGATAAATGGGAGGCTATTCACAACAAGTGTTCTTTTGACCTAATGCTACTTCTAAATAGAGCACAAGTAGTTCAAACAGAAATTTAAGAAGTAAAAAGGAAAATCACAGAACACAGTGATAATTCTAACAAAGTACAATGTGATGAGATCTTGAAAGAGAAAATAGACACATTCACTCTAACATTGAAGCAAGACAAGCTAAGAAACTTTAGAAGAGATGAAGTAGACTATAGAAATGGCAAGGTCTTTGCCTTAAGAAAACCAACCTCCAAGAATTCAGAATCACATCCACAGAGGAGGAAACCTAGATCTGTTTCTTTCAACTTTACAAGCAGTGACGATGAGGATTACCCCAGACACTCAGAGGCCAGCTCCTCCCAATATTTTTTAGATCAGGAAGAGGAGCCACGCAGGTTCCCCAACAAGAGAGGGAGAGGACGCAGAAGAGGCCAACGCGGAGGGGGGGGAAGAAATCAAGACTATCCAACCACACGGAGCAGGACCAGAACAAGGCTGTGATCAACATTTCTGGAGAACRCCTTTCTGATGATTGCGTAAGGGTCTTGTCTAAAGGACTGTCCTTTGCCCCCACATACTCAACTAATGAGTTCAATACAAAGATGGACCTATTTAGTTTCTACAGGAATCTACATCTGAAGGCCTGGTACAAGCAAAACATCTCTCCAACTACAGACACCAGTGTCTCAGGTCAGGCAGTTTCTGTTCCCTCAAAAACACCTTTTAAGCCCAAGTCCACCTTTTGTCCCATCGTCCAGAATGCCACACTAAATACATTTGCCAAGAAGGTGAATTTTGTGATGGAGAATCTGTTTAAGGGTAAATTGACTCTAACCAAACACGACGTAACCTTTTTAAGAAAGAGAGGGATGCAGTTGAATCATTGTCCAAAAATGAACGGATTGTGGTTAAAAAAGCAGACAAAGGTGGCGCTATAGTAGTGTGGAGTAAAGACAAATATGTGACAGAAGCCTACCGTCAATTAGACAATGATGAATTCTACCAATCTCTTACCTTCAACCCTACAGAGGACCTAAAAACATAATTGAAAGGGATCCTCACTGTAGCTAAGGAGAATGGTTACATTTCAGACAATGAGTTCAAATTTCTTTTTAATGACAGTATGGCTTCGTTTTATCTTCTTCCAAAAGTCCACAAGAATCTTAAACCCCCCAGGCAGACCAGTCATTAGTGGTAATGAAAGTCTGACAGAACCCATCTCTAAGTACATTGATTACTTTATTAAGCCTTTTCTGACGTCACTCCCAGCCTTTCTTCAAGACACCAAAGATGTGTTGAACAAAATTAAGGAATTGAACAATATACGTATAAGCTTCCTTTTTAGTCACCATGGATGTGGAGTCTCTATACACCACCATTGAACATGAACAAGGAGCAGCTATGCACCATTTCTTGAGTACCCAGCCTGAGACTGAGATGCCTCCCACATAATTCATTGTCTCACTGACTGAATGGACTCTTGATAATAACATCTTTGTCTTTCAGGACGGCTATATTGATGATGTTTGCCTGTTCTGGTCTGGCTCAGAAGATTAACTTATTTCCTTCCACCAATACCTTAACAGCATTAACCTTAACATCAAACTAACTATGGAGTACAGCAAGGATAACATTCATTTTTTGGACCTCGACATTAGTAAAAATGACAAAGGTTGTTTGCACACATCAATCTTTAGAAAGCCTACAGATGGGAATACCGTTCTGAGGGCAGACAGCTTTCACCCCAAAAGGCTAAAAGAGAACATTCCATATGGCCAATTCCAAAGAGTCCGCAGAATTTGCGATCAGGAAACAGACTGCAGTGTCAAATCTGCTGAATTGGAGAATCGCTTCTTGAATCYGGGCTACATCGCTCAGGTCCTGAATGATGCAGGTATAAGGGCCGGACGACTTGACAGAGAGAACTTGTTGCGAAGGGGAGTGCCTCCTGATACATCAGAGAGAGTGTACTTTGTTACAAAATACTGCACTGAAGCAGAGAACATTAAAATAATCATTAAAAAGAATTGGGGAATCATCCAAAGCGATACGCTACTACTCCAAGTCTTCCCAGAGCCACCAGTCATAAGCTCAATTAGAAAAGGGGACCGTCTTAAACAGCTAAACCAAAGGGAAAGTATTGGGATTTACAAACTACAGGCCACTAAGTAGCCAGGTTTAAATGAAGATATGGATTTCTCACCCTTCCTGTAGGGTCGTGATGGGTCCATTTGCTSTCATRTAGTGGACATTTTGCTCTATTGCCCTCAGCTATGTTTAGACTGTTGTCCATGTTTTGCTGTGTTCTTGTGTAATATGGAATATATTGCTTTCTTATTCTTGACACTTCTCCCAGTCATATTTAAGGTTAGAACTACCTTTCTAAGTGTCCTGATGCTTCTAGCTTGGAGTTGATTTTCTTGATAACATATCTACAGTATTTCACTTTTTAATGTGTATAGTATTGCTTACTACAGTAGGTGTTGTCCAACGAATTCTGTAACCACTCCCTCTTCAAGTCAGGGCTGATTGGAAAAAGCTGTTCAAAAGATTTCTTTGTATACCCTGATGAAGGCCATGCAGCTGAAACGCGTCAGAGTTTTTAAACTTTGTTTCCATTGAAGATGCCATACAAATAAAGGCATTTTAATGAATGATATGAAGAGTGCCTTGGTCCTCCTGATGATGATACATTTACCCCTTTTACCAGAGAGCACCTTCTGTCTAAAAATCTACTATTGTGTACCATAGCAGCTTCTGTCTACCAAAATCTACTATTGTGTACCTTAGCAGCTTCTGTCTACCAACATCTACTATTGTGTACCTTAGAAGCGCTTCCCTTCCTCCTCTTTTCCATCTTTAAAGATCTTTATTTTGTTTACGTTACCAAAGCAATTTGACACTTATCTTCTTCAGCTCAATCAATTACATGATTGGTTAGTAGGCTACATGTGAGAAATAAAATGTCCTCACCATAGCCACGGGAAGTGGAGCCTGTAAAATCCCACCATATTATAGGCTACTCTATTCAATTACGGAGTGGGAGTACTGTAAAATCCTACCATATTGTAAGCTACTCTATTCAATTACGGAGAGGGAGGCCTTTAAAATCCCACCATATTATAGGCTACTCTATTCAATACGGAGCGGAGGCCTGTAAAATCCCTCCATATTATAGGCTACTCTATTCAATACGGAGCGGGAGGCCTGTAAAATCCCTCCATATTATAGGCTACTTACTCTATTCAATACGGAGCGGAGGCCTGTAAAATCCCTCCATATTATAGGCTCCTCTTGTCACGACTTCTTCTGAAGTCGGTTCCTCTCCTTGTTCGGGCGGTGTTCGGCGGTCGACGTCACCGGTCTTCTAGCCATCGCCGATCCATTTTTCATTTTCCATTTGTTTTGTCTTGTTTTCCCACACACCTGGTTTTCATTCCCTCATTACGTGTTGTGTATTTAACCCTTTGTTCCCCCCATGTCTTTGTGTGGTATTGTTTGTTGTAAGTGCTTGTGCACATTGTGATTGGTGTGCGTCGGGTTTTGTACCCATATTTTGTATTTTCTGGATGCTGTTGGTTTGGTTTATTAAACTACTCCGGTTATATCCCAGTTCTGCTCTCCTGCGTCTGACTTCCCTGCAACCAGTTACGCACCCCTTACACCTCTATTCAGTTACGGAGCGGGAGGCCTGTATAATTCCACCATATTATAGGCTACTTACTCTATTCAATTACGGAGCAGGAGGCCTGCAAAATCCCACAATATTATAGGCTCCTCTATTCATTTACGGAGCAGGAGGCCTGTACAATCCCACCATAGTGTATAGGATACTCTATTCAGTTACGGAGKAGGAGGCCTGTAAAATCCCACCATAGTGTATAGGATACTCTATTCAGTTACGGAGCGGGGGGCCTGTAAAATCCCACCATATTATAGGCTACTACTTTCTTCAATACGGAGAGGGAGGCCTGTAAAATCCCACCATATTATAGGCTACTACTTTCNTATTATAGGCTACTACTTTCTTCAATACGGAGAGGGAGGCCTGTAAAATCCCACCATATTATAGGCTACTACTTTCTTCAATACGGAGAGGGAGGTCTGTAAAATCCCACCATATTATAGGCTACTATTTTCTTCAATACGGAGAGGGAGGCCTGTAAAATCCCACCATATTATAGGCTACTATTTTCTTCAATACGGAGWGGGAGGCCTGTAAAATCCCACCATAGTGCATAGGCTACTCTATTCAATATGGAGAGGGCGGCCTGTTAAATCCCACCATATTATAGGCTACTCTACAGTAACAGTCAAAGATTTGGACACCTACTCATTCAAGGGTTTTTCTGTAGTTTTTGTAACGGCTGTTTGAAGAAGAGGAGCAAGGTGCAGTGTGGTACGTGTTCATGATTTTTAATACAGCTGAACACTAGAACAAAAAAATAACAAAGCGGAACAAACGAAAACGAAACAGTCCTGTCAGGTTCAGCAACACAAATCAGAAAACAACTACCCACAAAACCCATGTGGGCAAGAGCTACCTAAGTATGGTTCTCAATCAGAGACAACGATAGACAGGGCGTGACAATTTTACTATTTTTTACATAGTTGAATAATAGTGAAGACATCAAAACTATGAAATAACACATATGAAATCATGTACAGTAGTAACCCAAAAAATTGTTAAATAAATCAAAATATATTTTMGATTTTAGAATCTTCAAAGTAGCAACCCTTTACCTTGATGACAGCTGAGCACTTGTTGGCTGCTTTTCCTTCACTCTGCGGTCCAACTCATCCCAAACCTTCTCAATTTAGAACACTGTGTTAACAAACCTCCAGACTAGCTTCAATGCATTACAACACTCCTTCCGTGGGCTCCAACTGCTCTTAAATACAAGTAAAACTACGGTTCTGACTTAGAATATGTGGACAACTACAAATACCTAGGTGTCTGGCTAGACTGTAAACTCTCCTTCCAGACTCACATTAAGCATCATCAATCCAAAATTAAATCTAGAATCGGCTTACTATTTAGCAACAAAGCCTCCTTCACTCATGCTGCCAAACATACACTCGTAAAACTGACTATCTTACCGATCCTTGACTTCGGCGATGTCATTTACAAAATAGCCTCCAACACTCTACTCAGCAAATTGGATGTAGTCTATCACAGTGCCATCCGTTTTGTCACTAAAGCCCCATATACTACCCACCACTGCGACCTGTATGCTCTCGTTGGCTGGCCCTCGCTACATATCCGCCTCCAAACCCACTGGCTCCAGGTCATCTATAAGTCTTTGCTAGGTAAAGCCCCGCCTTATCTCAGCTCACTGGTCACCATAGCAACTCCCACCCGTAGCACGCGCTCCAGCAGGTATATTTCACTGGTCATCCCCAAAGCCAACACCTCCTTTGGCCGCCTTTCCTTACAGTTCTCTGCTGCAAATGACT
This sequence comes from Salvelinus sp. IW2-2015, assembly GCF_002910315.2. Classification (NCBI taxonomy): domain Eukaryota; kingdom Metazoa; phylum Chordata; class Actinopteri; order Salmoniformes; family Salmonidae; genus Salvelinus; species Salvelinus sp. IW2-2015. The sequence continues at coordinate 30,165,483 of NC_036847.1, read as the reverse complement.
GGAACYAATTGCAAAAATCACTGAAGCTGGAGACTATCTCCCTCACTAACTATAAGCATGACCTGTCAGAGTAGCTTACCGATCACTGCACCTGTACACAGCCCATCTGTAAATAGCCCACCCAACTACCTCATCCCCATATTGTTATTTTTTTTGCTCTTTTGCACCCCGGTATTTCTACTTGCAGATCATCTTCTGCACATTTATCACTCCAGTGTTAATGCTAAATTGTAATTATTTTGCCACTATGGCCTATTTATTGCCTTACCTCCCTAATCTTACTACATTTGCACACACTGTATATAGATTTTTCTATTGTGTTATTAACTGTAGGTTTGTTTATCCCATGTGTGACTCTGTGTTGTTGTTTTTGTCGCACTGCTTTGCTTTCTTGGCCAGGTCGCAGTTGTAAATGAGAACTTGTTCTCAACTGGCCTACCTGGTTAAATAAAGGTGAAATAAATACATTTAATAATCATTGGGTTGAGGTTGGGTGATTGTCTGATGCAGCACTCCATCACTCTCCTTCTTGGTCAAATAGCCTTTACACAGCCCAGAGGTGTGTTGGGTCATCGTCCTGTTGAAAAACAAATGATAGTCCCACTAAGTGCAAACCAGATGGGATGGCATATCGCTGCAGAATGCTGTGGTAGCCATGCTGGTTAAATTCTAAATAAATCACAGACAGTGTCACCAGCAAAGCACCCCCACACCTTCACACCTCCATGCTTCGTGGTGGGAACCACACATGCAGAGATCATCTGCTCACCTACTCAGCTTCTCACAAAGACACGACGGTTGGAAACAAAATCTCAAGACCAAAGTGTCAGGATTTGGCCAGGATTGTTCAGGTTTTGGTCACTAGATGCCCCCATTGCGCCTTTTTTGAACCTTTTGTTTTTCCCTTGTTCTAATTATTATTTGCACCTGTGTGTCATTTCCTTGTTGGTATTTAAACCCTGTGTGTTCCTCAGTTCTTTGCTCAGTGTTTGTATGTTAGCACCCAGCCATGCTGTGAACATGTATTTCTCCAGTTGGATTTTCCTGAGGTACTCTGGTTTTGTTCTTGTTTGTTTTTGATTATTCTTTTGAGGTTTGTTTTTTCCGCTGCTGTTCTTACCACTTTGTGGATTTTCTTTGTAGCTTGGTGGATATTCATTTTTTCTCTTGCATTACTTTTTGACGTTGTGGATTTTTATTTTTGCCTGAAGACTTTTTTCCCTTTATTAACCACCATCTCTAGTACTGCTGTGTCTGCCTCATCTTCTGGGTTCTGCCGACTATTAGTGACTGTTTCTCACACCGGGTCCTGACACAAAGGACAAATTTCCACCGGTCTAATGTCCATTACTCGTGTTTTCTTGGCCCAAGCAAGTCTCTTCTTATTATTGGTGTCCTTTAGTAGTGGTTTCTTTGCAGCAATTCGACCATGAAGGCCTGATTCACACAGTCTCTTCTGAGCAGTTGATGTTGAGATGTGTCTGTTACTTGAACTCTGTGAAGCATTTATTTGGGCTGCAGTTTCTGAGGCTGGTAACTCTAATGACATCCTCTGCAGCTGAGGTAACTCTGGGTCTTCCTTTCCTGTGGRGGCCCTCATGAGAGCCAGTTCCATCATAACGCTTGATGGTTTTTGTGACTGCTGTTGAAGAAACTGACTGACTTTCCCGGATTGACTGACATTCATGTCTTAAAGTAATGATGAACTGTCATTTCTCTTTGCTTATTTGAGCTGTTCTTGCCATAATATTGGCTTGGTCTTTTACCAAATAGGTKTATCTTCTGTATACCACCCTTACATTGTCACAACTGATTGGCTCAAACGCATTAAGGAAAGAAATTAAACAAATTAACTTTTAACAAATCAAATGTTATTAGTCACATGAGCCAAAAACAACAGATGTAGACCTTACAGTGAAATGCTTACTTACCAGTCCCTAACCAACAATGCAGTTTAAAAAATATGGATAAGAATAAGAAATACAAGTAACAAGAAATTAAAGAGCAGCAGTAAAATAACAATAGCAAGACTATATATGGGGGGGTACAGGGGGGTACAGAGTCAATGTGCAGGGGGCACCGGTTAGTTAAGGTAATATGTACATGTAGGTAGAGTTATTAAAGTGACTATGAATAGATGATAACAGAGAGTAGCAGCGGTGTAAAAGAGGGGGGGTAATGCAAATAGTCTGGGTAGCCATTTGATTAGGTGTTCAGGAGTCCTATGGCTTGGAGGTAGAAGCTGTTTAGAAGCTTGGACCTTGGACCTATACTTGGCACTCCGGTACCACTTGCCTTGCGGTAGAAGAGAGAACAGTCTATGACTAGGGTGGCTGGAGTCTTTGTCAATTTTTAGGGCCTTCCTCTGACACCGCCTGGGTTAGAGGTCTTGGATGGCAGGAAGCTTGACCCCAGCAATGTCTTGGGCCGTACGCACTACCCTCTGTAGTGCCTTGTGGTCGGAGGTCGCGCAGTTGCCATACCAGACAGTGATGCAACCAGTCAAGATGGTGCAGCTGTAGAACTTTTTGAGGATCTGAGGACCCATGACAAAATGTTTCATTCTCCTGAGGGGCAATAGGCATTGTCGTGCCCTCTTCATGACTGTCTTGGTGTGTTTGGACCATGATAGTTTGTTGGTGATGTGGACACCAAGGAACTTGAAGCTCTCAACCTGCTCCACTACAGCCCCGTCGATGAGGATGGAGCGTGCTCAGTCCACCTTTTTCTGTAGTCCACAATATTCTCCTTTGTCTTGATCACATTGAGGGAGAGGTTGTTGTCCTGGCACCACACTGCAAAGTCTCTGACCTAGAGGCTGTCTCATCGTTGTCGGTGATCAGGCCTACCACTGTTGTGTCGTCGGCAAACTTAWTGACGTGTTGGAGTCGTGCTTGGCCATGCAGGCTTGGGTGAACAGGGAGTACAGGAGGGGACTGAGCACGCACCCCTGAGGGGCCCCTGTGTTGAGGATCAGCGTGGCAGATGTGTTGTTACCTACCCTTACCACCTGGGGGCAGCCCATCAGGAAGTCCAGTTGCAAAGAGAGGTGTTTAGTCCCAAGGTTCTTAGCTTAGTGATGAGCTTTGAGGGCACTATGGTGTTGAACTCTGAGCTTTAGTCAATGAATAGCATTATCATGTAGGTGTTCATTTTGTCCAGGTGGGAAAGGGCAGTGTGGAGTGCAATAGAGATTGCATTCTTTATGGATCTGTTGGGGCAGTATGCAAATTGGAGTGGGTCTAGGGTTTCTGGGATAATGTTGTGGATGTGATCCATGACCAGCCTTTCAAACTGACTGACCCCCTTCGTCATACCGGAGTGTGCTGTTCTATCTTGCCGGTGCAGCGTGTATCCCGCTAGCTGAATATCCATGTCGTCATTCAGCCACGATTCCGTGAAACATAGGATATTACAGTTTTTGATGTCCCGTTGGTAGGATATTCGTCATTGTACCTCTTCTAGTTTATTGTCCAATGATTGCACGTTGGCGAGTAATATTGACGGTAACGGCAGCTTTCCTACTCGTCTTCTGCGGATCCGGACGAGGCATCCGGCTCTACTTCCTCTGCGTCGCTTCCTTATGCGAATAATTGGGATATCTGCCCTGCGGGGTGTTTGGAGAATATCGTGTTAGTCCTGCTTGTTGTTGTTGTTGAAAAAATCTTTGTCTAATCTGAGGTGATTGATCGCTGTCCTGATATCCAGAAGCTCTTTTCTGCCATAAGATATGGTTGCAGAAGTATTATGTACAAAATAATTTACAAATATCACAAAAAAAACACATAATAGCACAATTGGTTAGGAGACTGTAAAACGGRGGCCKMCTCCTCCGGCGCCATTTTGAGTTTTGAGCTTTCTATGGGGATCTAGATTTCCAAGGCACTTGCTTGCAGTTCCTATRGCTTCCACTGGATTTCAACAGTCTTTAGAAATTGGTTGATGTTTTTCCTTTGAGAAATTAAGTATGGCAGTTCAGAACAAGGGTCGAGTGAAGTGTACTGTTGTGGTTGGGGCGCGTGACCTGAAAGCTCGCTCCAATTTGTTTTTATCCGCTATTGAACGCAGTTTATCCCGCCTTAAATTGTATCGATTATTTACGTAAAAAAATACCTAAAGTTGTATTAGGAAAGTTGTTTGAAATGTTTGGACAAAGATTACAGGTAATTTATTAGATATTTTGTAGTCATGTTGCCCGAGTTGGAACCAGTGTTTTTTTGGATCAAACGCGCCAAATAAATGGACATTTTGGAGATATAACGACGGAATTAATCGAACAAAAGGACCATTTGTGATGTTTAAGGGACATATTGGTGTGCCAACAAAAGAAGATCTTCAAAGGTAAGGCATGACTTATATCGTTATTTCTGAGTTTTGTGTAGCGCAGGGCGCAGCAGGTGTTTATTAGTAAAGGACCACATGAGGAGGCAGGTAGCTGGGTCCAGGGGCAGGCAGAAGGTCATACACAGGGTCTCCAAAAAAGGTAACAGTACGGGCAAGAGGTTGATGACAGGAAATCTGATAGGCAAAAGTACATGCAGGGAATAGGCAAAAAGGGGTCGTTAGTGAGGATGGCCAAAAATTACAATACACAGGAGGGCTAATATGGACATAAACATCGGTCTGAATAGAAATGTGTATCAAAACAAACAATACCTCACAATGATAGGGTGCAAAGAACTGAACTAAATAGTGTGTGATAATGACAAACAGGTGTGTGAACAGGTGATCAGAAGTCAGGTGATTGGGATCTGGAGAGTGATCTGCGTTCAGGGGATCTACAGTATGTGTTTGAGAGTGTGAGCTGGAAAGTGGMCTGGAAAGTGAGCTGCGTTCAGGGGATCTACGTGTTTGAGAGTTGGAAGCAGACTTTACAAATACGGAGCGGGAGGCCTGTAAAATCCCACCATATTAGGGTCTACTCTATTCCATTACGGAGCACGAGATTGCAATCTAGTAAGAGGTGAAAATAAACAATCATACAATGTAAAACCAAGGGAGAATTTGTTTTGGTTAGAGCCCAGTATCGGGCAACATGAATAAACGAGCGCCACACTACCAAAGTGGAAATTGGTGCTGGGCTCCAAGTCTGTGCAGAGTAGGGCAGCAAAGGGTTGGAAACTTTCCTGTAAATTTCCGGAATTGTTAAGGACATTTTCCATGGGAAGTTAATTCCTGGAATTTGGGGAATTTTGCTTAAATTCATAAGAAATCTAGTTTATAACAGTGAACCTTTTTTTGTGGGATACACATAAGGCAATTCTAGGTCTTGTGGCATACTTTGGTTGAACTATCCTCAATTCAATGGACTTGCAACCCTCTGCATGCACAGTGCATTCTTCCATCACATGTACAGCTGATTCTCAAGATCTTGCACAGTAATGAGATGCTATTGAGCCCACACTACTTGACTGTCTGAGCCAAGGACTACATGCTTTCTGGTAAGTTTTGATTACAATACTGGGTGGGGTGAATATATTGTATATGACATACATCATTTTTTTGTTAACTAGTAAATAGTAGCCGACAGCAAAATCATTTCTAACTTGTTAACAATTTCTGCTATTTAGTTTTTGCTACCATGTGGGTTTTAGCTTGCTTGAGCATGCTAACTGAGGAGTGTTAATTCACCTGTTTCCAAACATTTATCTTACAAAGGAGTTGTTTAATCTAACTGCTTAACTATTTATCTGTACATGGAATTGTATTTTATTTATTTTTACTCATTTTTTTCTAATCTTTACAGGAAAATGCCACGGGCACTATCTGATGTGTGGAGATATTTCACTGCAGCTAATGTTCGAAGGAAAAGCTGTGTACATTTGGAAATACTGTGCCAAATCATGTGTGAAGAATGCAACAAAGATGCAGAATCATCTGGCCAAGTGGATAAAGTTCCCTCAGCGCTCACAACAAGCAACCTCTGACAAAAGTCCCTCTACTTCTATTCAAGGTGAAAATGATGAATCAAACTCCTTATCGATAGCAACAGCTCATGGTCCTCCTGGAATCAGAAGTTTTTTTGACTCGATGGAGGAACGTAGTCAGAGAAATGCTGATGAATGTCTTGCTCGAGCTGTGTATGCAACTGGTTCACCTCTGATGCTCACAGGCAATGTGTATTGGAAGAGATTTCTGAATGTTCTTCGCCCAGCATACACCCCTCCTACCAGACATGCTTTATCTACTCATTTGCTCATTTGAGTTCAAAAGAGTTCAGGTGAAGGTCAAGCAAATCATAGAGAAAGCAAACTGTATTGCAATCATCTCGGATGGGTGGTTGAATGTTTGTGGGCAAGGAATAATTAACTACATCATCTCCACCGCTCAACCAGTATTCTACAAGAGCACAGACACAAGGGACAACAGACACACCGGTCTCTACATTGCAGATGAGCTGAAGGCAGTCATCAATGACCTTGGACCACAGAAGGTTTTTGCACTGGTGACAGACAATGCTGTGAACATGAAGGCTGCTTGGTCTAAAGTGGAGGAGTCCTACCCTCACATCACACCCATTGGCTGTGCTGTTCATGCATTGAATATGCTTCTCAAGGAKATCATGGCACTAAAAACAATGGATACACGCTACAGGAGAGCCACGGAAATGGTTATGTATGTGAAGGGTCATCAGGCAGCAATCTACCTCACCAAACAAAGTGGAAGGGACTTTGTGGATCTGAGGCTCTTTCCCCTGTTGCCTCCACCATCCTTCAAATCCCACCAACATCAGCCGCCTCAGAGCGCAACTGGTCCCTGTTTGGGAACACAGACACGAAAGCACGCAACAGGTTGACCAATGCAAGGGTAGCGAAATTGGTGGCCATCTGGGATTTTTTTTGTCTTTTTGAGCCTGACAAATAGCCATCCTCAACAAGGTTGGAAAGTGACAGCGAAGATAAGGCCTCAGAGTCTGATGTTCAAGAGGTGGACATTGAGGAGGTCCAGAGAGAAGACATGGAAGCCTGAGAGGAAGACAACCAAAACTTTAGTTTCTAGACTATTTTACAGATGTGTGTTGAAAATGTTTTTGGGAGATGCGATGGATCATTGGGGTTCCTTAATACCCATATATTCCCGTTAATTCTGACGAAAAGTTTCCACCTCTGAATATTCCCCAAATGTGCTACCCTAGTGCAGAGGCACACACATCCAGGGCAGTCACCAGGCACAGGCCACGACTTCTTTCTGTCATATGTTCACACAGACCAGGCCAACACACAGTAATGACTCTGGTGGGGAAAAAAAGTTTGGGCTTCAACTCGGACAGACGTTCAGCAATGGCACAATGATCCTAACATTCTGTGGGGGAGAGCCAGTCTAACCCAATATAGTGTGGCGTACAGCAGGTCAGCCACCAGGAGGAGACTGGACATGCCAGGTCTCAATGGGCTTTCCGGCCAGGACTAATTGGGGCTGATTGTGGTTGGTGAGTAATCAAGGGCTGATAAAGCTGCCAGAAGGGCAGCACACGGGAGAAGGGACTGGGGGAAGAAAGGTTACTCCTGTATAGTTGGGGACGTTCCGGAGAGGGTCTCATGGGGGAGACCTAGTCTTTTCTTTTGGTTTGTTATTCAAATAACACCCTTGAAACCGACCTAATCCTAATCTGTCCGTGTCTGATCTGTGTAAACGTTTTGACCAAACCCCCTGGTCTGCCACAAGTGGTGGAGAATATGGGCATTCTGATAACGTGGTCAGATCAGGGTTGACGTTTACGCAGCATCAGCATGGGCGAGTTGATAGCTCAGTTCGTTCGGGCCCAACAAGCACAACAGGCGGTTCAGGAAGAAAATTCTGGAGGAACAGCGGCTTCAAAACGTCCGCCTCGTTGAGGAAATCAGGAAGCTACACGGAGGAGCCAGTTTTTAATCAAATCTAACGGAAGACGACGCAATCGAAACATACCACTGTACGTTTGAACGCACAGCACTATGGGAAGGATGGCCAAGGCCGAAGTGGGGAAGTCTGCTGGCCCCGTTCCTCTCTGGGAATGCCCAAAAGGCATATTGGGACCTGAACGACGAACAGGCGGCTAACTGCGACGGACTCAAACGGGAGATACTCAGCCGCTACGGATACAGCCTGGCCCATCGGGCTCAACTGTTCCACAACTGGAGAATCGTAGCCGACGCATCCCCCCCCGAGCCCAGATGAGCGACCTACTGCGCATCACCAGGACATGGCTCCTAACCAACCAATCCACCCTCTCCATCCTAGACAAAGTGGTCCTGGATCGCTTATTACGAGCGCTACCCCACGACATGAAGAYGGCAGCGAGTCTATGCGCGCCCCAGACCATGGAGGGCCTCCTGGAAGCAGTGGTGCTTCCTTCCTGTAGTATAGCAGCTGGCCGTGCAGGTGCCTCCTTCCTGTAGTATAGCAGCTGGCCGTGCAGGTGCCTCCTTCCTGTAGTATAGCAGCTGGCCCGGCAGGTTGCCTCTTCCTGTAGTATAGCAGCTGGCCGTGCAGGTGCTCCTTCCTGTATATAGCAGCTGGCCGTGCAGGTGCCTCCATCCTGTAGTATAGCAGCTGGCCGTGCAGGTGCCTCCTTCTGTAGTATAGCAGCTGGCCGTGCAGGTGCTCCTTCCTGTAGTATAGCAGCTGGCCGTGCAGGTGCCTCCTTCCTGTAGTATAGCAGCTGGCGTGCAGGTGTCTCCTTCCTGTATATAGCAGCTGGCCGTGCAGGTGCCTCCTCCTGTAGTATAGCAGCTGGCCGTGCAGGTGCCTCCTTCCTGTAGTATAGCAGCTGGCCGTGCAGGTGCCTCCTTCCTGTAGTATAGCAGCTGGCGTGCAGGTGCCTCCTTCCTGTAGTATAGCAGCTGGCCGTGCAGGTGCCTCCTTCCTGTAGTATAGCAGCTGGCCGTGCAGGTTTTTTATAGCAGCTCCTTCCTGTAGTATAGCAGCTGGCCGTGCAGGTGCCTCCTTCCTGTAGTATAGCAGCTGGCGTGCAGGTGCCTCCTTCCTGTAGTATAGCAGCTGGCCGTGCAGGTGCTCTCCTGTATGATAGCAGCTGGCCGTGCAGGTGCCTCCTTCCTGTAGTATAGCAGCTGGCCGTGCAGGTGCCTCCTTCTGTAGTATAGCAGCTGGCCGTGCAGGTGCCTCCTTCCTGTAGTATAGCAGCTGGCCGTGCAGGTGCCTCCTTCCTGTACTATAGCAGCTGGCAGTGCAGGTGCCTCCTTCCTGTAGCTATAGCAGCTGGCCGTGCAGGTGCCTCCTTCCTGTAGTATAGCAGCTGGCCGTGCAGGTGCCTCCTTCCTGTAGTATAGCAGCTGGCCGTGCAGGTGCCTCCTTCCTGTAGTATAGCAGCTGGCCGTGCAGGTGCCTCCTTCCTGTAGTATAGCAGCTGGCCGTGCAGGTGCTCTCTTCCTGTAGTATAGCAGCTGGCCGTGCAGGTGCCTCCTTCCTGTAGTATAGCAGCTGGCCGTGCAGGTGCCTCCTTCCTGTAGTATAGCAGCTGGCCGTGCAGGTGCCTCCTTCCTGTAGTATAGCAGCTGGCGTGCAGGTGCTCCTTCTGTTATAGCAGCTGGCGTGCAGGTGCCTCCTTCCTGTACTATAGCAGCTGGCCGTGCAGGTCCTCCTTCCTGTAGTATAGCACTGGCCGTGCAGGTGCCTCCTTCCTGTAGTATAGCAGCTGGCGTGCAGGTGCCTCCTTCCTGTAGTATAGCAGCTGGCCGTGCAGGTGCCTCCTTCCTGTAGTATAGCAGCTGGCCGTGCAGGTGCCTCCTTCCTGTAGTATAGCAGCTGGCCGTGCAGGTGCCTCCTTCCTGTAGTATAGCAGCTGGCCGTGCAGGTGCCTCTCCTGTATATAGCAGCTGGCCGTGCAGGTGCTCCCTTCTGTAGTATAGCAGCTGGCCGTGCAGGTGCTCCTTCCTGTAGTATAGCAGCTGGCCGTGCAGGTGCCTCCTTCCTGTAGTATAGCAGCTGGCCGTGCAGGTGCCTCCTTCCTGTACTATAGCAGCTGGCGTGCAGGTGCCTCCTTCCTGTATATAGCAGCTGGCCGTGCAGGTGCCTCCTTCGTAGTATAGCAGCTGGCCGTGCAGGTGCCTCTTCCTGTGTATAGCAGCTGGCCGTGCAGGTGCCTCCTTCCTGTATATAGCAGCTGGCCGTGCAGGTGCCTCCTTCCTGTATATAGCAGCTGGCCGTGCAGGTGCCTCCTTCCTGTAGTATAGCAGCTGGCCGTGCAGGTGCCTCCTTCCTGTAGTATAGCAGCTGGCCGTGCAGGTGCCTCCTTCCTGTAGTATAGCAGCTGGCCGTGCAGGTGCCTCCTTCCTGTAGTATAGCAGCTGGCCGTGCAGGTGCCTCCTTCCTGTAGTATAGCAGTGGCCGTGCAGGTGCCTCCTTCCTGTAGTATAGCAGCTGGCCGTGCAGGTGCCTCCTTCTGTAGTATAGCAGCTGGCCGTGCAGGTGCCTCCTTCCTGTAGTATAGCAGCTGCCGTGCAGGTGCCTCCTTCCTGTAGTATAGCAGCTGGCCGTGCAGGTGCCTCCTTCCTGTATATAGCAGCTGGCCGTGCAGGTGCTCTTCCTGTAGTATAGCAGCTGGCTGCAGGTGCCTCCTTCCTGTAGTAATGCAGCTGGCCGTGCAGGCTGCTCCTTCCTGTAGTATAGCAGCTGGCCGTGCAGGTTGCTCCTTCCTGTAGTATAGCAGCTGGCCGTGCAGGTGCTCCTTCCTGTAGTATAGCAGCTGGCCGTGCAGGTGCTCCTTCTGTAGTATAGCAGCTGGCCGTGCAGCTTCTCCTTCCTGTAGTATAGCAGCTGGCCGTGCAGCTTCTCTTCCTGTAGTATAGCAGCTGGCCGTGCAGGTGTGCTCCTTCCTGTAGTATAGCAGCTGGCCGTGCAGGTGCTCCTTCCTGTAGTATAGCAGCTGCCGTGCAGTGCTGCCTTCCTGTAGTATAGCAGCTGCGTGCAGGTGCCTCCTTCTGTAGTATAGCAGCTGGCCGTGCAGGTGCCTCCTTCCTGTAGTATAGCAGCTGGCCGTGCAGGTGCTCTCCTTCCTGTAGTATAGCAGCTGGCCGTGCAGGGTGCCTCCTTCCTGTAGTATAGCAGCTACTGGCGTCGGTGCCGGGCCAGGGGTCGTGGCTTCACTCAATAAGAACCGTGAGGGTAGTATAGCAGCTGGCGCGTGCATGCCGGTCCGTGCCTATACACGTGCTAGGAAGCAGGCTCGGCTACGATCAGCTGCCCGTCGCTAGTGATCTTACTCACAGTGAGGTAGCAGCCTCGTGAGGCGCTGTGCCTTCTCTTTACAGCTGTACGTATGAGGCACCCTGGCGACGCCGCTGGCAGGTTGCCTCCTATCCTCTGTAACGTATAATGCACGACTGGCCTGAACAGGTGCCTCCCTTACGAACCTAAGATAGTATAGCAGCTGCGATGGCAGGTGCTCTATACCGTGCAGCTATACAGCGATTGAGGTGCCTCCTGTCATCTGTACTATGTACAGCGCGCCGTGCAGGTCCTCTACCTAGTTAATATGCAGCTGAGGGCTAGTGCCCTCCTGTAGATGCAGCTGCCTTGCAGTGCCTCTCTGAAAGCAATCTGGCCTGCAGTGCCTTCCTTCCTCTACTATAGCAGTGGCGTAGAGCCTCTTAGATAAAACACGGCTGCCAGGGTCCTGCTGTACGTATAACAGCTGCGTGCGGTCCTCCAGGTCGCTAGTATTAGCAGCGGCCGGAGTAGCTCTTCGTATTGTCAGCTGGGCCTGCTATGCGCTATTCCTGGTTAGCAGACTTAGCAGCGGCCGGAGGCCTTGTCACTCGCTGTGCCTGGTAGTGCATGGAGGCTCAGCTACGGGCAGCCTGCGTGCAGCGCTTTCCTACATTTGGATAGCAGCCTGAGCCGCGGCAGTGTGCCGGTAGTTTAGCAGTGGCGGAGTCTCTTCTGTAGTATACAGTGTGAGGTGCCTTTGTACATAGCAGCTGGCCGTGCAGGCCCTTCCTCTAGTATGCGCATGTGGCCTGCAGGTGCCCCTCCTGCAGTATACGGCTGGCTAGCAGGCTTACGTGAAGTATAGGACAGGCGATCGGACGGTCGTCGCTAGGAAGGGGGCTCCTTCTGAGGGATGTATAGTGCACGGAACGGGCACGTTGCACGGCTCCCATCTTGCTCTCTAGAGAATACGGGCTAGCTGCCGCAGCGTGCTTTACCTTCCTGAGATAGGCGGCTGGCACGTGCCAGCTCTCTTCCTGCTATATACTCACCAGTCCCCTCGAGTAGGCAGCGCACGTGCCACTCTCATTCTCAGTAGACCTTATACGCCAGCTGCTACTAGCAGGTTGGATCCCTTCCTAGTAGCGCTAGCAGACTGCAGGCAGGATGCCCTCACTGCAGGCGAGCTGCGTCAGTCCTCCGAGTAATAGAGAGGCACTGCACGGCCAGCGTGCTTGTAGATAGAGCCAGGCCGTGCAGCTAGCTCTATCCATGGAGGGCATAGCACGGCCTGCACTCGGAGGAGTGCCGGTGCAGCTGCTGTAGAGTATAGAGCCCGTGCAGGTGCCTCGTCGATACAGCGGGCTGCACTCCATCCTGTAGTAGGCTGGTGCAGGTGCTGCCTCCGAGGTAGCACTAGCTGCGATCTACTTGTACATGGCGAGCGAGACCTGCAGTGCCTCCAGCTCTTACGTTATCAGAGGAGGCACTGCAGGTGCCAGGCACTTCCTGTACGCTTATGAGCACCTGCCGGCGCGGCAGTAGCTGCCTCCAATGTGAGAACGCGAGGCCCTGCAGGTCCTCGCTTCAATGTTAGTATACAGCAGATGGGCCGTGCAGTGGCCCTTGCCTGTGAACAGGATGCCGTAGTGTCCTCCTTCCTGTAGTGTAGCAGCTGGCTCAGACGTGGCACCGTCCTGGCCAGGACTGCTACTATCCTCTGAGTGTCTCAATGAGTAGTAGGCAGTCGCGACCGTGCAGTTCCTGTAGTTATAGCAGCTGCCGTGCCAGGCTCGTCCTGTACAGCGCTGCCGTGCGGCCGTGGATATAGCGTGCAGCGCTCCCTGTATAAAGAGCTCGTGAGGTGCTTCCTAGTAGAAGGCAGCTGGACACCTTGGACCGTGCCTGCCGAAGTAGGTCGTTGGGGCCAGTCCTCATTCCTGTAGTATAGCAGCTGGCCGTGCAGGTGTCTCCTCTGCGTCTGAGTAGGGTTGTTGACACTGCTCCTTTTTCACAGGGCTTTCTGAGACTCTAGGACCATTTGAGCCACCTGGATGTGTTCCTACATGAGAGTCAACTGAGCTGTAGCAGTTGGAATGAGGAAAGAGAGCTCTATGTGCTCTAGCCCTTGGAAAGTTAGAAACGGCTATACTGGGTTAATACTATATGTATGTTTCCGTAAAGAACAGCCCATGTTCTGAATTCGTCGCTGTACATTTCAAAAGTGCTAAACAAACAGTTAAATTGACTACGTCCGTCCTAGCTCGCTCATTAATGTCTTAATCGGAATTACGGATTGCCTCTTATCCACTTGTCGTCCCCTTATGCCATTGTTTGTACATCTCAATTGTCATTAGAAACCACATTTGTTTAAGCAAGTCAGCCATATCAGCTCTGTATTTTTAAAAGGCAGTAAATTAGGCTGAATGAACTGTTTTGTGCCAGACAAGGCTCTGTTTTGTGCCAGGTGTAGCAGTGGTAAGATGTTGGGACTGCTGTTAGGACAGCTTTATGTAGCCCTAACCATTTGTGGGCACCGTTTGCATCGTTTATATGCAATGAATGTATTGTTTAGTGTTGTGTTGTGTAGTGGCTTTGCTGGCATTCATTCCACTTTTTGCCCCACCAAGATTCACATGCTTAATCGACCGCTGAGTAGTCATCCATTCAAACATGGAACTAACAGATAGATCATGGATCAATTCTGAATCAATACGCCATAAAAATAGAAAGGGACCCTCATGAAACAACCAGAGAACCCTTTTAACTCAAACTGATTCATCCCCTACATTTCCTCCTTCTTTTTTCAATATCAAGCAATGGCAAAAAGTTGAATTATTTGGCTCTTTGATCTACACACACAAGTGAGAGTTCATTTCCATTTTTTTTTCTCTCTCTCTCTTCCTCCTTTCTGTAAGACTGCCAACATCAAGATTTACCTTGGTATGCAAATGTCCTGGAATAAGTTAAAAGGAAAGCGCGCCGCCTCTCTCAAAGGCAGCCACAGTGCAGATGTTATGAAGTTAATTAAAAATGTAGCTATTCATTTCTCCCTGTCCCATGTAGGTTGCATCAAATGGACAAAAACAGAAGGAAAAATAACTTATGGGAGAAGTCCATAATAATAACATAGTCTTTTGATATATACAGTAGGTCATTTCAAGAATGAGAAAAATATATCTGTAGTGTAAAGCTGGTATGAAACATAAACTCCCCCACACTTCTGTAGAGAAATATAAATAATTTTCACTCTGCTTAGCTTTGTTTTTGTTAGATTTCAAAACATAATTTGATCAATGCAGAATTTACTTACAAATCTGTAGTATATTGATCCATTCTGATCCATTACATTATCATAAATTTTTCTCCTTTTTATCAATATTACAATACTTTTTTTCTCTTAGCCAGGTGCTCCCATTTGAGGTAGGAATCTATTTTACAAGGAAACAGATGTGCTGTTAAGTCTGTCACATTCTGTCAGAGATCCAGAAGAGATTAGTATGAAACTGATTGTGACAGTCCAGTTTGGGATCAGATGGTCTGTAGGGGGCGACAGATAGCCTAGTGGTGAGCTGACAAGGTAAAAATCTGTCGTTCTGCCCCTGAACAAGGTAGTTAACCCACTGTTCCTAGGCCATCATTGTAAATAAGAATTTGTTCTTAACTGACTTGCCTAGTTAAATAAATACAAAATTATTATGGCACACCTTTAACACATTTAGGTGACTCATTTCGAAAACAACAGAGATAAACACATTTAACTAAGATCCCCTCTCCTCTTCCTCCTCCCATCAAGTAACCCAGCTTTATTTAATGCAGTAATATGTTTACTGAAATTGCATCAGTATGTTGATTGATGACACAAGCCTTGTGTTTCTCTTTACTGACTCTTCGATCTCCTCCCAAATCATTTTGCCATCCACAGAAAGGTTGTCCAGTCTCAAGATGGTGCCCACCCCTTTTCCTATGCTCCTCCTCCACAACCCCTCCTATCAAGCTGACGATTCCAGAGGGGGTTTATCATTTCTGCTGCACAGGTGTTGCAGTTGCGCTTGACATTTCAACACAATTCCCCTCTCTGCTGCCTATCGCTGCTCAGCCATAGCCTCTCTGTACTGCTGCTACCCTCAGCGGGGAACTCTGACGAGCGATATTGCAAGTGGCAGCCACGAGCCTCAGATCTGTATGCACCCGGGCTCTCGCACGGTCCTGGGTGAATAGCTCTTGACTTGTTACAATTTGTTTAGAAGCCTCGTAGAAGCAACATTTTTTGCATAAATCATAACCTGTCTCCATTCTCACAACTGCTTAAAAATGCAACATCTGCTTTACAGGAGTCCCTGCTTTACAGGAGTCCATGCTTTACAGGAGTCCATGCTTTACAGTTAGTTTGGCAACATCCATAGACTGACTCCCTATCATTTCTCTTGTGTTTTAACGGCAGCACATGTGTATGGGGGTAATAATATTTTTGTCAAATAAAATGTCCTACAATATTGTCGATCTTCACCTATCAAGATGATAAACTTTCCAAAGTTCTTCCTCAACTGTCTAGGCTAGAGCCCTCAAATCAAATAATATTTTATTCGTCACATTCTTCATAAACAACAGGTGTAGACTAACAGTGAAATGTTTACTTAGGGGCCCTTCCCAACAACAACACAGGGTACCAGTACCGAGTCGATGTGCAGGGGTACGAGGTAATTGAGATAGATAATACACTACATAGCCAAAAGTATGTGCTCGTCGAACATCTCATTCCAAAATCATGGGCATTAATATGGAGTTGGTCTCCCCTTTGCTAATAGAAAAGCCTCCACTCTTCTGGGAAGGCTTTCCACTAGATGTTGGAACATTTCTGCAGGGACTTGCATCCATTCAGCCACAAGAGCGCAAGTGATGTCGGGCACTGATATTGGGCGATTAGGCCTGGATCGCAGTCGGCGTTCTAATTCATACAAAAGGTGTTCAATGGAGTTGAGGTCAGGGCTCTGTGCAGGCCAGTCAAGTTCTTCCACACTTATCTCGACAAACCATTTCTGTATGGACCTTGCTTTGTGCACAGGGGCATTGTCATGCTGAAAAAGGAAAGGGTCTTCCTAAAACTGTTCCCACAAGGTTGGAAGCACAGAATCATCTAGAATGTCATTGTATACTGTAGCATTAAGATTTCCCTTCCCTAGAACTAAGGGGCCTAGCCCGAACCATGAAAAACAGCCCTAAACCATTATTCCTCCTCCACCAAACTTTACAGTTGGCACTTGCATTGGAGCAGGTAGCATTCTCCTGCCATCCACCAAAATCAGATTAGTCCTTCGGACTGCCAGATGGTGAAGCGCGATTCATCACTCCAGAGAACGCATTTCCACTGCTCCAGAGTCCAATTGCAGCAAGCTTTACACCACTCCAGCTGACGCTTGGCATTGTGCATGGTGATGTTAGACTTGTGTGCGGCAGCTCGGCCATGGAAACAAATTTTATGAAGCTCCRGACGAACGGTTCTTGTGCTGACGTTGCTTCCAGAGGTAGTTGCAACAGAGAACGGTTGCAACACACGCGGTTCAGAACTCGTCCCGRTCTGTGAGCTTGTGTGGCCTACCACTTTGCGGCTGAGCTGTTGTTGCTCCTAGACGTTTCAACTTCACAATAACAGCACTTACAGTTGACCGGGGCTGCTCTAGCAAGGCAGCAATTTGATGAACTGACTTGTTGGAAAGGTGACATCCTATGACGATGCCACG
This sequence comes from Salvelinus sp. IW2-2015, assembly GCF_002910315.2. Taxonomy (NCBI): domain Eukaryota; kingdom Metazoa; phylum Chordata; class Actinopteri; order Salmoniformes; family Salmonidae; genus Salvelinus; species Salvelinus sp. IW2-2015. Next base: position 30,148,594 of record NC_036847.1, on the reverse strand, counting down.
TTGAAAGTCTCTGAGCTATTCAGTACGGGCCTTTCTACTGCCAATGMTTGGCGATTGCATGGCTGTGTGCTCGATTTTATAACTGAATCCACTAATTTGAAGGGTTATCCACATACTTTTGGCTATTTTTATACATACAGGTCGGGGTTAAGAAAGGATAGACATTAAACATTTTCAACCTCTCCCTGACCCTGAATGTAATACCTACAGTACATGTTTAAAGCAGACCACTATAGTCCCTGTGCCCAAGAATGCCAAGGTAACCTGTCTAAATGACTATCGACCCATGGAACTCACATCTATAGCCATGAAATGCATTGAAAGTCTGATCATGGCTCACATCAACACCATCATCCCAGACACCCTGGACCCACTCCAATTTGGTCTTAGTGCCAGCATCGGTTTGGGGTGATAAATAGACAGCTATGAAAAATTCTGATTAAAAGTCTCTTGGTAATTTAATCTCTCCTCAGACTAATATTATGGTCTGCAGCTTGAGGTATTCTAACTCAGGCGAGCAAAAACTCGAGACCTAGTTAACAGCAGCTGGTGCGCAATCTCTAATGTTAACAAAGAGACATACCCCTCCCCCTTGAGCTTACCCGAGACTGCCGTCCGGTCTAGACGAAGAATGGAGAAACCCGCAAGATATATATTATCCATGTTCTTGTTCAGCCAAGACTCAGAGAAACATTGAATATTACAATTCTTCAGGTCTGAGATCAGAGAGGAGTTATAAATTGGTTTACCCATGGTAACCTACTTAGGAAGGAGGAAGTGACATGGTTATGAGGCATGTTTGTTACCAGGCCATGTTGTTTATTCTTTCATCAGATCTGTTCATCTTTTTCTTTTGTTGGTTTGTTTTGCAAAGCACCAGCCTTCTGTTCATCTCATTTCAGCTGTGGGAATTAGAGAACCAGGGAATGGAAGTTAGTTAATCGGATACACAGAGCAGCAAAATATTGACAGTGAGGAGAGAGACTGTCACTACCACTATCTGTGAGTGACACTGAGGCTCAGGTTAGACCTCAGGGGGATGGAGTACATGATGCAACACAGGATAGGTGGGTATCTTACTGTTATTCCTTCTCCTGTACTACTGGAGCTATAAGAAATTCTTATTAAGAATTACTATGGGGAAGTAATATGAACAATTGAATAACTTGCTATGTGTAGGTTTTATACCTCATTGTGTAAATCATTTTCATAACATAATAGTTTAAAATTGAAAAAGTTGTTTACACTCATTATTGTGACAGGACAATTAAATCAATTTTGGGATTTATTGAGGATTTATTAATCAGTTATAATCAGTTTTATCATAATAGACTTTGTCTACTACCACTCACATTGTCTACTATCGCTCACATTGTCAAATACCACTCACATTATCTAATATCACTGTCACGACTTCTGCCGAAGTCGATTCCTCTCCTTGTTCGGACGGTGTTCTGCGGTCGACGTCGCCGGTCTTCTAGCCATCGCCAATCCATTTTTCATTTTCCATTTGTTTTGTCTCGTTTTCCCACAAACCTGGTTCTCATTTCCCTCATTATGTGTTGTGTATTTAACCCTCTGTTCCCCCCATGTCTTTGTGTGGTATTGTTTATTGTAAGTGCTTGTGCACATTTTGTTTGACTGGTGCGCGTCGGGTTATTGTGCCCATACTTTGTATTTCTTATGCCGTTMGTTTTACTATTTAACTCATTAAGATTACTCTGTTTTTTGTACGATGTACCCAATGACTAATGAAAACTTGCTATGTCCTCATTGTGGTTTTATAGACGTGTTTAATAGGTCTTATTTATACATTTTTGTAATATTTATGAAATGCATATTGTTATATTTGGTAGCCCTTAATTGTTTTTCCTTTGCCTCAACCCCGTTCGATGCGTGGAACGGATATGGGTGGGGCTAGGTCTACATAAGGGTGCACATTTTAAAAAATCACAAAAGCTCTGACGAAGGCCGTGAGGCCGATACGTAAGCTTATTAAAGATCAGTGATACTATCAAGAGCAGTGTGCGGTTTCCTTTTTCCTTCATCTTGTTCAATTGTTGCCATGCACCTGCAAATAAGATTGCTCAGATGTGCGAGTGCCTTTTGAATTTTGTTGGTTTTACTATTAAACTGCTCCGGCTATTACTAAGTTCTGCTCTCCTGCGTCTGACTTCCCTGCCACCAGTTACGCACCCCTCACAATCACTCACATTGTCTACCACCACTCACATTGTCTACTACCACTCACATTGTCTACTACCACTCACATTGTCTACTACCACTCACATTGTCTACTACCACTCACATTGTCTACTACCACTCACATTGGTTCTAATATCACTAACATTGTCTAATATCACTCACATTGTCTACTACCACTCACATTGTCTAATATCACTCACATTGTCTACTATCACTCACATTGTCTAATATCACTCACATTGTCTACTATCACTCACATTGTCTACTATCACTCACATTGTCTAATATCACTCACATTGTCTAATATCACTCACATTGTCTAATATCATTCACATTTGGGTCATTTTCTGTTCTTGTCCTATTACTTTTAAGATCAAAACCCTCCCAAACTGATCCATCCTTATACTCAAAACAAAACAAAAATGAAACATGGATCGGTGGCGACTAGAGAGTCGGTGAAGACTCCACCATAGTCTTCAAACCCTCATCAGTAGCATTAATAATTCCTTTTACGGAAAGAGAAGAAAAAAAATATCCCCCCAAATATTTTTATTTTCAAAGGTGTGCATTTGATCAGTAGTCATCAATTAAACTTACTGAGGTGCAAATTACGGCGCGGAGATTAGATGAAAGAGTCTCTCTGTCATTTCTCAACCTGCCTCCTCAAAGCTGTGCTAGGTTCGCCGTACACAAACACACAGAGGGTTGATCCCTGGCATGGCGGTGACATGGGTGACACTTCTCTCTACATTACAGGGGCTGAGCTGTAGACTGTGTCTGAGGGGGCTAACAGATAGTGGCATCAGAGGTGGAGTGTGTGTAGGGCGTACGTTTACAAATACATCTACTGCTCTTCAAGGGAGATACTCTGCTGCAGGTGTAGGAGTTGGAGACTCTGTCTTTGTGTTTAGGCTACGATTKTTCTCTGTGCAACTGATTTAGATTGGACACATGCCACTGGCACCAATTCTCTACTCTTCAGTCCCCTGGCTGAACAATTTAACAAGATCCCAACAGACAACCCAGTCATAGGCAGTCCTGTGTAGATTATTCCTCCATTCTCCCATTTCATCTTACTGTTGTGGCACCATCTTCATTCATGTGGCCTCGTTGTAGACATGAGTATGCAGCAAGGATACTATCTGTAGCCCAGATACAGTTTGGGGACAGCCTAATATGAGAGAACAGTCAATCCCATAAGAGTACATTAGCTAAGATCAGACGCCATTGTCAATGCCACACATGCTCACATCTTCTGCTGTCACTCTGACAACACTGTAAGATAAACTGCCAGGGGTCCAAGCTTCAGCACAATACAATGCCCACATTAGCTTGATGCCTGTGAAATCACATTGTCAAGTGTTTGAACTAATTATTTACGTGTGTGTGTGTGTGTGTGTGTGTGTGTGTGTGTGTGTGTGTGTGTGGGTGTGTGGTGTGTGTGTGTGTGGTGTGTGTGTTGTGGGGGGGTGTGTGTGTGTGTGTGTGTGTGTGTGTGGTTGTGTGATTGTGTGAAGAGCTGCTTCTTGATTGATCAGTCCCATTGTTCCCTAGATGTTTCTATTATTCATATTATTCTGTGGTATAATGTGACAATAGACAGCTATTGCATTGTGGGGAATTAGTCATTTTAGGGAGTTTACACCGCAAATCCTATGAATAAACAGTTTAGTTATTTCACAGTAAAATTAGTTATCATACATTTTAAATGTTGTTATGTTGAGATGACTTAAGATAAAAGTATGCCTACGGTTCACAGTAAGCKAATACTCCTAGGCCTTGTACAATAGCAGTAGGAATAATCAACATGTTCTTTGTAGCAATATGAGTTGTCACAATTTTTTTTCTTCCATACAAAGTTATCATATCTTCTCCCTGAATGAGCCTATGTATAATGAAATGATAGTGGCATGAAAGTGACATTTAGGCAGCTTGGACCTTAATCATATTTTCGATAGTTCCATGTTGTTAATGTAAAGAGAAAATGTGGTCAAAAATCAATAAATATCAGCTATAAAGCAAATAATTTGACTTTGTGCAAAATGACGTTGAAAGGAAAAATGTTAACGATTCCTTCAATCCATCTCTCTTATAGTTTCTCCATGCAGCCCCCCTTCCACCTTCCCTAGATCTCTCTCTTTACTCCTTCTTTTTCCTATTTTGCTTCTGTGAGTACGGGTGCATGTCAAGCGATTGTTGAATTGAAATATTGATGTGGAGTATCAAAGCCGTGCGTAGCACTCGTGTGTTTTCAGAACTAACCGCGAGGCGCTTTGATCACACACTCCTGTGTTCTGACTTCTGAAGTTGTTAAGAGTGTCAGAAAAACAAAATGCAGACAAACTTCAAGTGGTCCTGGTATTGATAAAAATGTTATTTGACAAGTGGAGATGTGTGCTGTCTGTCTGTGTCTGCCCAGGTGACTGGAGAAGCTGTAGCCTGTCTACAAGCTAATAGACAGGTGTAGGGCCAAGCTGTACATGTGTGGGAATTCAAAATTTCCCAAATATATTATTTCCTCTTTTCTACATCTGGATTCTGGATTTTTTTCCAATCCCACCCAAATATATATATATATATATTTCCAGCTATCTCTACCATCTATCTCTGAAAACCATCCAGTTTTGATTTCTAATTGCCATATATTTTTCAACTGTGCTGGGATGTTGCACAAAAGTTCTGGACCTTTCTTTTCTCATAGTTTCTACAGATAGTAAATTAAAGACAATCATTTTTGCTAGGACTATTATATTATTGATCGATTGACAGTGACTTTTCAATACCTCTGTTTGTTCCATCAGTATTTGAAGACTTATATTTCACAGTATCTACCTGTACTATACTTATGAAGATCAGGATAACAATCATAACTTATTAAGCACTCGTTTGGACAGTGGTAGTTTAATTTTAATTTGGTAGTTTAAGTTTAATTTTCCTGCTAAATGTACTGAAATCCCCCCTACTCTCCTCCTCACCACTCTGTAGAAGTCAGGAAAGGATGGCGTTCTAAATGAACTTTAAAATACTCGTACTATAGCCTACTGTAAAGTCCAGATGTTGAGGGTAATCCTAATTTCAATAATACGATACTGTCACAGTAATTACACACCATATTCTCTTCTTCTTCTCCTTCTGAATGCTTCTAAAGTAAAGCAGTGCAGCCAAGCTGCTTTCTATCCCCTGTCTTGTCCATCAGCTCACTGTTTATCACATGACTGGCATTTAGTCATTATTAATCAGCTTGGTGCTGTAAAACCGAAGCTGTCTGACATGGGCTTACGTCCCAAATGGCACCCCTATTCCCTATATAGTGCACTACTTTTGACAAGGGCCCATAGGGCTCTGATCAAAAGTAGTGCACTGTGTAGGGAATAGGGTGCCATTTGTGATGTAACCCTGGGCCACCAGTACAAAGGCTGTTCCTCTCTCCTCTGCCCTGTGTCTGTGTGGCTGCATGGCCTTTTAGGGTACAGATGGTCATGACAGCTGGGACAATTTAGTGATCTGAGGGCTTTTAAACTGCCCCCCCCCCCCCAGGCATGATGATAAAATAGAAAAAACAGCTTGACTAGCTACTAGCATATTCTGCAAGCATTGTTTTGGTTGTCTTTAAAGAGGGAGTTAAGGGGATTGATTGGTGACAAAAACCTGATGTTTTCTTTAGCTGAAATGGGTGAAAAGTATGACAGTTTGATATACATTAATTCACACATTACAATATTACACTGCAGAAATTTACCCTGAGATAGTTTGTGTTCTGACCTATTTCATACATGATATTTCAATTACCAATCTATTCTCCCTTCAGTTTAAATTCTTTAAATGGCCTCAATGATATATTATGATAACCCTGAAGTCCTCGTTTTTTATATTCCGGAGGCCGGCTATCTGTCCTCAGCAACCATGAGTGTTTACAGTTGTAAGGCTATCACAACAGCTGAACACTGGGACGGCTCTCTCCCTGGAAATGAGGGAATGTTTTATAAGGAAGCCTGCTCGCAGTTTGTTCCAGGTCTATTTAAATGAGCTAACACGGGGAAGGGAAGGAAGCCTGCTCGCAGTTTGTTCCAGGTCTATTCTAAATGAGCTAACACAGGGAAGGGAAGGAAGCCTGCCTCGCAGTTTGTTCCAGGTCTATTTTAAATGAGCTAACACGGGGAAGGGAAGGAAGCCTGCTCGCAGTTTGTTCCAGTCTATTTAAATGGAGCTAAGCACGGGGAAGGGAAGGAAGCTGTAAGCAGAGCACCACCACATCAGCATTGTTTTCACAGTTCAAAGTGAGGAGAGAGTATTTGCACTTCAAACACCTCATCTGGGAGGTGGGAGGGAGGGGGAGCCAGTCCTCAGTGGGGGGAGGGGTAGGGGGGAGATGGGGGGAGGAGGGGGAAGTGTGTGGACAGGAAATAGGGAGATCAGGGTAATTAACAACTAGTGCTGTGTAATAAAGCCTAACGAGACACACAGCGCAAGCTGTGTACCTCTGCTCTCCACGAGCTTGAAGACGGGACCTCATATCTGATGTCTTCCTCCTTGGAAAGCTCTTGCTCTCTTTCATTGTTGTTTGCATCCTGTTCTTTTTTTTAAATCATATCCTTTATACTATTCCATTTTTTTAAGCTGCACTGGGAATCTGAATCCAAAGATAATAGATCAAAGTGCATTCTGTGAATAGTTTTTTTTTCTTAGAGAAATGGAGACATAACCGTTTTAAAAGGAATGCCATTTCAAAGTGAAAATACTGTTTTCAAACTACTTATTACAGGATGCATTGACAGCCATATTTTGGGGGGAAGAATTAGGGAGGATTCCTCATCAAAAGCCTTTACATCTTTGTTTTTTGATGGCAGCTAAGGTTAAGACGATAGACATGGATATTTGTACTTGTCACAAAGGGTGGTGTAACAAATTTGTAGAAGGAGCTGAATTCTTACTGCATAGTAGACAAGGTCCTTCAGAGCTGAGAGCAACACAATACTTTTCTTTGTAGTATTAAGTTAAATGCATAACTTGGGTTCATATTTATTGAGATGCATAATGTATGTTCATGCACCAGGTAATAGATCCTCTCTCTTGAGCCAATATAAAATGGCTGAAAGGCCTTCAACTTCAAGTGATTTAACATCCTTCATTGCATTAGCATTACATCAAAGCATGAGCTATAAACCTATAATTTATCAAACATTTTAAATATAAAGTAATTATACTTCCTGTCCCTGCAGTCATTTCTTCAGGATGTTTGCTTTTTTATTTAAAGCCATTACCATATTCTATTACAACCAATTGTAACACACACACACACACACAACACACACACCACTATCACACACACACACACACTCCACACAACACACCACACACACACACACACACACACACACACACACACACACACACACAACACACACAACACGACAACACACACAACCACACACACACACATCACAATAATAATTGGTCCGTGTGGCTCCGTTGTAGAGCAATGGCGCTTGCAACGGCCAGGGTTGTGGTTTTATTCCCACGGGGGGACCAGGATGAATATGTATGAACTTTCCAATTTGTAAGTCGCTCTGGATAAGAGCGTCTGCTAAATGACTTAAATGTAAATGTAAATGTAAATATTAGGGGCAACGCTGCCCCACACTTCTAGCTACAAGCCTTTTTCTTTACAAATGGCAGAGGAAATCATCTCCACCTCAGATGGTCATAGGGCAAACTCAATCATGTTATGGTGTTATAATAACTTATAGCAGCTGTTCAATAATCACAAGTCCTGTGGTCAGATTAGATTGACAGTGACAACATGGTGTTAATGTTTAATGCTTGCCCATTCTTGTCCGCATTCAACTAAACTTTTACAAATAAGGTTGCTGGAAAGTAAAATATACTGGTTGCTTACAGTATATGACTGATATACAGTTTGTCTTTAATAAGACTGGTGTTGTGTAAGAACACACAAATTCTGTGAATTATCTGCAAAGTTTTCTGCATTCTCTTGGCATGAAAACCCCAGACCTATGAGGATAATGTGGTTCATTGCGAAGAGAAGAGGCTCAGGCTTTGTTCTTCCATTTACATGAGAAATGAGGTAAGCTTCAGACTTAGATTTAAGCTCAACATTGTAATGGTGAACAGACCTACAGAATGAGATTAACTCTCCCAATCTCTATTCAATGTGCTAGATCTGAAACGACCTTTCCATGACCCTGAAGTGTGAAGGAGTCAAGCACGGCAGGACTTATTTGATGAGTCACCTAGCAGTGAGAATTAGGGAGGCTTTGATTCGGTTTTATCAATTATCTTTGTGAGGGAAAACATTTCGTGTTTCGGTAGTGAGGGTCAGACACTCTACAGTCTGATCCCAAGTGAAATGCCTGAGAAGGTGTAACCATGAGAAAGAAAGAAAAAAAAGAGAGAAATTCAGGGAAGATGATTAAAAGCTTTTTAGTTATTTCTGTGATTAAACTTATTTGATTGTGACTTCTAAACGGATTTGATGATGTATTGCCCACCCTGGTATGATACAGTGTATCGCCAATGTACTTGACTCTAAATACTCTGTGATGGCTAATTAATCTCATCTAAAAAAAAAATTACATTATGATGCATTGAACACAATTTAAGACATGCATTTATGAGCTTAACTGCTCATGAACTGTTTATCATTGATATTTTATTGTATAAATTGAGCCTATATTTAATGAATTATCATGCCTATTTTTATTATGATTTGGCATATTATTATTCATAATAATACCGGTTGCAGGTATACTAAAGCAGTTACGCAGTTTATATGCATATAAAATCGAGAGCACATCCCTCCTTCAAATAGTAGGATATTAGAAAAGACCTTTATCACGCATCAAAGTTATTCAGAACAATTGAGGAAGGAGTCGTTTCGCGAGGTCAGGATTTGGTTGAAATTGAGTGAAATTATGAGCAACCCACCCCCTCACCTAATTTACTATCAATGTAACCCTCCCAACCCCCCCCCCGCCCCCCCCCCCCCCCCCCCCCCCCCCCCCCCCCCCCCCCCTCACATCCACACAATCCCTCTCTCTCTCTTCGTTCACTGGTTCTCGTGGAGACCCCGTTGAGAGGACCCTTTCGCTCTATAAAGACGTGATCCAGCTGCCTTTGACATTATACACAGCATTCATATTGCAATAGTTCATTCCTCACTCGCACTTCAAAAGACACGCTCTGCTCTGTGGTTGAATGTGACTGCTTGTGACCGAAAAGGATTCAAATAAAGTGGAATGAGTTTGGGTTTTTCATTCATTCAGACCATTTCATGAGTTGTAACCAGACGGACTGAGGGCAGTACAATTGTCTTGAATGACATTGGATTACTTTGTTTCGGAATAGGACTGTTTTTATTTTCAGGGTCGCTACTGGCCTGAACGCTTGCTTTTGCGCTTCTCTACACCGCCATCGCTGCTGGTCCGCGCAGCTCGTGTTGCAGGAGCGAGACAGAGCCGGTGAATAGATGGCAGCTTTGACGATACAACGGACTGACAACTTTCTGCACACCTTTTTACAGGTTTGTTAGTAATCATTTTGATACAGATGAGTATAGGCAGTTCTACATATACCGTTAATGGAGTCCTCATAAATGTGTGGCAAGAGGAACTTGCGCAACAACTCATTAATCATTTCAGAGTTCTAAAGCTTGATTTCCCCTGGATTTTTCAGTAGGCTATTCACTGTCTGATGCGTTTATAACTAAGAAAACGTAAATTATTGTAAAATCTTAAAGAATGAAAGAATATTAGGAAGTTTTATTTTGAACAAATAACATGCTATCATGATCATTTAATTATTGTGATTTATTAGTGATTGATAACGATTTGCGAATATTGTAGTTTACATTAGTTTGCAAACGTCTATCTGATATTCAACAGCAAAAAAAAGTATGACGTGAGAAATAACATAATTATTTACACTATTAATTAATAGAATTACTGAAATGTAATCATACTTATTGTGAAAGCACTTTGTACAACTTCTGATGTAAAAAGTGAGTTCTGAATGCATTTGATTGATTGACTCTGAAGTTTTAATGAGCTTGGCTCATTAGTGTGAGGTAGTGAATCATGTTCTTTATCCATCTTCTACCAGGACCGGACCCCCAGCTCGTCCCCAGAGGGAGCCCCCAACGCCCTGTCCTTCTTGGCCACCACCTGTAGCCAGGCCTGGCAGGTGGGGGGGGCYGTTGTGGGCGGCACTGTGGGCTCCACGGTGGGCTCCGATGGTTCCCAGTTTCCCTATGAGGGGTCCGTGAGGGTGGGCGCAGCCTCCGGGATGTTCCAACTGTGGAGCAACGAGGTGGCGGTGGCCCCTAGTTCTAGTCTCAGTGCCTCCAGCCTCACTGCAGCCGCCCACCAGGCCATGACGTTAACGGTGCCCAAGGTCAAGTTCCCTGTTGGATGTGGACACAGTCTGCAGTCTGGCCTGGGTCCTCACCCCCACGCGCTCCACCATCACCACCACCATCACCACCACCACCACGAGTTGCCCCTGACTCCGCCGGCCGAGCCTCCGTCCGCCTACTCCTTCGAGCTCTCTCCAGTCAAGGTCCTCTCGTCCCAGAGCCAGGGCCCCAACGGGCCGCCCTACTACCCTCAACACAACGCAGTCTCTGTGGGACAGAACTTCCCCAGCTTCCTCCAGAACTCTGTCTCTTCCGCCAGGCACCATCTATCCGGAGGACACCATCACGTGGGGGAGGAGMGCCAGCAGGGGTGGTGGAGCCTCCCCCAGACCACTGGCTACAGCAGCTCCTCCAACCACCCCCACGCCTTCTCCCTGGGCCGGCAGCTGGTCATGGGTCAACAGCCCCAAATCACAGCCCTCCTCCAGGGCACCTCCAAGGGCCTGTTATCCTCCACACGCCGCTGCCGTCGCTGCAAGTGCCCCAACTGCCAGGCCAACGGCGGGGGACTCGAGTTTGGCAAGAAACGACTGCACATCTGTCATATCCCAGAGTGCGGCAAGGTTTACAAGAAGACGTCTCACCTGAAGGCTCACCTGCGCTGGCATGCCGGGGAGAGGCCGTTCATCTGCAACTGGCTGTTCTGCGGGAAGAGCTTCACGCGCTCCGACGAGCTACAGCGCCACCTCAGAACACACACCGGGGAGAAGAGGTTCGGATGCCAGCAGTGTGGGAAGAGGTTCATGAGGAGCGACCACCTCTCCAAACACGTCAAGACCCACCAGAGTAGGAAGAGCCGGTCCGGTGGGAACACGTCAGGCTCTCTATTGGCCAATATCAAGAGAGAGTAAAGCAGACTATGAGGGCCACATTATAGAGCCAAAAGATTGCAATGTGTGACTGTACTGTAACTAACGGCCACAGACCCTCTGAGAGAGAGTGGAGCGAACCACGAGGACAGACTATACACTCTAGCATATTCTGTTGTCGTGACCATTTCCAGACTGTCAACAAAACGTTTTTGAGAGGTATTTCATAACAAGGGAAGCCAAGTGAGTGGCGAGGTTTAGGATTTGTATATGGATACAGAGCATTCACTGTGATGGGCATTTCTAGTTATCACACAAAATTATCTCCCATAGCAATATCAAAAGCACTCTTTCCCCTTAATGATGACATGGTTCCAACAGTGATCATATATCAAAATCCAAGGTATTCATTTGATTTAATATTAAAATGTAAATAATTCAGCAAATGTGTGTAACATGCAAATAATCAACTTTCTGCATGTTTCACCTTTTAGAATCTGGAGATGTTTTTGTTAATAAACTGTTAAATACCTGAGGAGGAACATGTATCTGAAATAAGTATACCACACATTGGTTGATTTTAGAAATGTCCTGTTTGGCCAAATGTATACATTGATCTGACGGTTGATTGGTGGGATCAGTGWTATAATGTTTTATTAATGGATATAAAACATGTTTAGCTCAGTTTTCATCTCTTGTTGAAATTGATTCATGTTATTTCATTATAATGTGAATTGCCATTACTATACTGTAGATGCAAACAAACATTTGTAAGACTTTGTAAATAATGTATATATTTATTTCACGCACAACCTTATTCAAGTTAAGACCGCATGTACATTTTAATAAATGTAAATTCCTTGCTAAAGCAAATCCATGTTCTCTGATGTTATTTTCTCATATTTTGTCAGAGTGATAATGTGAGACTCAAATGCTTGCTATGCCTACTTCAACCTAATACTAGTATTGTGTGAATTTCAGTATTGTATCATGGAAGTGTGAAGGAATGTTTGGGGGCAGGGGGGGCGGGGAGGGCGGCCGTGCGATGGCTGTTTGGGGGCAGTTTTGGTGAGGGGATGGGGGCTGTTTGAGGGCAGTTTAGTGAGTGGGTGGGGGGGGCTGTTCAGGGAGTAGTTTGGTGGGGGGACGGGGCTGTTTTTGGGCAGTTTGTGGTGGGGCTTTTCAGGGTAGTTGTTTCCGCCTTCTGCAATCAAGTTCAAATCATGTGGCTTTAATGGTCTGTTTACTTTCTCTGAATGGAGGAGATTGAGTCAACAGATGCACTGGCCCTCCACTCGACAGGACTCCCCCGTGAATGGGAACCCGTTGCTCAGACCACCAGTGGTGACAGGAAAGCCCTTTGATTTTTCCCCCTTGTGAAAGTTATAACGCTCTTCATCCCCCCTCTTAGTCCAGCCTCACCTCTCCCAAGCTCACCCTCTCTCACCTCTTTCTATCTCCCAGACTCCTCCTCCCCCAGCCTCAGCCCTCTCCAAGCCTCACCCCTCTCTACTCTTTCTATCTCCCAGACTCCCCTCTCCCCAGCCTTACCCTCTCAATTTTAAGGGCTTTTCTCTCCCATTCCCTCCTCCAATTGCCCCCAGCCCATAATTCTACATCACAGCCGTGTTACGATCAACATTTACAGAACTACCCTTCATTCAGAAGGAAGCTAACTCAGTATCCAGATGCCTAGTCAGTTTCAAATCCAATCAAATGTATTTGTCACATGCGCCCGTGAAATGCGTTCTTCAAAAGCCCTTAACCACAAATGCAGTTAAAAAAATAGTTAAGAAAATATTTACTAATAAACTAAAGTAAAAAGAAATGATAAAAAAGAGGACTGGTACATTAAGAGTGTCTAGTTTGAGAAACAGACGCCTCACAAGTCCTCAACTGGAGCTTCCTTAATAGTATCAAGCAAAACACCAAGTCTCAACGTCAAACAGTGACAGAGGCGATCTGGATCAGGGCCTAATACTGTTGTGTGCATCGGGCAAACTGTAATGATCGGGTTGGAGTGTGCAGGCCACGCAGTCGTGGGTGAACCGGGAGTAAGAGGAGGAGACTAGCAAGGCACCCCTGAGGGACTCAGTGTTGAGGATCAGCCAATGGCAGAATGTGTTGTGTTGCCCTCACCCTTCACACACCCGACCCACCTGATCTCATCCAGATCCATATCTATGTAGTACTTGTACTCTGCCATTGATTTGATACTGGGTACCCCTGTATACATAGCTCAACATTGATTGTAACTACATGTCAAATACCAGTCGCGCTCTGCATGTGAGTTCTGGTACTTCGGTATCCTCCCTCCATGTATCTCAGCTGACCACATTGATCGCTGAGTATAATTGGAAGTTATTAGAGTGTCACTCACCTCCAGTTGAATACATATATGCTTCTCAATCTGATCCCTGGTACTCAGCATCATATGTGTTGCAGCTATATCCGGAGACCACACAGCTACCACACAGGCTAGCTACAACAACCCAACATCCCATCTCGAACTACCAGGAAAAACACACACACACGCAATCTCAGATCAATGTTGACGGCTTATTAATACAGGGGCTTACCCAGATCAATGGTGTCTGGTAATTACATCCACTGTATATAGCGGGTGCAAGGTCATATGATCTGGTCCTAGTAGGTAATCCAGATCATGTGGAGCGTCACCTGTATACATGAGGCATTATCAAGAAGAACCCAGCATTTCAGATGCTGGTTACGAGTATCTACTTTATATGTACTAAGGGTGCTCTTACAGATATTCATAGATCTGTATGGTATCCGTGTATATAGTCCACATTGATCTCTGGTAGCTCGTACTGATATGTTATACAGCTCCACATTGATCTGGTACTGGTACTCCCTGTATTTAGCTCCACATTGTTATCTGGTATGGTACTCCCTGCATATGCTCTATTCTTGTCACACCCTGGCCATAGAGAGGCTTTTATTGACTAGGATGGGCATTCTAGTTTCTTTTTTTATGTTTTTATTTCTCTGTGTTTGGCCGGGTGTGGTTCTCAATCAGAGGCAGCTGTCTATTGTTGTCTCTGATTGAGAACCATACTTAGGTAGCCCTTTTTTCCACCTGTCTTTGTGGGAAGTTATCTTTGTTAGCGCCATTATTGCCGAGTTAAGCTTCACGGTCGTTTCTGTATGTTTATTTGTTATGTTAGCGACATCATTAAAGTAAAAGTATGTACGCTCACCACGCTGCACCTTGGTCCTCTTCTTTTAACGGCCGTGACAATTCTTGTGTATTTTATTTTATTCCTCTTGTGTTAGTTGCTATTTTATTTGTTATTCTTTTTTAACTCTGCATCTAGGGAAAGGTTTGTATTCAAACATTTCACTGTAAAGTCCACAACAGTTGTATTCGGTGCATATGACAAAATTTGATTTGATTTAACCAACAAACTATCCCCTTTTTGTGCTGACAGGAACTCTCTTTGATTTGAGCCCCCCAGTCCCTATATCACAGATGCCTTATGATGAATATCAACCCCTGTTTACTATCCCACTGACTACCCTTTATTCTGAGGGAACTAACTGACCAACTAACCCCCTAGGTGATGGGAACTTGCTCTGATTTTGGCCTAATACCCTTTAGTACCCCACCCTCTTCCCCAGCCTCACCCCCTTTACTTCCTCCCTCTCTCCCTCACAGACCCCATATGTCACAGGCTTGTTACGATCAGGACAAGCCCTGCTTTACTTTACAGCCCAGGATGACCCTTCCTTTATTCTGAATACCAGATATCTGGTGGCCCTTATCCAGGGGTTCTCTGTCTTCAGAGGCTGTATAAAGTCAACTTTTTATTAGTTTAGGCCGGGTATGTGGCACTAGAATTAAAAACGTGTGAAATTCCTCCTTGTTATTTCTGTATGAGCAGGGCTAAGTCATCGTTCCTTTTAGATTAGAATAAAGAGACAAACTGAGACTGACATTAATTGTTAAATTCAGATATACACTGAACAAAAATGTATACACAACATGCAACAATTTCTAAGATTTTACTGAGTTAAAGTCAAGTTAAAATCAAACAATTTAAATAAATTCATTAGGCCCTAATCTATGGATTTCACATGGCTGGGAATACAGATATGCATCTTTTGGTCACAGATACCTTTAAATAAAAAGGTAGGGACGTGGACCAGAAAAGCAGTCAGTATCTGGTGTGACCACCAGTTGCCTGACGCAGCGCGGCACATCTCCTTCTCATAGAGTTGATCAGGCTGTTGAATGTGGAATGTTCTCCCACTCCTCTTCAATATTTTCAACGGATTCGGTTGTAATCCCCATGTATTAATACTCCTGATATATTTCCATATATACTCAGATTATCTCAATGTTAGAGGAATATACCTTCAGAAATTACATAAAAAATAGGCCATTCTTAATTTAAAAGTTCACTTTATTTAATATAATACAACAGATTCTATTCCGTCAAATATGTCATCTTAAAAACCCATATTTCCGCTCTTTAGTCTATATTCATTTCAGGAGTGGTATTCCTTCATATTTAAGTCACATGCACAAAATGCTAGATCAATAATTGCCACTGAAATATGACACTCTTCACTGTTTAACTTTACAAACGGCACCCCGTAGTCATTGAGTACTCTGGGTTTGTATGAGATGGTGTTGTGAATTGAAACAGTCATGGTAGGGCTCTCCTCGGTGCTGATATTTGAAATAGATATAGCTAGAGGTGCCATTGGAACTCGAAGCCATTGGTCTTTGGTGCAGAGGTCTTATTAGACTGCTATCTGGATCCGGAAGCCTTATATTGACCTGTACTGGCCATAGAGAGGAATTCACCTATAGCGGACATGCTAGATGTCAGACTCTTCTCTTATCGTCTCTGTTTACAGTCATTTGCTTTGATTAATAAGAGGAAAGGTTGGGTGTTGAAATACACAACATCACAACTACATGTACTTGATGTGTTAAACACAACAGTTGGTAATAATATTGTAGTGGCAATACGATCTGAAGTATTTGACGTCTCAAAAACGTCCGTTTTGCCACACATCTCATTTTGATGTGGACAGAGGATGCAGAACTTTTTATGCATAATGTCAACTGACACAATAACCCAAGTAGTTAGCGGTTTCTAAACTGTCTTCCTTTATCTAGAAGCAGAAATGTAAGCCCGAGCCAACAGTATGGTGTGTAGTAGTGTGCAGTAGCAAAAGCCAGCCGAGATGAATAAATACAMCAGAAAGCTGTGGCACATCAACATTGGACTTAACTGACAGACGACTGTGTGACATCTTATTTCATATTTCAACACAACCCATTAATGTCTCCTAGGACGTACCTAGAGGACATCAAGAAAATATAAATTTGAAAAATCAGTTGGTCTCTATCCCCAAGCATTGGCATGGCCATTTCTCTGGCCACATCTTCATAGTCCTGGCTCGATTCCTTCCTCTCCTCCCATCCTCTCCCCATCTCTTATAATCCTCTCCTTTCTCTCTGACGTTTAGCGAAAGGATGGGAGCAAAGAACACAAGGGGAAGACCTCAATTACATACTCCTTGCGTCCTCTCTCTTCTTCTCCTTTTCAAAACTAATTGGATGAGAAAGCCAGAGGTCCCTTCCCTCTGACCATTTCCTCCAATGGGTTTTGAGAAGGAGATGAGGAGAGAGGATGTGAGGAGTATGTAATTGAGAACTTACCAAGGAATCCATCTGTATCTGAATCTGAGGAAAGACTGAGTCTGAGTGATGCCACGCCTGCAGAGTGCCTCCAGGGGGCTCCCTCGCCCCTTTATATTATTGAATATTCAGATCAAACAAGAGCCAGCTTTGGTCAAACAGAGAAAGAGAACATGGGAGTTCTCTCATTCTCGTCTTTTTGAAATACTGCGGCAGGAGCAGAAAAGCTATTTTCTATAACAGATGAATCCAAACTTCTACATATGTACAGATCAAATGCATTAATCTAGCTGGCATCCCCTCTCTCCTCATTGTCTACTACAGCAACATAGTGTACTGTAGGCCCTGTTTAGTGGAGGAATGAAGACATGTTTCGACAATGGCCTGATACAATACAAATAGTTGTCTTTTAAAAGGAGGGATAGAAGAATCCAGCAGTGTGAGAGAGCTGAGAGAAAGAGCCGTTCAGATCTACAGTCCTGTTCTCTTCAGGGTGGAGTCCTTTTATCTGCATGTTGGCACAAGAAGAGCAACTGCCTATCCTGTACACACACACAAACGCATTTTACAGACATGCAGTATGTACACAGTTCTCCAGTAACCCATCCCCCCCATGGCATTTTATTTTCCTGTGAAGAAATCCCCCGGGCTGTAGATAGACAGTACAATAGATACTGTATAGAGATTCTCCTAACAATAAAACAAGCAAAGTCATCAGTCACCATAATACCTGATGTCCATAGAGTTTTCTCCATACAGTCAGCCATCGCATCATCTGGCTGGGTGCTGCACATGTCTTCAACCTTGCATCACATCGCAAAAAAAATGATCTAATGACTAATGACATTAGAATACTGGGATATTTTTCTCATGATGTCAGTGAACCCTCCTGTAACAGTCTGAAAAAGCAGCCTCCATCCAGTCCTTGCTCCATAAAGAGAGTCATCCATCCATCTTTAAAAGGTCCCTAAAGTTAAAATAGCATCAACAGACGTTAGGCCTAGATGAGGTCCTCCTGCTTCTCTCTGCGCTAGCTGTGGAGGTCCATGACCTTCCAGTTTTCCTCCCATCGGTCACGGTTCATAGGTCATCTTCATTGAGCTGGGCCAGGTTGCTGGAGCGCCGGCCAGCCGAGGGACCAGGGATGGATACAGGAGGAGGTCCAGCCTCACCAGGCAGCACTCTGCTACGGCAGCCCTCTCCTGCTCTCTGCTGGGGGAGAGGAGGACACTCAGATTAAAATACGTTTTTACTTGAAATGTTGATAGATTGAATGAAATGTAACCTAAATAACTAGTACTAGGTTAATGTTGTTGTTTTTCTCTTGAACAGATGCATATGCCTTACTATAGCCATTGTGAATAACTCATCATATCAGCAACAGCCATTTGTGGTTTGTTTTTTCTGTTAACAATATCAGTCACAACAACACAATGCGGAAATTCCACCATGAGAGAGAACAATTAGGCCATTGATAGGCATCTCTGACTTTCGGACTTGCTTCTCTGGGTCAGCCTCTTTCCTGTTTGTTATGTACCCATAGGCCCCATGCAGCCCAGAGTACATACATAGAACAGCAAACCAGCTAGTAGGAACCGATGTTAGTCTGTCGGCACCACTCACTAAGTACAAGCAGCAGAGATGGTCTGTATTAGTGAAGACAGAGGGTTGTGGTCTGAGACAGGGTTCAACAACAGGATACCTAGCTAGCTATTGTTCCCCAGTCTGAAAGGAGAGAAGGAGGATGATGATGATGATGATGAGTTGTGGCTAAATAGAGCAATTAGTGTACAGCAACACACCTCCAATCTGTGGTTCTTCATATTGTTTCAGACAAAACACCTCTACAATATTCCCAATGCTCTTTCATTCTGAAGAATAATTCTGTTTTCTGTTTCTGGCCAACAGGGGGAGTAGTAGCCTACCTCTCATTTTGATGCAGATTCCTTCTACTTAAATTCCTCCTCTATTCCTGTACAAATCATTRGCGTTTACCGAAGCCTTTCAAATTTTAATGAACGTAAATGAGCGTATAATAATTATAATTATATGAACCATTATTAATTATTTATCTAAATGTTCTTGACATGGGTGATAGATCATACCTATAAGACATACAATAAAACTAGAAAGCAGATTGAAATGTAGTGATGTGTAAATTATATAATTACATTTCAGCATGCATGCTTTCCATAATAAAGCAGGGGAATAGGTTCTAGGAAAAGTAACCGGCCTGCGTGTGGGTTGCGCGCTGTGTGTGCTGGTGCTATGTGTGTGGTGCGTGCTTGTGTGGTGGTGCGTGCTGTGTGTGGTTGCGTGCTGGCGTGTGTGGTGCGTGCTGTGTGTGTGGCTGTGGTGCTGGTGTGTGTGGTTGCGTGCTGCGTGTGTGGTGCGTGCTTGTGTGTGGTGCGTGCTTGTGTGTGGTGTGTGCTATGTTGTGTGGTGCGTGCTATGTGTGTGGTGCGTGCTGCGTGTTGGTGCGTGCTGCGTGTGTGGTGCGTGCTGCGTGTGTGGTGCGTTGCTGCGTGTGTGGTGCGTGCTGTGTCGGTGTGCTGTGTGCTTGCATGTGTGTGGTGCGTGCTTTATGTCGGCTGTGGTGCGTGCGGCATGGTGTGGGCTACTGATGTCAGTGCTAGGCATGACTGCACTGGTGGTGTAGTGTGCGTAGGAGACTGCCCGTCTGTTGTGGTGCGCTGCTGTGATGTGCTGGTGCTGTCTGTGTGTGCTGGTGCTGCGTGATGTGGTGTGCGCTGCGTGTGGGTCGTGTGCTGTGTGCGTGCCTGTGCTGTGTGGTTGCTGCTTGTGTGTCGTGTGGTGCTGCGTGCTGTGGTGCGTGCTTGTGTGTGGTGCTGCGTGTGTGTGTCGATGCTGCTATGTGTGGCTCTGTGTGATGGTGCGTGCTGTGTGGTGGTGACGTGCTGTGTGTGTGGTGCGTGCTGTGGTGAATGCGGTGGTGCGTCGCCTGCGTGGCTGTGCTGCGCTGCCTATGTGTGTGGTGCGTGCCGTGGTGTGTGTGGTGCCGTGCTGTGTGTGCGCTGCTGTGTGCTCGGCTATCGTGTGTGGTGCGTGCTGCTGCTTGTGTGTGCGTCGTGCTATGTTGTGTGGGTGCGTGCTATGTGTGTGGCGTGCTATGTGGTTGTGCGTGCTATGTGTGTGGTGCGTGCTATGTGTGTGGTGCGTGCTGCGTGTGTGGTGCGTGTGTGTTTGCACCCTGCTAGGGTTGAATAGTTTCCCGGTATTTTACAGAAGTTCCATACCGAGAATAAATAACTTTTCTCCCGGTAACCTGGCATATGTATTCACACCCTTTGCTATGAAGCCCCTAAATAAGATCTAGTGCAACCAATTACCTTCAGAAGTCACTCATTAGTTAGATTGCACACAGGTGGACATCATTTAAGTGTCGCATGATCTGTCACCTGATCTCAGTATATATACACATCTGTTCTGAAAGGCCTCAGAGACTGCAACACCACTAAGCAAGGGGCACCACAAAGCAAGTGGCACCATGAAGACCAAGGAGCTCTCCAAACAAGTCAGGGACAAAGTTGTGGAGAAGTACAGATCAGGGTTGGGTTATAAAAAATATCTGAAACTTTGAGCATCCCACAGAGCACTATTAAATTGATTATAAAAAAAAATGTAAAGTATATGGCACCACAACAAACCTGCCAAGAGAGGGCCGCCCACCAAAACTCACAGACCAGGCAAGGAGGGTATTAATCAGAGAGGCAACAAAGAAACCAAAGATAACCCTGAAGGAGCTGCAAAGCTCCACAGCGGAGATTGGAGTATTTGTCCATAGAGCCACTTTAAGCCGTACACTCCACAAAGCTGAGCATTACGGAAGAGTGGCCACAAAAAAGCTATTGCTTAAAGGAAAAAATAAGCAAATACGTTTGGTTTGCCAAAAGGATTGTTGGAGACTCCCCAAACATATGGAAGAAGGTACTCTGGTCAGATGAGACTAAAATTGAGCTTTTTGGCCATCAAGGAAAACGCTATGTTTGGTGTAAACCCAACACCTCTCATCACCCTGAGAACACCTTCCCCACAGTGAAGCATGGTGGTGGCAGCATCATGCTGTAGGGATGTTTTTCATCGGCAGGGACTGGGAAACTGGTCAGAATTGAAGGAATGATGGATGGCGCTAAATACAGGGAAATTCTTGAGGGAAACATGTTTCAGTCTTCCAGAGATTTGAGACTGGGACGGAGGTTCACCTTCCAGCAGGACAATGACCCTAAGTATACTGCTAAAGCAACACTCGAGTGGTTTAAGGGGAAACATMTAAATGTCTTGGAATGGCCTGGTCAACGCCCAGACCTCAATCCAATTGAGAAGCTGTGGTATGACTTAAATATTGCTGTACACCAGTGGAACCCATCCAACTTGAAGGAGCTGGAGCAGTTTTGCCTTGAAGAATGGGCAAAGATCCCAGTGGCTAGATGTGCCATGCTTATAGAGACATACTCCAAGAGACTTGCAGCTGTAACTGCTGCAAAAGGTGGCTCTCCAAAGTATTGACTTATTTTTTGGGGGGTGAATAGTTATGCTTTTAGTTTTTTTGTCTTATTTCTTGTTTGTTTCACAAAGAAAAATATTTTGCATCTTCAAAGTGGTAGGCATGTTGGGTAAATCTAGTGATACAACCCCCCCAAAAAAATCTATTTMAATTCGAATTTGAATTCCAGGAAAAATGCCAAGGGGGGTGAATACTTGCGCAAGCCACTGTAATTTGCTAGTTCCGTTTCACGCCATGCTGTTCATACAAATATTGTTTTATAATTTACTGGTTTCTCGCAGTTATTTATCCTGAGAAAAGGGAGTGATTTTGTCCGGTAAATCCCGGTGACCGGGTTATACAAACCCTAGTCCATGCATGTGCACATATGTGTGTGTGTGCGCGTGCATCTGTGGGCTTGCATGTGTTTGTGTGTGTGTGTACGTGCGTAGACCTGTGTGCTATACAGCCCGTTGGACACAGCTTGGCACTGCAGGGGGGTTTGGGTCCTGGAGTACTGAGACAGGCCAGACTGGTCGGTGAAGGCTAGCTGGATGTGAGACTGAGAGGCTGTTGTCTGGGAGTTCCTACTGACCAGAGGAGACTGCAAACACACACACAAGACCACACACAACACAACTAAACATCAGATACTGAGAGCTGAGAGCAAACAAATTATTGTTCATCTTTATTGTTACATGAAAAAAGTTTGTCATGAGATCTCAGATTATTTCAGATGAGGATATTAATTAAAGGCTTCCCGATCTAGACATGTAGTGTGGATGTTGTGGTCTACGTAATGTAGTCTATAGTGTGGATGTTGTGGTCTATGTAATGTAGTCTATAATGTGGATGTTGTGGTCTATGTAATGTAGTCTATAATGTGGATGTTGTGGTCTACGTAATGTAGTCTGTAGTGTGGATGTGGCCAGAGCCCATTCCAGTACAGCGAGCTAAACGGGGACGGCAGCGTCTCCTTGTTTTTGGTCAAACAAAAGCAATGTGTCTGACAGCTGTAGGTCACTGATGTGTGTGTGTGTGTGTGTGTGTGTGTGTGTGTGTGTGTGTGTGTGTGTGTGTGTGTGTGTGTGTGTGTGTGTGGGTCGATGTGTGTGTGGGGTGTGTGGTGTGACTGCGACCCCTTACCGCTGGCAATGTGTGTGACCCTAACTCCCGGGGTGTGTGTCTGTGTGTACAGTTTGAATGTGTGACCTTACCTCCTGGGGAGTGTTTGTTTCGCCAGGTCCCTGGGGGCAGGTTCCCCCCTGGCTGGGCAGGTAGAGGATGGGTAGGGAGGTGTTGTAGGACAGGAGGCAGGGCAGGCGCTGGCGGTCGATGGAGGCTGAGGAGTGGGGGCGCAGGGGACTGCTGGCCGAAGACAGGGGGGCTCTCATGCTCCGGCCCAGGCTGTTGGACTTGCTGTTACTCTCCCTCCGCTGGTACTCAATGGGAGACTGGAGGGCTGGATGAATGAATGGTAGAAGACGGAGAGAGAGGACTTAAACTAGGCACCTTTTTTATTTTTAGTGTTTTTTTATGGTCAAATTATTAGTATTGGTAATTGTAGTTTCATGGCTTGTGTAAGTCGACTTGATACTGAACTGCTTTTGGCTAACATTACTGCTCAGTAGTGGTGTGGACTCAAGTCACATGACTTGGGCTCTAGTCAGACTCGTGTCACAAATATGGTGACTTGCAACTCGACTTTGACTTTAACACCAATGACTCGTGACTTAACTTGGACTTGAGCCTTTTGACTCGAACTGACTTGACCCTCCCCAAGGCCAAATATAAAAAATGACGCTATTAAAAAAAGTGTGCAGCGCATCAACCCTTCATTTAACGGATTACAGTTTGAATCGGACAGKAGCCAATCAAATTGTGCCAGCTGAGAAAAAGTTGCGCGTGGCAGTGCAGAGGAACGTCGGRGGGTGAATTCAGACGGAGCCCTTGGAAAGATGATACCCTAAATTATTATTTTCGGATATAAAGACTATGTTGCAGTCAACTCCAAAACCAAAGTCACATAAAATAAATGTGGGTACAAGAACCCGTTGCACACCAATCCATAAAACAATCTCTGACAATGACATGAGAGGAAACAGAGGGTAAAATACACAACATATAATGAATGGGATTGGAACCAGGTGTGTAAGAAGACCAGACAAAACCAATGGAAAATGAAACATAGATCAATGATGGCTAGAAGAATGGTGACGTCGATCGCCGAGCACCGCCCGAACAAGGAGAGGCATCGACTTCGGTAGAAGTCGTGACATGAGGGCTAAGACTTGAGACTTACTTGTGACTTGTAAAACAATGACTTGGTCCCACTGCTCAGTGCTCACATTGCATAAGTGGCAAGAAAGCTGAAAGGTCTAAACATCAGATGTGTGACTGGTAAAGGTTTGTTTTGCCATCAGTTTGTCTCCAATCGGACCATTTGAGGAAGTTGAGCTTAAGCCAAAGGGCCAGACATGAGTAACTTGTAAGTGGTTGTTTACTGTTTGGTGTTGTCTATCTGGGTCTGCAGCCCTACCATTGAGCACTTTGGCAGCATGGAGTCTAGATATGAATCCTGAAAGTAAAGCTGTTGTGTTTTTCCATCCTACCATTGAGCACTTTGGCAGCATGGAGTCTAGATATGAATCCTGAAAGTAAAGCTGTTGTGTTTTTCCATCCTACCATTGAGGAAGTTCTTCTGGGTCTCCAGGATCTGTCCCACATCATCGACCCAGGCCCTGCAGACCTCTGGGGAGGTGGTCTGCAGCACATAGCGTACCACGCTCCCATCAGTTCCCCGTGACGTCAGCACCAGGCAGTCCGCCTCCACTGGAACCTCCACCCCCAGACAGCTCACCTGGAACACACAGCAGGTGTATGCAGTAGAGTGGCACCATTCTGGTTACTTAACCACAACTCCCAGCTTTTCCAGAAATCCTGGTTGGAAGATTTTCTGGAATAAGGAAGGAATCCGTGAATCCTCCAACCAGAATTCCTGGAAAACCTGTGAACGTTACTYATGGGATTAATAGAGTTGACACGATTACCTATTCCAATCATATTTGTTCTACGTGATGCATATCTATCTGAACATTCCTGTAATGTTCCATRCACCTGGAACAGACCACATCTGACCTCCATCTGGTGGAGGAGAGCAAGTCATTAAATACCTCACCAACACTGAACAAAGACCAGACACAGATGCTTCAGAGACTTCCAAGAACACTCACAACCCTGTCCATGTGTCTCGGACTGCTGGTGGTTATGTAATTGGTACACAGCGTTAGATTTGGACAACCATTTTGTTTGTTTACACTGACT
Organism: Salvelinus sp. IW2-2015; assembly: GCF_002910315.2. NCBI lineage: Eukaryota > Metazoa > Chordata > Actinopteri > Salmoniformes > Salmonidae > Salvelinus > Salvelinus sp. IW2-2015. The sequence goes on along the minus strand of NC_036847.1, from coordinate 30,123,644 downwards.
GGTTATGCCAGTGTAGCTAATAACAGTCACATTTTATTGTTTTGTTTCTAACTTTATTTGAAGTTTCTGCATTSAATCTAATCTGAAATTAAATAAGAGAATAGAAGAAGAATTAGAAGAAGAGAAGAGACCCACCTTGATGCTGCTCTTGAAGTTGTAACCAGGAAGTGAGAACCCTTTCTTCCTGTCGATTGGCTCGCTGAAGATGACCAGCTGTTCGAACAGGAAGACCCGCCTCTCCTTGGCTCGGGACAGAAAGCTGCTGTCCTGTTCCATCACTGTGAAGGTGTCCTGCTGGAGCAGCTTCCCCTGCGCTGTGATCTTACCCTGGGGACGAAAGGACGGATGGAGGGAGAGATGGAGAGAAGAGACACAGGATGAATAGAGGACAGAGGTTTACTATATGGCTTGCAGCGGACCTCTGCTTGAGCCCCCGGCCAGTGACTTGATGTTTTCCAGAATTAGCAGACCTGATTCAAATGATCACCTAATCACTAAACCCCTCATTAGTTGAATGAACAGTTCTAGTTCTGGAATACATCAAAGAAATTGACTGGCTGGGCCTGGAGTTACTTCAGAAGAGGTTTGGGAAACACTGGCTTACAGTGCAGTACATCAATTGTGAGAACTATTTTAATAAAGAGAGACCTAGGGCTTGATTCAATTTGTGCCACGGAAGTTCATCACTATAGAAATGTGAAGATKATTTCCAATTGAGCTGACATACGCAGCGTTTAACGTGTCTGCAGTCTTGGCCAACGCGGGAACATCGCCTTTACATATCAATGGAGCTGAAGTTCCACGATACAGATTAAACTGAGCCCTAAATTCCAACGTCTTACCTCAAAGCCCTGCAGGCGTCCCACGTTCATCATGTCATTGCAGCGTTTGGGCACAAAGCACATCACCTCTACCGCTTTCTGTGTATGTGAGTGAGTGAGTGAGTGAGTGAGGTGACTGTGAGTGAGTGAGTGATTGTGAGTGAGTGAGTGAGTGAGTGAGTGACAGTGAGTGAGTGAGTGAGTAGAGTGAGTGAGGTGAGTGAGGTGAGTAGTGAGAAAAGTGAGAGTGAGAGTGTGAGTGTGAGTGTGCAGTGTGAAAGTGGAGGCTGATTGTGAGTGTGGTGGAGTGTGAGAGAGAGAGAGAGAGAGAGAGAGAGAGAGAGAGAGAGAGAGAGAGAGAGAGAGAGAGAGAGAGAGAGAGAGAGAGATCCTTAAAACTAGCAAATCTTGAATACAGGTTGTTTGACTAGAGAGAACAAAATAACACAGAGCCTCACATGCTCTAGTAGTTGTCTGTTCCTAGGGAACTAGTAGCTGTAGATGCATGGTAGAAACTGGTAATAACAGCATGATCTGTATCAGAGCAACACCCACCTCCAGCTCTTCTGTGTCCATCCCAGCTTTGGTGTAATACTTGAGGAAGTCCTGTTCACATAAACGCAGCATGGACAGTTCCAGTCAATGTAAGGTGAGGACATCTGGAAGATGTTTTCTTAGTTTCTTAGATCAATTTGAATACCAGAGAGAGTACAAGCTTGGCACTAGGTGATAGTTGTATGACCATGTTCATTTCCCCAGTATCCGTGCTTTAGAGATGTGGACGATGACTATGACGTGTCTCCTCTCTAACGCCCAGGAAGTTACATTTCAAACTCCCATGACACAGCTCTGCAAGTGTTATAATGTCAAAATACTTTTGTTATGCACCAAATATGGGGTTTCGCTGAGCAACTATCTTCATATACTCCTGTTACGGGCCAGTATTTACTTACAGAAGAGGTCAAAATAAAAATGTAGAAGCAAAAATGACTCGTTGTAATTCTGTGTTTGTGTGTGTTTGTGTGTCTGTGTCTGTGTGTCTGTGGCTGTGTCATTGTGTCTGTGTCTGTGTGTCTGTGTGTATGTGTCTGTGCGTGCCTGCACTTCTGTGCGTGTCTGCGCGTGCATGCATGTACTGTATATCTGTCCGTGTGTGTATGTCTACATGTTTGTGTGTGTGTCTACATGCGTGCCTGCACGTGCGCATGCATGTACGTGCTTGTGTGTCTACAAGCGTGTCTATGTGTGTGTGTCTGCGTGCGTGTGTGCGCATGCCTGCGTGTGTGCGTATACTGTACGTGTGTGTCACCTTGAGCAGCAGCTGGTACTTCATGATCCTCTGGACTGGTTTGATCAGCAGGTCGTTGAGTTGTAGTCTGTGACCCAGATGTTGTCTCAGCTCCTGATAGGGCCAACACACAAAGGGTGGATGGGGGTGTTGGGGGGATGGTGCAACTCAATATTAGGACGCTGTTCTTAATGTTTTGTTAATTCAGTGTATATCAATATGATAAACCTCAAAATGTCATTAATACGACCAACCATGACATTGAATTCCTACAACATCCAATATGGCATAATTACATAGTATATAATATGGCATAATTACATAGTGTATAATATGGCATAGCATTATGCCATGGATTGGGACACACACAAAGACATGACCTCAAGCATGTATTATTAATATGACCTGTCTTCATGTGACATACAGACTCATTATCACAACCACACATCCATGTGACATGTTATTACCTTCACATGACCACATCAACAAAGCATAGCATTATTCCCACGTGACATATTACGTTACTAAAACCAAACCTGTCATTACCACAATAGGAAATAACATTCCAGAAAAAGGAGTCTAATGAAACTGAATTGTATTTTCCGAACGAGAGTTTCAGTAAGATAACAGTGATGTATGGTGGACTTAGCTGTACGTTTGCTAAGAGATACTAACCTGGAAGTAGGTCTCGATGTACTCAGAGACAATGTGTTCCGACTTGGGTTTATTCTGACAATAAACCACGTACATGTGGAGACGCCTCTCCTGTAATACAAACATACGCACAGACAGTCAACCTTYTAGCAATTTAACATATCAGAAAATAAACAGTACAGTACAGTACACAGTATAACTGCTTTGAACATATTGAACTAGATTCAAAATATTATCAAAACAGAAGTTTATTGTGTTGCAAAACTTTGATTTTGACCTGAGGGGTTCAAGCCCTGATTTCTGATTGGCTGAAAGCCATGGTATATCACGGGTATGACAAAGCATGTATTTTTATTGCTCTAATTATGTTGGTAACCAGTTTATAATAGCAATAAGGCTCCTCCAGAGTTTGTGATTAATGGCTGCGTTGTTTCGTGCCTAAGAACAGCCCTTAGCCGTMGTATATTGGCCATATACCACACCCCCTCTGGCCTTATTGCTTCAGTATACAACGCAGTTAACAATAGCTTTAGATTCTAAATAGGCCCACAAAGTAGTGTGAAACACTGCTGTAAGAGCTTAAGGATTCATCCCACGAGGAGGTTACAAAACCAAGGGTTTGCAAAATGAGGAGGTTACAAAACCAAGGGTTTGCAAAATGAGGAGGTTACAAAACCAAGGGTTTGCAACAATGAGGAGGTTACTAAAAAGCCAAGGGTTTTGCAAAATGAGGGCGTTAACAAAAGCGCAACAGGGTTTGCAAAATGAGGAGCGTTACAAAACAAAGGGTTTGCAAAATGAGGAGGTTACAAAACCAAGGGTTTGCAAAATGAGGGGGTTACAAAACCAAGGGTTTGCAAAATGAGGAGGTTACAAAACCAAGGGTTTGGCAAAATGAGGAGGTTACAAAACCAAGGGTTTGCAAAATGAGGGGTTACAAAACCAAGGGTTTGCAAATGAGGAGGTTACAAAACAAAGGCGTTGTGCAAAATGAGGGGTTACAAAACCAAGGGTTTGCAAAATGAGGAGGTTACAAAACCAAGGGTTTGCAAAATGAGGAGGTTACAAAACCAAGGGTTTGCAAAACGAGGGGGTTACAAAATGGAAGGTAACAAAACTTCAGGAATCGACCTTATTAGACAAAACGTATCTCTCTTTTAGCACAAATTAATATGTCTGTTTGACTGGCGAAAATGTATCTGGAATCTACAAAAATCAATGTGTGATGATGTCTTTCTCTGAGCCATTGCCCATTAAAAGGAAGGAACAGAACAAAGAAACAATTATTTGTCTTTAAGCGAAACTGAAGTTGCCCCTCTCTCTTTCTCTCTCCCTCACATACTCTCTCTCCCTTCTCTCTCTTTCTCTCTCCTCCTCTGGTCCAGTCTAGTGTGACTAATTGTCAGATGAAAGAAGAGCAGCTGTGGTAAACCTGGGAGTGGTAATGTGTGTGTGTGTGTGTGTGTGTGTGTGTGTGTGTTGTGTGTGTGTGGTGTGTGTGGTGTGTGTGTGTGTGTGTGTGTGTGGTGTGTGTGTGTGTGTGTGTGTGTGTGTGTGTGTGTGTGTGTGTGTAAGCAGTAATGGAGTTACCTGTGAATGAACATATGTATAATGTACCCACAATGCTGTCCTGCTATCCTCCACGTAACCAGAGCCTTTGACAGCAGAGCAACCTAACTCTACCTTCGACCTAGCACTTCTTCTGAAGCTCTGCATCCTGGAGACCAGACCAGCACCTGACCAGGCAGGTTGGGGAATTACAGGATGTCTATGGGCCAGGGGGCTAGGAGGCTGTGAGGATGAAACACTGCAGTCAATGTGTTGTTGTGAACTGATCAGTACTGTATGGCGAGGGCAAGCTCTGGTAGTGCCAGCGATAGAAATCAGCTGTTTTCTTTGAGTGTGAGTGTGTGTGTGGGCGAAAGGTAGCCTAGCTGTTAAGAGCGTTGAATCAGTCACATAAAGGTTGCTGGTTTGAATCCCCGAGCAGAATAGGTGAAAAATCTGTTGATGTGCCCTTGAGCAAGGCACTTAACCCTAATTGCTCCTGTAAGTCACTCTGGATAAGAGTGTCTGCTTAATGACTCAAATGTAAATTTAAAAAAATGTGTCGGGGGMTCAAAATGCTCTAAATATGTGGTTGCTTCAAGATGTGTATTTACGGTCTTGTTGGTATAGTGAACAAAATTATAAACGCAATGATTTTACTGAGCTACAGTTTAGACAGACAAATCAGTCAATTGAAATAAATTCATTAGGCCCTAATCTATGGATTTCACATGACTGGGAATACAGATATGCATCTGTTACTGTAGTCACAGATACATAAAAAGAGGGGCGTGGATCAGAAAACCAGTCAGTGTCTGGTGTGACCACCATTTGCCTCATGCAGCGCGACACATCTCCTTCACATAGAGTTGATCAGGCTGTTGATGGTGGCCTGTGGAATTTTGTCCCACTCCTCTTCAAATGGCTTTGCAAAGTTGCTGGATATTGGCGCCAACTGGAACACGCTGTCGTACACTTCGATTCAGAGCATCCCAAACATGCTCAATGGGTGACATGTCTGGTGAGTATGCAGGTGTAACGATTGTTGTTAGATGCAGCGTGGGGTAGGTTAATCATTTTTTATTTAAGATAACCGGCACAAAACAAGAAAGAGTAACAAACGAACCATACAGCCTTGTAGTGCTAAAAAGCAACAATACAAAATCAAGATCCCACAAAACAACAGGTGGAAAAGGCTGTCTAAATATGATCCCCAATCAGAGACAACGATAGACAGCTGCCTCTGATTGGGAACCATACCAGGCCAACATAGAAATACACAAACTAGAGTACCCACCCTAGTCACACCCTGACCTAACCAAAATAGAGAATAAAAAGGCTCTTAGGTCAGGGCGTGACAGCAGGTCATGAAAGAAATGGGACATTTTCAGCTTAGAGGAATTGTGTACAGATCCTTGCTAAATGGGGCTGTGCATGATCATGTTGAAACATGAGGTGATGGTGGCGGATGAATGGCCTAACAATGGGCCTCAGGATCTCGTCACGGTATCTCTGTGCATTCAAATCGTCAACAGTTCAAATGCAATTGTGTTTGTTGTCCGTAGCTTATGCCTGCTCTGCTCATACCATAACTCCACTGCCACCATGGGGCACTCGATTCACAACATTGACATCAGCAAACCGCTCGCCCACACAACCCATACACGTGGTGTGTGGTTGTGATGCCGGTCGGACGTACTGCAGAATTCTCTAAAACGACGTTGGAGGCGGTTTATGGTAGATAAATTAACATTCAATTCTCTGGCAACAGCTCTGGTGGACATTCCAGTCAGCATACCAATTGCACAAACTTGAGACGTCTCTGGCATTGTGTTGTGAGACAAAACTGCACATTTTAGAGTGGCCTTTTAATGTCCCCAGCACAAGGTGCACCTGTGTAATGATAATGCTGTTTAATCATCTTCTTGATATGCCACACCTGTCAGGTGGATGGATTATCTTGGCAAAGGAGAAATGCTCACTAACAAGGATGTAAACAAATTTGTACACAAGACTTCAGAGAAATAAGCTTTTTGTGTATATGGAACATTTCTGGGATCTTTAATTTCAGCTCATGAAACATGGGACCAATACTTTACCTGTTGCGTTTATATTTTTGATCAGTATATTTGGGACCGCTCAGTAAAAAAATCTCTGTTGATCAGCAGCTTATCGACCAGATACAGTACATGGGCAGATATAGTCATCTTTAGGGCCGGAGGAAAATAGCCACCATATCAAAGAGTCTAGTCAAGTGTTTATTATTCATGTGGCTTTTTTCTGCTTGCTTCTTCAAACTGCAGCTGTTTTTCTCCACATGCTTCCTGACCGCTCGGTCCAGCTACAAACACACTTCCTGACTGACCGGTTCTGTCTGGGCTGGTCAAGATGCTAGCCAGCCTGTCTGTGGCTAGGAAAACACAGGCAGGTCTGAAATCCTTGGTATCAACAACAAGGAAGTGGAGGGGGAAACGTGTGTGTGTGTGTGTGTGTGTGTGTGTGTTTGTGTGAGGGTGCGAGTGAGGGGGCGAATGTTAGCAGCTGAAATACAGAGATGTGTTGGTGGATAAATAGGAGCTTTTCATGTGTTTTCCTTACAGCGTTATACCTCAACAGACACCAAATGGACACAGGATACACCTGTTTCTGTGTGTGTCCATGTGCATGTCCGTGTGTGTCCATGTGTGTAGACTCACATGCTTTATGAAAAGTTGGGCCAGTCTCTCTGGTTCTGCTATACATTTCTCCAGCTCGCCCATGAAGTAGCTAGAGAGAGAGAGACAGGTTACAAACATCAAGCGCACACACACAAAGACACACACCACGTGCACACACACGTGCACACACACAAACACACACACACACACACACACACACACACACACACACACACACACACACACACACACACACACACACACACACACACACACACACACACACACACACTGTACAGTATCTCCGATACTCACTCTTTATGCCAGTCGAAAATTTGATGAATATTTCCGAACACGATCTTGTCTTTTCCCTTCATGTCGTCTGGTATACCTTTAGTAGTCATAGTGACCATGTAGCCCTGTACAGGAAACATACAGCCAACCTCAGATCTCATATCCTGTACTTACTGACTGGGATTCAAGCCCAGGTCTCCTGCACACAACAAGACTATGTTAACCTGTTGAGCTAAAGTCTATGTATTAACGCCACATATACTGTACATACCTACTTACCTGGAAAACAACTATTTCTGACTTGGAAAAGCTTTCCAAACATAGGCATGTCGCTATTATGTTGCTATAACATCACTGGGCCAAAAATAACTTTCGGAAGTCTTCAATTTCTTCACCTAGAATATATCAAACTCTGTCAGACTATACTAATATATATATTAATAAAATCAAACCCAATAAAATAAATGTCTGTTTTTGGAGCCAGACCAAGCTGTGTTGAAAGAAACTGAAGGTGTTGCGTTGACAATGATTTCCAGACCAAATCACTGAATAAATGGGTGCCGCTTCTTCTTCTGCCTTGGTTGATACAAAAGTTGTCCGATTTCAAACTCCAGCAGTGAAACGGTGGTTTCTTCTGCCGCTGTTGATATCACTGTCCCTGGAAATGGTTCTAATACTGTATTCTCACCTCTACTATGCGCCCCAGGTCCTCCACATACAGTTTCTCTGTCTCTAGGAGTTCCTTCAGTACGTACCTGGACAGAGAGACGGTACTGACTGTTGGTCATCCCCATCAATACAAAGTCTTTCCAAACAGTCTTGTCTGTTTAAAGGGGCAATCTGCAGTTGTTACATCCATTTTTGGACTTTTAAAATAACTATATGTACAGTTGAAGAAGTTTACATACACTTGGAGTCATTAAAACTCGCTTTTCAACCACTCCACAAATTTCTTGTTAACAAACTATTGTACAACTTTGAAAGTATGCTTGGGGTCATTGTCCATTTGGAAGACCCATTTCCAACCAAGCTTTAACTTCCTGACTGATGTCTTGAGATGTTGCTTCAATATATCCACATAATTTTCATTCCTCATGATAGCCATCTATTTTGTGAAGTGCACCAGTCCCTCCTGCAGCAAAACACCCCCACAGCATGACGCTGCCACCCCCGTGCTTCACGGTTGGGATGGTGTTCTTCGGCTTGCAAGCATCCCACTTTTTCCTCCAAACATAACGATGGTCATTATGGCCAAACAGTTCTATTTTTGTTTCATCAGACCAACCAGAGGACATTTCATCAAGAAGTACAATCTTTGTCCCCATGTGCAGTTGCAAACCGTAGTCTGGATTTTTTATGGCGGTTTTGGAGCAGTGGCTTCTTCCTTGCTGAGCGGTCTTTCAGGTTATGTCTATATTGGACTCGTTTAACTGTGGATGTAGATACTTTTGTACCTGTTTCCTCCAGCATCTTCACAATGTCCTTTGACGTTGTTCTGGGATTGATTCACACTTTTCGCACCAAAGTACGTTCATATCTAGGAGACAGAACAAGTCTCCTTCCTGAGAGGTATGACGGCTGCGTGGTCCCATGGTGTTTATGCTTGCGTACTATTGTTTTGACAGATGAACGTGGTACTTTCTGGGTTTGGAAATTGCTGCCAAGGATGAACCAGACTTGTGGAGGTCTTCAAAACAAAATTCTGAGGTCTTGGCTGATTTCTTTAGATTTTCCCATGATGTCAAGCAAAGAGGCACTGAGTTTGAAGGTAGGCCTTGAAATACATCCACAGGTACACCTCCAATTGACTCTAATGATGTCAATTAGCCTATCAGAAGCTTCTGAAGCCATGACATCATTTTCTGGAATTTTCCAAGCTGTTTAAAGGCACAGTCAACTTAATGTATGTAAACTTCTGACCCACTGGAATTGTGATACAGTGAATTATAAGTGAAATAATCTGTCTGTAAACAATTGTTGGAAAAATGACTTGTGTCATGCACAAAGTAGATGTTCTAACTGACTTGCCAAAACTATAGTTTGTTAACAAGAAATTTGAGGAGCGGCTGAAAAACGAGTTTTAATGACTCCAACCTAAGTGTATGTAAACTTCCAACTTCAACTGTATATGTCAACAGTCTAAGCCAACCGATCTGTTTTGCTACATAGTTGCGCATTCATGAGTTTTGTTGCTAAACAACCAACCCGTCCATAATATAACTTGTAAATATCTAATGAGCTTAGTTCCAGTATCCAGTTCCATTATCTTTCCCCATCACAACCCCAAGCTTGTTTTACTCCAACTCTGTAATTATAAACAAACTGTATCGGCTCAAAACATGGTTAAAACTATCATGGTCAGTCCTTCACCAAAACAGTGGTGGGGTGWACCCATTTGTAATTGTTTGAACTGCAGATTGCCCCTTTAAGATAATTGTTTGCAGCCATACATGATGCTCATGGAAATGCTGTGTTGTACATCAAACTTTGATCAGTTTTAGAGTAAGGGGTAGTAAGGGCAGTGTTGTGTAATTACAGTTGAACCACTTACATGCTCTTCTCTAAGGCACTCCTCCTCTCCTCCTCACTGTCAGCCGCCGCTGATGATTGGCTGGGGGTGTTTTCCATCAATACTGAGACGTTGTCATCTGGACAGACATTGGTGGACTGAATATCCTGGTCAAACAGACGGGACAGGGAATAGGGTTATGATATAATCTGTGGTCCGTTGACATTCTGAAGATAGTGAGAGTGAGAGTGAGAGAGTAAGAGAGCGAGAGAGAGTGAGAGAGTGAGAGAGCAAGAGAGAGAGAGAGAGAGAGAGAGAGAGAGAGAGAGAGAGAGAGAGAGAGAGAGAGAGAGAGAGAGAGAGAGAGAGAGAGAGAGAGAGAGAGAGAGAGAGAGAGAGGTGTAAGGCAGGGTTTCCCAAACTCGGTCTTGATAACGAGTTGGTTATTTTTATAAGCCAGGACAAAGTCTAGGAACTCTGGTGTAGGATGTGGTGAAGTCACCATGAAAAAGGAGTGAGGGAGAGAAAGAAAGAAGGGGAAAGGGGGAGGTAGAGAGAGCTACAGACCAGCTCAACAAAAACGACCCGGTACAAAACATTTAAATATTGGACAAGTAACTGAGTGTGGTGTACAGAATGTCTTGGGCATAGAGACAGTACAAATAGACAGCACTGAACATGGTGTCATCATGGACTTCCACGTCCAATTCATTCAGGAAGTGTCTGACAAAGATCTGCATACGGATCACAGCGACCTAATCAGTTGGGTTGATGAGGTATGCACGAGGCTACTTTCCTGGAATTTACATCAATTCCCAAGGAGATTTTTGAATGAACATTGAAGCATTGTCTACACATTCTACACTACAGTAATGCTTGTGTGAGCAGTAACATACACTCTTATGCTTGTCTGAACATACAATATCTTGTTCTTGTTCAGTGTCATGTTCATTGGCCACAGTCTTCCGATCGGCATGTACATCATTTTAGAATAGTGGTTGTCAACCTATTTACGCCTGGCCAAGCATACACACCAGAGGAGGCTGAGAAGTTTGGTGGGAGGAGCTATAYTAGGATGGGCTCATTGTAATGGCTGGCTTTCCATTTATTCCATTCCAGCCATTACAATGAGCCCATCCTCTTATAGCTCCTACCAGGAGAATGCTTCCTGCCCCAACTCATAGTGCCAACTGTAAAGTTTGGTGGAGGGTGAATAATAGTCTGGGGCTGTTTCTCATGGTTTGGGCTAGGCCCCTTAGTTCCAGTGAAGGGAAATCTTAATGCTACATCCAACAATGACATTCTGGACGATTCTGTGCTTCCAACTTTGTGGCAACAATTTGAGAAAGGCCCTTTCCTGTTTCAGTATGACAATGCCAGCAGGTAACCTAGTGGTTAGAGCGTTGGACTAGTAACCGAAAGGTTGCAAGATTGAATCCCCGAGCTGACAAGGTAAAAATCTGTCATTCTGCCCCTGAACAAGGCAGTTAACCCACTGTTCCTAGGCCGCCATTGAAAATAAGAATTTGTTCTTAACTGACTTGCCTGGTTAAATAAAGGTTGAAAGAAATCCCCCCAGAGCAAAGTGATGTCCTTACAGATATGGTTTGTCGAGATCGTTGTGGAAGAACTTGACTGCACAGAGCCCTGACCTCAACCCCATTGAAAACCTTTGGGATAAATTGGAACGCTGACTACGAGCCAGACCTAATCCCTCAACATCAGTGCCCGACCTCACTAATGCTCTTGTGGCTGAATGAAAGCATGTCCCCGCAGCAATGTTCTGACATCTAGTTGAAAGCCTTCCCAGAAGAGTGGAGGCTGTTATAGCAGCAAGGGGGAGACCAACTCCATATTAATGCCCATGATTTTGGAATGAGATGTTCAACGAGCTGTCGTCCACATACATTTGGTCATGTAGTGTAAATGGGCTATAATTTCCCATCAACTTCTGCAAATGTGACCTTTTACTAAAGCTGCAGAGTACACTGTGTGTGTGGTTGTGTTGTTGTGTATACTTCTCTGTGTGTGTGTGGTTGTGTTGTGTATACTTCTCTGTGTGTGTGTGGTTGTGTTGTTGTGTATACTTCTCTGTGTGTGTGTGGTTGTGTTGTTGTGTATACTTCTTTACTGTTTCTCTTTCAGGAAAGGAAGAGAAAAAAGTTAAGACTTTCTTAAGACACCTTCGCTCTACTTCTCTGCTCAACTCACAACACCACACACCACACACACACACACACACACACACACACACCACACACACACACACACACAACACACACAACACACACACACACACACACACACACACACACACACACACACCACACACACACACACCACACACACACACATCACACACACACACACACACACACACACACACACACACACACACACCACACACACAGACACACAGGCAGCACACACACAGACACACAGGCACAACAGGCACACATCACAACCAGACACACACACACACACACAGACACAAGACAGACAGACACCAACACAGAAAGAGAGAGGGACACACACACGCACATCCTACCTCCACCTCAATAAGGCATAAACAACAGGAACACCGTGCTCTCAGTTTTATTAAAACTCTTAGCAAGATTTAGGAAGTTGGCTTCTGGGGAGTAGAAAAACAAACAAGACAAGAACAATAGAGTGAGTGAAGGGGGGGGGGGGGGCGTAGAGAAAGAAGAGCTGTGTGATGTGTATCTTTTCGCTGTGGGGTTCTACCAGATAACAGAGAAACATCTGGTACTTGATCGCGTGTTCAAGCAGTCCAGGGAGACCTGTCAGCCAGGGTTTAGAGGCTCTGCTGGAGGGCTGAGGCACTGGAGACCTGTCAGCGCAGGGTAGAAGGCTTCTGCTGGAGGCCTTGGAGGGCTGGAGACCTGTCAGCCAGGGTAGAGCTCTGCTGGAGGGCTGGAGCCTGGAGGGCTGGGAGACCGTCAAGCGCAGGGGAAGGCTCGTGCTGGAGGGGCTGGAGGCCTGCGAGACCTGTCAGCCAGGGTAGAAGCTCTTGCTGCGAGGGCTGGCGGGCCTGGAGACCTGTCAGCCTGGGGAGGGTAGAGCTCTGCTGGAGGCTGAGGAGTGGAGACCTGTCAGCCAGGGTAAAAAGCTTGCTGGAAGGGCTGGAGCCTGGAGACCTGTCAGCCCACGGTATGAGCTCTGGCTGGAGGGCTGGAGGCCTGGAGGCTGGAGACCTGTCAGCCAGGGTAAAGCTCTGCTGCCGAGGGCTGGAGCCTGGAGACCGTGTCAGCAGGGTAGAGATCTGCTGGAGGGCTGGAGGCCTGGAGGCCTGGAACCTGGTCAGCCAGGGTAGAGCTCGCTGGAGGGCTGGAGGCCTGGAGGGCTGGAGACCTGTCAAGCCAGGTAAGAGCTCTGCTGCTGAGGGCTGGAGGCCTTGGAGACCTGTCAGCCAGGGTAGAGCTCTGACTGGAGGACTGGAGCCTGGAGCGGAGGACTAATGATGAATGACTAGAATTACACAAACACACAGCTGGCACACACTGCCAACATAGGTACCTGCTAGGGTTGGGCTGTATCCAGATGTGTAATACCATCATACTGTTTCTGTACCAACCGGGGTAACACACTGTTATTATCAACAGCGCTACGAAACCTATTTTAAGGCAACAGGGATCTTGATCCAGGAGGGAACTGATATGTCTCTTTGCTGTACCCAAGAAGACTGATCTTGACATCTAGCCACCTAGGCTAGCACGCTAGCAAACCAGATGCGTAGCTGGAGCCCTGAGCTGAATAGAATTTATTTGACCACATCTTAGATTTCTTATAATATTATAACTAACTGATAGTTTATAAGCAGTTGGCGTAGCATGTCTCCTAACACCCACAACAGAAAAGTATAGGCACAACAACACAACCACACCCACACAGAGAAGTATCACAACAACACAAACCACACACACAACACAAGTATAACAACAACACAACCCACACACACAAGAAGTATGGACACACAACAACCACAAAAGTATTACAACACATCAGACCCACACACACACAGAGAAGTATACACAACAACACAACCCCACACACACAACAGAGAAGTATACACAACAAACACAACACACACACACACAGAGAAGTATACAAACAACACAACCACACAACAGCACACAG
>NC_036847.1:30106092-30109690 GCF_002910315.2 Salvelinus sp. IW2-2015 | reverse complement strand
TAAGAAGTCTTAACTTTTTCTCTTCCTTTCCTGAAAGAGAAACAGTAAATCTGTCTAAGGAGGGGAGGAAGGAGAGAGAAAAAGAGAGAGATGGAGAATGACAGTGATAGAGGGAGAAGAATAGGAGAGAGGGAGAGAGAGACCCTGAGATGACTGACCTACATACTTTATTACCTCTTTCTCTCTCTCCCTCTCTCCCTCTCTTTCCTCTCTTTCCTCTTCTGGCAGTACAGACTGAACCAGTGATCTCCTTCCCTTCTCTCCCATCTGTCTCCGACTGTGTGTAATCCTGCCATCAGAGCTTCATGACTGGCTGCTATAATGAACTGCAGGGGAATGACCCCCTCCCTGGGTCATGTTCAGTAGGGCACACTGTAACAAAACATTTGGAAATCTGTGTTGTTATTGGAAAAGTTCAGATATAGCTCCCTTGTTCCACTCGGTTTCAAACCCTTTTATCAATAGTGACCCTGGTAAGAGTCCAGTAGGAATGAGCGCTGGCTCTCTGATGTGTTTCGTCATAGTGTTCACTATCCAGGCCCCCTTACAACCCTCTTCTCTGTTCCAAATGCCATCTATACCATTGGCTGTTGCCGTTCACACAATTCCAATTGTTTGATGTGTAAATGAAAGAGCAAAGCCATTGTTTGGACTCATTTCCTGSAATGAGTAGTAGACATCTTCCATTACATTTCTCCTCTCAGTGCTATTTTCTTTTTTATCTGTAGTGATTTTCTTTGTAGTATGTTAATGCATCCATCACACAGAACCCTGACTAGGATGTGTCCCAAATGGTACCCTATTCCCTATAGTAGTGCACTATGTAGGAGATAGGGTGCCATTTGGGAAGCTAACTTAACAAACCTTCCCCACTGGACTGCCTCCTATTGATGAACTCTGACAGGACCTTGAGTTCATCTAGGTGTGTGTGTCTGCGTGTGTATCTGAGACCAAGAAACTATGTTTGATCAGCCAAGCCCAGCAGCGGTGGTGGTGATATGGGATCCTTCGGACGTCCATACTCTAAACCCTAACCTTAACCCCTACCCTTACCTTAACCATAACAACCCTTACCTAAAGGTGAACCACTTTTAGCCTACCTTTACTATTTAAAAAGTCAACTTCAATGGGTGGTAGGGACGTCCCAAGGATGTCACCTACCGGTCTGTTTTTCGTCAGAGGAAATCATTAGACTCTCCCCTGTCCCCATATACACTGAGCAGCAACAGCTAATGCCTTCTATAGATTATCAATAGAGTTTTTCATCAGTTCATCAGTCTGATTGATTGTGTTTTTTTATGGTTGGATAAGTTGACTGTGTAATCTGTGACCATGTTGAGAAGATTGTATGGCTGTATCTACCTAGTTTAGCCTCTTAGGCCTAGGCATTTGCTCAGGGGCCTAACACCAGTTGTCAGGTTTCAGGCAAGGTTTGTCAACACGCAAACATGGTTTACTGAACCACCTCTGTTACACAGGGCTGTGTGTTGGGACAGACTCGTGTGTGTGTGTATTTGTTTGTTCGTTTGAGTGTGTGTGTGTGTGTGTGTGTGTGTGTGAGAGGGCTGTATGTGTGTCTGTGGTTTGACTCACCTGTGTGTTGGCAAGTGCAGTACAGCCCTGTAGTGAGTCAGCCAGGTAGCTGGAAGAGTTTAGGGTTGCTGAGGAAAGCTCCTCAGGACTGGCCAACCTATACCTGCACTCCTACAACACACACACACACACACACACACACACAGCGACACACACACACACACACACAACACACACACAAACACACACAACAGAGGGAGAGACATCATTAATCAAAGCATAAGCACAGAACAACATAGAACATGCACAACACATGTATATCCTTGCAACACTGTGACTTTCAGAAACATCCCCAGGAGTGAGATAGCAGAATCACCATCTCCAGGGCTGTTATTATATAACTAACTAGCATTATGACTGTAATCACACTGTGACTATCCACCATGTGTACATCATGTGGGTAAACTATGGGTAAACCATGCAGCAGTCAACTGTGTTGGTATTCATTGGTTAGGTACTGTACTGTCAATGGGCTGCGGTTGGGCAAGCTTTTGTTAGATATTTACACAGAAAAGGTAGTTGATCTCGATCTTATATGTAGATATTTGCTCAGGAATAGTKATCTCTTTAACTAAGACCGTCGCCAAAACTAAGACAGTTCTGCCGAGTTGTTCTGCCAAGAAACAGAGGAAGGCTCCACACCACTCTCTAACTTGAATATATTGCTTAGTTAATTTCAGATTCTTTTATTTTGCTCTGTTGTAGCTTTGTCAACTATGTGTGTGTTTTCTATACCTGTTTMCTCCTCTCCCTGTAGGCGTTACAGACGCTCCCGACCCCTTGGTTGCAATCCTTCTAATTTAGTGAACCCTGCACGCAAAACCTATGTGGAATTCCTGCCGATCTGCGGTCCAGAACGCCTAGTTCACCTGAGCAGTATGCTGCGCATCCCTTGACGTCACAGTGGTGGCACGTCTAGTCATTTCTCCTAACTGGAGATMTTCTCACCAGTCCATCTTCTCATGTGAATTCCATGRTGTCACTTGTCACTTGTCCACTTAAGCTTAAAATCGTTGTCATCTATCACCCACCAAGTGCCCTTGGAGATTTCCTCAATGAGCTTGACACCTTAATAAGATCATTTCCTGACGATGGCTCACCGCTCTTCATACTTGGTGACTTCCACCTCCTGACATCTGCCTTCGATTAATTTCTTTCCAACTCTCTCTTTCCCCTCCCTAACTCTTTTAACATAACCCTTTCCCAGTCCCCTCCAACTCACAAGGCAGACAATACGGTTGACCTCATCTTTACTAGAGGCTGTTCACCTACTACCCCCCCCCAGGTCTCTGATCACTACTTTTTTTTTTGTTTCCTTCTCTGTCTCCTTTCCTCCAACCCTAACCACTCAGCCATACCCAGAATGGTCCCATGGTTGTTTTCCTCATCTGTTTCTTCTTTCCTGGCCAACCTAAGCAATCAGCCCCTAACCAGATGGTCAATGTTGTTTCTCTTCTCATGTCTCCTTTTCCTCCAACCTCTAACCGAACTCATTCCCCTAGCACTCAGATGGTCTTTATGGGTTGGTTCCCTTCATTCTTCTGGTCTCTCTTTCATGCCAACCTCTATACTCACTCAGGATTTTCCATACCAGATGTGTCAGTGTGTTTTCTTCTCAGTGTCTCCTTCCTTCTCATACCCTACCATCTGTCACTTCCAGCCCCTACCAGATGGTCAGTTGTTTCCTTTCTGTCTTCCTTTCTCCATACCCCTAACTCATCACGCCCTAACCCAGATGCGTCATGTTGTTTCCTTCTCTGTCTCCTTTCCTGTCTCAACCCTAGACCACGTCAGCCCCTACCCAGAGTATCAGTGTTGTTTCCTCTTTCCTCTGTCTCTTTCCTCGCAACCTGTGTAACCACTCAGTCCCCTACCCAGGATGGTCATGTTGTTTCCTTCTCTGTCTCCTTTCCTCCAACCCAAACCACGGTCAGCCCCCTACCCAGATGGTCATGTTGTTTCCTTCTTCGTGTCTCCTTTCTCCAACCCTAACCATACACATCAG
>NC_036847.1:30090059-30101925 GCF_002910315.2 Salvelinus sp. IW2-2015 | reverse complement strand
ACCAGACCAACTCTAGATCTCCTTTCCTACCAAACACCTAACCACTTCAGCCCCCCACCCAGAGTCATGTTGTTTCTTCTCTTCTCCTTTCCTCCAACCCTAACCACTCAGCCCCCTTACCCAGATGGTCATGTTGTTTCCTTTTCGTCTCCTTCCTCCAAACCCTAACCACTCAGCCCATACCCAGAAGTGGTCATGGTTGTTTTCCTCATCTGTCTCCTTTCCTCCAACCCTAACACACTCAGCCCCTACCCAGATGGTCATGTTGTTTCCTTCTCGTGTCTCCTTTTCCTCCAACCCTAAACCACTCAGCGCCCCTACCTCAGATGGTCATGGTTGTTTCCTTCTCTGGTCTCCTTTCCTCCAACCCTAACCACTCAGCCCCTACCCAGATGTCATGTTGTTTCCTTCTCTGTTCTCCTTTCCCTCCAACCCTAACCACTCAGCCCCTACCGCAGATGGTCATGTTGTTTCCTTCTCTGTTCTTTCCTTTCCTCCAACCCTAACTCACTCCAGCCCACCTACCCAGATGGTCATGTTTTTTCCTTCTCTGTCTCCGTTTCCTCCAACCCTAACCACGTCAGCCCCCTACTCAGATGGTCATGTTGTTTTCCTTCTCTGGTCTCCTTTCCTCCAACCCTAACCCACTCAGTCCCCTACCCAGATGGTCATGTTGTTTCCTGTCTCTGTCTCCTTTCCTCCAACCCTAACCACTCTACACCCTACCCAGATGGTCATGTTGTTTCCTTCTCTGTCTCCTTCTCCAACCCTAACCACCATAGGCCCCTACCCAGATGGTCATGTTGTTTCCTTCGCTGTCTCCTTCCCTCCAACCCCTAAAGCCCACTCAGCCCCTACCAGCATGCGTCATGTGTTTTCCTTTTCTGTCTCCTTTCCCCAACCCTAACCAGCTCACCACCCCAGTAGTGTCCATGTTTTTCCTTCTCTGTCTCCCTTCCTCCAACCCTAAACCACTCAGCCCCTACCCAGATTGGGGTTTTTTTTTTTTTCCCCCATTTTGGTTTTTTGGTTTTTCCCCACCCCTGTCCTTCCTGTTTTTTTTTTTTTTTTTTTTCTCCTTTCCTCCAACCCGAACCACTCAGCCCCTACCCAGATGTCATGTTGTTTCCTTTTCTGTCTCCTTCCTCCCAACCCTAACCACTCAGCCCCTACCAGATGGTCAGTTGTTTCCTTCTCTGTCTCTTTCTCCAACCCCTAACCATCAGCCCTAACCCAGATGCGTCATGTTGTTTCCTTCTCTGTCTCCTTTCCTCCAACCCTAACCACTCAGCCCCTACCCAGAGTTCATGTTGTTCCTTCTCTGTCTCCTTTCCTCCAACCCTTAACCACTCAGCCCCTACCCAGATGGTCATGTTGTTTCCTTCTCTGTCATCCTTTCCTCGCAACCCTAACCACTCAGCCCCCTACCCAGATGGTCAGTTGTTTCCTTCTCTGGCTCCTTTCTCCAACCCTAACCACTTCAGCCCCTACCCAGCATGGTCAATGTTGTTTTCCTCTTTTGTCTCCTTATCCGCCACCCTAACCACTCAGCCCCCTACCCCAGATGGTCATTGTTGTTTCTTCTCTGTCTCCTTTCCCCAACCCTAACCACTCAGCCCCTACCCAGATGGTCCATGTTGTTTCCTTCTCTTGCTCCTTTTCCTCCAACCCTAACCACCTCAGCCCCTACCACAGAGTCATGTTGTTTTCCTCTCTGTCTCCTTTCCCCAACCCAACCACTCAGCCCCCTACCCAGATGTCATGTTGTTTCCTTCTTCGTTCTCCCTTTCCTCCACCCTAACCACTCAGCCCCTACCAGATGCGTCATGTTGTTTCCTTCTCGTCTCCTTTCCTCCAACCCTAACCAGCTCAGCCCCTACCCAGATGTCATGCTGTTTCCTTTTCTTCTCCTTTCCTCCAACACCTAACCACGCAGCCCCCTACCCAGAGTCATGTTGTTTCTTCTCTGTCTCCTTTCCTCCACCCTAACCACTCAGCCCACTACCCAGCATGTCATGCTGTTTCCTTTTCTTTCTCCCTTTCCTCCAACCCTACCCACTCAGCCCCTACCCAGATTCATCTTTTCCTTTTCTTCTCCTTTCCTCCAACCCTAACCACTACAGCCCCTACCCAGGTGGTCATGCTGTTTCCGTCTCCGTCGTCTCCTTTCCTCCAACCATTACCACTCAGCCCCTACCCAGATGGTCATGTGCCATCACAAACTTCACTCTCGCTCTCCCACTACTCTCTCCTCTTCTATCCTATCATCTCTGCCTTCTGCTAAATCCTTCTCCCTCCTGTCTCCGGATTCTGCCTCTTCGACCCTACTCTCCTCCCTTTCCGCATCCTATGACTCGTACTGTCCCCTTTCCTCCCGGCCTGCTCGGCCCTCCCCTCKTGCTCCGTGGCTGAGTCTCATTACAAACTTACAGAACAGGGCTGCAGGCAGCTGAGCGGAAATGGAGGAAAACAAATCTTCCAGAGGACCTATCATCCTTTCACCCCCTCCTCTCTACCTCCTCTTCCTCTGTATCTGCTGCTAKAGCCACTTTKTATCACTACATTTCAAGTTTCTGCCTCTAACTCTAGGAAACTATTTTCCACCTTATCCTCCCTCCTTAATCCTCCACCTCTCCCTCTCTGCGGATGACTTTGTCAACCACTTTGAAAAGAAGGTTGACGACATCCGCTCCTCATTCAATCAGCCTATTGTTAATAGGCCTATCTTGTGATAAAGATATCAAGGGATTTCCACACATTATACTGATGAGTTGACTTATGAGGTCCATTTCAAATCTGTCAGTACCCATAGTCCCAATAGTCCCAATGTAGAGTAGCTAGTCCCCATTGTATGTACCCTGTATGTACAGTACCCGTCACAAGTTTGGACACACCTACTCATTCAAGAGTTTTTCTATATTTTTACTATTTTCTACATTGTAGAATAATAGTGAAGACATCAAAACTATGAAATAACACATATGGAATCATGTAGTAACCAAAAAAGTGTTACACTTTTAAAGTGTTTGAGATTTTTCAAAGTAGCCACCCTTTGCCTTGATGACAGCTTTGCACACTCTTGGCATTCTCTTAACCAGCTTCACCTGGAATGCTTTTCTAACAGTCTTGAAGGAGTTCCCACATTAGGTGAGCACTRMTTGGCTGCTTTTCCTTCACTCTGCGTTTTTTTTGGTTACTCCATATGTGTTATTTGATAGTTTGATAGTTTTGTCTTCACTATTATTCTAAAGAAAAACCCTTTAATGAGTAGGTGTGTCCAAACTTTTGACTGGTACTGTATGTACTTGTATGTAATGTAGGTGTTTGTATCCCTAGTGTTCTCTACCTTTACAAAGGTTAAACTGGTGCTTAGCAATGCCTCTCCACTCACCATCTCGTTGTGTGTGATGGGTAGTATGGTGGTGAGGTGGTCCTCTGATCCTAGGGGTCTGCCAAGCCCCAGCCCTCCCAGGCCCAGGTCATGACTGTGCCTAGAGGGGGGAATAGGAGGAGGGGATTTGCTTCCCCCATCCAACTTCCTGACCTGCCGCTCCCCCTTGGAGCTGGCTGAGATGTTGACGGCCCCAGCGCTGAGCTTGCGGACTGGATTGGTCAGCCACTTCTTCAAGGTGCTTACGGAACGTCGCGAGCCTGGGGAGCTGGGGGCGGAGCTACAGGACACCGTCAGGGTCGGCGGCAGGGACGCCACGGAGGTGGAGATGCTACCGTCGCTGCCTGCCGCTGAGTATGAGTCTGGAGGGAGGGAGAGGAGGGAGAGAGAACAAGAGAGATGGAGGGAGGGGGCAAAGGTCACATAAGAGCTCAAGAGAAGAGGAATGATAACTCTCTAAGTCAACGACTGGGATTTCTCAGTTAAACTAAGGCAAAGGGCAGCAGTGGACACACAGCAGCAGACACATATTTTTGGTGCAGAACTAGAGCAGGAAAAATACGCTAGCTTAACAATGGATGATCATAGAGCTGGGTGACCACAGAGCTGGGTGACCACAGAGCTGGATGACCATAGATCTGGGTGATCATAGAGCTGGATGACCATAGAGCTGGATGACCATAGAGCTGGATGACCATAGAGCTGGATGACCATAGAGCTGGATGACCATAGAGCTGGATGACCATAGACCTGGACTAGAGGGATGGAAAGGAGACCCCTCTCTCCCCTCTCCCTCAAAAGTAACCTGCTCGCCCTCTCTCCCCCTCCCTCAACGATTAAACCCCCCCCCCCTCTCCCCCACCCCTCCTTCCTCAACAGTAACACTCCCCGTCCCTACAGTAAACACTCCCCTCTCTTCTTCCCCTCCCTCCACAGAAACTCTCCCCTCTCTTCCCCCCCCTCATTCAGCCAAACATCTCCCTTCTCTCTCCCCTCCCTCTTACCAGTTAAACATCCCCTCTCTCCCCTCTCCTCAACAGCTTAACTCTCCCCTTTTCCCCCTTCCCAACCAGTAACTCTCCCCTCTCCCCCCTCAACAGTAACTCTCCCTCTCTCCCCCTCCCTCAACAGTAACTCTTCCTTCTCTCCCCCTCCCTCAACAGTAAACTCTCCCTCCTCCCTCCCCTCCCTCAACAGTAAACTATCCCTTTCTCGCCCGCGCCATCACAGAACTCTCCTCTTCTCCCCCTCCCTCATCAGCAACTCTCCTCTCTCCCGCCTCGCAACAATAATCTCTCCTCTCTCCCCCTCCCTCAACAGTAACTCTCCCCTCCCCTCAACAAACGTCTGCCCTCTCTGCCCCCTCCCTCAAAGTTACTCTCCCCTCTCTCCCCCTTCCCAAACACCTAAACTCTTCCTCCCTCAACAGTTAACTTCTCCCCTCTCTCCCCCCCCTCAACATAACTCTCCCCTCTCTCCCCCCTTCCTCAACAGGAATTTCTCCCCTCTCTTCCCCTCCCTCAACAGTAAGCACCTTCCCCTCTCTCCCCTTACGTCAACAGTAACTCTCCCCTCTCCCTCTTCCTCAAACGAGTAACAACTCTCTCTCTCTCCCCTCCCCTCAACAGTAACTCTCCCCTCTCTCGCCCTCCCCCATCAGTGAACTCTCGCCCCTTCACTCAACAGTAACTCCTCCTTCCCTCACAGTAACTCTCCTCTCTTCCCCCTCCCTCATCACTAACTCCTCCTCCCCTCATAACAGCTAACCTCCCCCTCTCTCGCCCTCCGCCTCTACCCATTACAACTCTTCCCCCTTCTCAACAGTTAAACCCTCCTCCCTCAAAGGTGAACTCTTCCCCTCTCTGCGCCCTACTCTCATTCGTAACTCTCCCCCTCCCTCAACAGTAAACTCTCCCCTCCCTCAACATAACTCTCCACTCTCGCCGCCCTCACTAAACAAACTTCCCCCCCCCCATCTCAACAGTAAACTCTCCCCCTCCCTCAAACAGTTACTCGTCCCACTCTCTCCCCTACCTCAACAAAAACTCTCCACCTCTGCTCAACAGAACTCTCCCCTCCCTCACAGTAACTCTCCCCCTCCTCAACAGTAACTCTCCCCCTCCCCACAGTAACTCTCCCCCTCCCTTCAACAAACTCAGTCCCGCTCCCTCAACAGTAACTCTCAATCTCTCCCCCTACCCAAACAGAAAAACCTCCACTCTCTCAACAGTAATTAACCTCCCCTTTCCAACAGTAAACTCTCCCCCTCCCTCAACAGTAACTCTCCCCCTCCCTCAACAGTAACTCTCCCCCTCCCTTAACAGTAATTCTCCCCTTTCTCAACAGTAACTCTCCCCACTCCCTCAACAGAACTCTCCCCCTCCCTCACAGTAACTCCCCTCCCTCAACAGTAAACTCTCCCCCTCCCTCAACATACTCCTCCCTAACCTCCCTCCTCAACAGTAACTCTCCCCTCCCTCAACAGTAACTCTCCCCTTCTCCTCAACAGACCTCCCCCTCCCTCACAGTAACTCTCCCCTCCCTCAACAGTGACCTCCCCTCTCTCCCCTCCCCTCAACCAGTAACTCTCCCCTCTCTCCCCCTTCCAATCACAGAAACTCTCCACTCTCTCCCCCTTCCACAACAGCAACTCTCCTCTCTCCCCCTTCCACCAACAACAACTCTCCTCTCTCCCTCCCTCTACAAGTAACTCTCCCCTCTCTCCCCCTCCCTCAACAGTAACTCTCCCCTCTCCCCCCTACCTCAACAGTAACCATACAGAGTGAAGAAGTGGTGCGGATGTCAAATCCAAGACAGAAGAGAAGTAATAAATGGCTTATTTTAGACACAGCTGTTCAGCTGTTACAAGTACAGCCATAAGAGGAGACATTGTTTTGGCATTTTGCAGATTGAAGGGTTATGTTGGTTTACTTTGCTGAACCATGTGACCCCCCAAAAGGTTGCTGTTGTTCCTACGAATGTTTGAACCACCAACATGAGTGAAATCTCTTGGTCAGGTTACGACAATACAAAGAAACGCGTCTGAAACTACCTTAACTGGTCTGATAAGAACACACGTTGTTTTGCTTTCTGTTGCACAAACGATTTGAAAGTAGTTTTCAATGAATGACGAGAGAGAGAGAGAGAGAAGAGAGAGAGAGAGAGAGAGAGAGGAGAGAGAGAGAGAGAGAGAGGCATGCATTAGTGTCTTCATAAAGCTTCTGCTGACACAAGTCAGTGACCCATTGAAGTGGTTTCCAAAATGTAAGTGTTTCAAAGCTAGTTGGCTCTAAATTCACAATCCTTCTAAGTGTGTGTTGTTGAATGATAATGTTTTTTCAATCTTCATTTAGGCTCAATAAAGAATCTCTGTCAACATAAAAACAACTGTGTCTGAGTCTCAGTAGAACAAAACCATGTGAAATTCATTCCATCATCATAAAATTCTCTTCTCCTCTGTCTTAAGTGTTCATCCGGTTTTTTTTTTTTCTAATAGAGATCAAAATGAATGGAAAAACGATCGTTTATAAATCACAATCTCGAGATTCATTTCTGTATTAGAAACCCATGGAAAAATCAATGTACCTTAGCAAACTATTCCCTTCCCTCCCCCTCCTCCCCCCCCTCCTCTTCTCTCCCTCCTCCTCCTCCCCTTCTCTCTTCCCCCTCCTCCTCCTCTCTTCCTCCTCTTCCTCCCTACAGAGCTACTGCCTTGCTGACAGTTACCATATCCATTGAAACACTAAATATATACTGAATCCAGCTAGACAAGACATACTTCAACACATTCAATGCTCCCCTGCTGTGTGGCTGTATGTCTACAGTTTCTTCGTCTCTTCTATCTAAACAATCTCTCTTGTCTTCCTTCACAGTTTGACTGAGAGAACAGATTTGGTCCTCTGTCTCTCTTTAACATGTCTGGACAAAGAATAGCCTGTTTTTATAGATGGACAAAAATAGCCCTGTTTATAGATGGCATGTGTCTGAGCTTAGGTGGGTTGTTTCACGACACGCACGCCACGCACGGCACGCACGCACGCACGAACGCACACCACACAACACACACACACACACACACACACACACACCACACACACACACACACACACACACACACAACACACACACACACACCACACACCACACACACACACATGAAAGAGTGTAAAGTGTAAGGGGATCTGTGCTGGCAAGGTTACAGGGGGATAAATGGAGCCTGATGGCTGGCAGGATGGGGGGAATACGAGTGGGGGGGGAGGCTGGGGGGGGGGGGGGGAGGGTGGCTGGCAGGGATGGGGGTCTCCTTGCTCTCATCCTTCTAAGACCTATCGGCTGCCTTTTGATACGTGAACCATGCAGACCTCCTCTCCACCCTGCTCCGAGCTGGGCATCTGCCCGGCGCGGCCTCGCTTGGATGCGTCCTACCCTGACAGGCCTCCTCCTACCAGGTGGCGTGCGAGAAGTCATCGTCCGTCACCGCCACCGTGCTCCTCAACCACTGGGTGTCCCCCAGGGCTCTGTTTCTAGCCCTCTTACCTCTTCCGCTATACCCAAGCCTCACTTGCTCTGTCATATCCTCACACGGTCTCCTCCTATCTTGCTATGGCAGACGACCACACAATGTAATTCTTTCTCCTTTCCCCCCTCTGATAACCAGGTGGCAATCGGCATCTCCTGGCATGTCTGCAGATATATCAGTGTGTGATGACGGAATCAACCACCTCAAGCTGAACCTCGGCAAACGAGCTGCTCCTTTCCTCCCGGGGAAGGACTGCCCGTTCCATGATCTCGCCATCAAGTTGACCACTCCATTGTTCTCCTCCCAGAGTGCTAATGAACCTGCGTGATCCTGGACCAAAACCTCTGCCCGTTCTCAACTAACATCAGAGCGCGGTGACTGCCTTCCTGTAGGTCATCCTCCTACAACATTCCGCGAGTACGACCCTAAACCTCCCACAGGAAGCGGCGCAGTCCTAATCCACGGCACTTGTCATCTCCCGTCTGGATTACGCAACTCGTTGCTGGCTCCCTGCCTCTGTGCCATTAAACCCCTACAACTCCACCAGAACGCCGCACCCGTTTGTGTTCAACCTCCCAAAGTTCTCTCACGTCACCCACCGCTCTCTTCCGCTCTTCTCCACTGGCTTCCAGTTAACTCGCATCCGCCTTACAAGACCATGGTGCTTGCCTACGGGCTTGTGAGGGACACGCACTCCGTCACCTTCAGCCTGATCAGGCCCTACACACCAAACAAGGGCACTGCGTTCATCCCCTCTGCCTGCTCGTCCTCCCTACCTCTGAGAAGTACAGTTCCCGCTCAGCCCAGTCCAAACCTGTTCGCTGCTCTGGCGACCGCCAATGGTGAACAAACTCCCTCACGACGCCAGGTCAGCGGAGTCAATCACCACCTTCCGGAGACACCTGAAACCCACCTCTTTAAGGAATACCTAGATAGGAGTAAATGTAGATCCTTCTAACCCCCCCCTCCTCGCCACCCCCCCACCACACTATTGTTTAAAGTGGTGTTTGTGGTTGTTCCACTGGATTTATCGATAAAGTGAATGCACAATTTGTAAGCCGCTCTGGATAAAGAGCTCCACTAAATGACCTTACAATTGTAAATGTAACATAAATGGACGCCTGAGGCGGCAGGATGGGGAATACATGGAGCCCTGAGCTGGCGGATGTGGGAAAATGGAGGCCCTAGGCTGGCGGATGGGGATAAATGGAGGCCAGAGGCTGGCGGGGAAATGGAGGATGAGGTGAAAGATGGCGGATGGACTGAGTATGGGGCACTGAGGCGCTGAGGTGCAGGGATGGGGGATAAGTGGTGGAGAGAGGAAGAGAGGAACGAGGGGTACAACTCTCCAATGGACAAGTGAATGATTGAGTCTGATTAAGTCTCTCTCAGCTGTTGTGATGCTCTAATGACTCGAGAAACTTTCGGGATAGGAGGGCCTGTAGTGTGTATGTTAATTTGGATGGTGTTAAATACCCAGAGGTAATAGTACTAACGGGTCTGCAGCATCATCGATCATCTGCCGCATATGTCGTCTATGACTAACCAGCTGCTCCCTCTCTCTCCCTCCCCTCTCTCTCGTTCTCTCTGGTCCATCGTTCATTACACACATACCCCGTGGTGCTCGATACGTAAAGGGAGCTATAGCATTGTGTTACACTTTGGAACTGGGAAAAACATGTCCTCTGCTGCAACTCCTCACACTGCATCCATCTCCCTCAGTGCCAGTTCCACTGCTCTTGATGCGTAGTGAACTCCTGAAGTTTTATTTATTTTAACCTTTTCACGCCCCAGCCAAAACCCCGAACGACGCTGGCCAAATGTTGCCCTGCTGACTAGAGCCGACTGGTCTGACTCGGATGAGCCCGCTGTCTGTCTGACTGAAATGGGAGCGCCCCTGCGTTCTGTCTGACTGGTGGAGCTCGACCTGTCCCTTGTCTGACTGAAATGGAGCCTGACTCTGTCTGACTGAAATGGGGGAGGACTGTGAAACTCGAGTCTGTACTCTGGTGAGAAAAGAGAATGGGGGGGGGAAAACTAAAAACCACGGTAGAGGATGAGAAAGATAGACTGACTGTCTGTCTGATGGAGCTGACTGTCTGCTCGACTGTGCTGACATACGACGTCTGCTCTGACTGATGGAGCTGACTGTCTGTGATGGAGCTGACTGTCTGTCTTGACCTCATGGAGCGACTGTTGTCTGACTGATGAGCTGACTGTCTGTCTGGACTGACTGGAGCTGAACTGTCTGTCTGACTGATGGGAGCTGGACTGTCTGTCTGACTGATGCAGGAGCTGACTGTCTGTCTGACTATGGAGCTGACTAAATGTCTATGACCTGGATGGAGCTGACTGTCTGTCTGACTGATGAGCTACTGTCTGTCTGACTGATGGATCTGACTGTCTGTCTGACTGATGAGCTGACTGTCTGTCTGACTGATGGAGCTACGTCGTCTGACCTGATGAGCTGACATGTCTATCTCTGTCTATCGATCTCTCTGTTCTTCCTTTCAAAGGGTCTGTTGTCTGTTGAAGGAGATTCTACCCCAAACACTGCATGGTGTACAGAACATTTGGGTTATACTTCTGAAAGAGCAGCCATTTTTAGACTATATCTAACCTCTGATCATGCATGTATGTGTAGCCAAACTGTGCAGTTTTGGGAAGTTCAGTATCTTTATATAAGAAGTTGGTTACTGAAAAGTCGTGTCACCGTGCCAATTAGATCCGAATCCAAATGGGCCGCTTCCCAAAACCCATGATTATGTACACTTAGCCCATTCTGAAAACAGTTGCTCTGAGTCCATATACTGGTACTGTGACTGGCATACACAAATGGCTATCCTTGGACCGGGCACTACACAACACACACACACACACACACACACGCACACCACACACACACACACACCACACCAACACACCACAACACACACACACACACACACACACACACACACACACACACACACACACACACACACACACACACACAACACACACACACACACACACACCCACACACACACACACACACCACAAACTGCAATATTGATGTATTGTACATTTATATTATAAATGTTTTAAAAAATTTTCTAATAATGTCGTGGTGTAGGCTGTTACATTTGTTGTAATGTCATTTTTTTTAATCCCGTTTGAACCCCAGGAAAAGAAGCTGCGCATCTAATGGGATCCTAATACATACACACAAATACACACAAAATAAGGGCAAAACCTCTACAGAACTGCTGAAAAAGCAGGCTTCTTAACCATATGTGTGTGTGTTGTGTGTGGTTGTGTGTGGTGGTGTGTGTGTGTGGGTGTTGTGTGTGTGTGTGTGTGTGTGTGTGTGTGTGTGTGTGTGTGTTGTGTGTGTGTGTGTGTGTGTGTGTGGTGTGTGTGTGTTAGTGTGTGTGTGTGTGTGTGTGTGTGTGTGTGTTGTGTGTGTGTGTGTGTGTGTGGTGTGTCTTGTGTGTGTGTGTGTGTATGTGTGTGTGCGTGCGTCGTGCGTGTGTGTGCGTGTGTGTTTCTGAGCTCTACAGTAAGTGAGTCCTCTCCTGAAGAGAATGATCAGCTGGTAGGTGGAGCCAATATAAACTGATCAGCTAAGAGCCTTGGCTGCTTGACTGTAATGGGCCAGACACTTAGGTCACAGACCCACTGACTTCCAGAAACTCTCTGACAGTCTCACAGGACCACGACTTGCGACCGCATTCACAGGACACCGACTACTCTTTGTCAGTCTCACAGGACACACTCGCCACTCATCTCACCAGATCTCTCTCTGCCCACCAGCTCTCTGCAGTCACAGGACTCACTGGTCTTCTTTTGGCTGTCACTGGTACCAACACACCATACCACGGCGTGTGGCATAACTTGTCATGGCCATGCACGCACACCACACATTTTTCAATCACACCCTCTGTCTACACACACACATTTTTCAATCCAACACA